>NC_029786.2:77321018-77329299 GCF_000816755.2 Arachis ipaensis | reverse complement strand
TTTTTTTTTTTGATGATGATGAGGGTATTTTGGTCCAAGAATTCGGGAAAGGATGATTTTAAAATGTTTTTTAACGTTGAGGATGATTTTAATAACGAAAAAAAGTCGGGGACGATTTTGATTTTGACCCAAGACGTTAGGGACGAAAACAATACTTAACCCTTCCTTTTTAATATTATTTCTCTTTAATAGCTATAGTTGAGTTATTAGTTATAAAATTAGTGTTTAATCTTGACTTTTCATATTTCTTACTCTTTATTTTTATATAGGTTATATTATTATTTTCAATGTTAATATTAATTTTTTAATTGATATAAATTTAATTAAAATCTAATTCTTTTTCTCCTTTCATACTTGTTCATACTTTGGTCCAACATTAGGGCCCAGATAAACCAGAAAGGCCCAATCCAAAGATTGGCCTTCGCTACCAACCGACCTCCTTATAATAGGTCGGATTGAATACAGACTCCACTCCAAAGAAGTCGGAGTCAAAGGATAGATGGCAGATAACACTTATTCAAATAAGTAACTGCCCCTAAAATCTCTCAACCCACTTTCAAGAGCCATATCTCAACTTCCCTGAGATAAAGAGACGGTTATCCACCTTAAAAGGTAGAACTACTCCAACGGTGGTTATTGGTTCACCACTATAAATACACTGATACCCCTCAGGTATCTCTAAGTTCCAATATTCTCTAGATCCTGCTAAACCCTTTCCTGACTTAGGCATCAGAGTGTCTTTGCAGGTACCACCCCCCATTCCATCATACACATAAGTCGGATAGCAGCTCCCAGGCACAAACCAAGTTAGAGACCATCTCCTCCTGACGTTTGGGCCAGTTTTACAAGCCCAATCCACTAATCTCCGGTTACCCATCGTAACATTGGCGCCGTTGCCAGGGACCCGAGAGATCAACCAGTGATGGCGGACGACTTGAACGAAGATGGAAACATAGCGTCTGATTCTGAGCAAGAGAATCAGGACGTTGGTAACGACGTCAGAGCTATAGTCACTCACCAAGAGGTGACTAACCAGCACAGAGAAGGCACCTCAGGGGTGAAGAACCCGAAGGGAAACTCATCCGAAGGGCGCGAATTAGGAAAAGAGGGACAACCCCATGCAGCTGACTTCATGGGATTGTTCCACGGCCACCAGGGACGCCTGGAGCAGTTGGAGCAAGAGCTGGAACGACAGCGAGAGGCAGAGAGAAATTTGAGGAGCGAGATCGAGTGACGTAAGGAGCTTGAAGAAAAGCTCCTAAGACTGGAGTCCGCCCTCCGAGGTCGAAACTCTCGCAGTGACCGAGAAGACTCTCCCTTGGGAGGAGAAGATCTGTTCAGTGAGGACATAATGAGGGCAAAAGTTCCAAGGAACTTCAAAAGCCCTGATATGGACCTTTACGACGGAACTACTGACCCAAAGCATCACTTAAGCAATTTTAAAAGTCGGATGTATCTAGCCGACGCTTCTGATGCTACTCGCTGCAAGGCTTTCCTGACAACCCTAACGAAAGTAACGATGAAATGATTCGATAGCCTCCCCCCAAGGTCGGTCACTAGCTTCGACAACCTCTCGCGGAAGTTCCTTATGCGATTCTCCATCCAGAAGGACAAAGTGAAGCACTCTCTGAGCCTCCTGGGAGTAAAATAGGAGGTCGGAGAACCTTTGAGGGACTACATGAAAAGTTTTAACAAAGCGTGTTTGGAAATTCAAGACCTTCCCACGGAGGCAGTGATTATGGGCCTAGTAAATGGACTCCGAGAAGGCCCCTTCTCCCAATCCATCTCGAAAAGATACTCGACCTCTCTGAGTGATGTACAGGAGAGAGCTGAAAAGTACATCAACATGGAAAAAATGCCAAATTGCGAGAGCCGAACTGGCGACCTGGGCACTCTCACTCATCAAAAGAGAAAGTGAGAACCCACGAAAAAAGAGAAAGTCAGCCCTAAAAGGCCCAGGAGATATCACTCCTATACTCCTCTACGAATTTTTCTAGTTGATGTCTATAGGGAAATTTGTCATACCGAAAGACTACCTCCCCCTAGGCCCATCAAAAATAAGAAAGGGGGAAGTCGTAGCGACTACTGTGAGTACCATAAACTATATGGTCACTCAACAAATGATTGTTACGATCTAAAAAAGGTGATAGAAAAGCTGGCCAGAGAAGGTCGGCTTGACAGATATCTCATGGAAAGGTCGGACCATCATGGCAAGAGAAAGCGAGACGACGAGGACCGAAGAGACCCGCCACCATAGACCCCGGAAAGACATATAACATGATCTCAGGAGGGTTTGCTGGAGGTGGTCTCACAAAGTCATCTCGCAAAAGACACTTGAAGGAAGCCTACCAGGTCGGGGGCGAAGCTCCCGACCTCCCAACCATCTCTTTCACTAAAGAAGATGGGCAAAGCATCATTCCTGGACATGACAATCCAGTTGTGATAACCATGATCTTTGCCAATGCCCATCTACATAGAACCCTGGTAGATCAGGGGAGCTCGGCCGATATCCTGTTCAAGCCAGCGTTTGATAAGCTGGGACTGGATGAAAAGGAGTTAAGAGCTTACCCCGATACCCTATATGGGCTGGGGGGATATACCAATAAAGCCACTAGGATTTATACCCCTACACAAAACTTTTGGAAAAGGGGCAAAGTTCAAAACTTTGAGCATCGACTTCATCGTCATCGATGTGGGTTCAGCCTACAATGCTCTAATAGGAAGAACAACCTTAAATCGGCTCGAAGCAGTGGTGTCCACCCCCTACCTTTGCATGAAATTCCCAACACAGAGGAAATTGCAACCATTAGGGGAGACCAGAAATTGGCAAGAAAGTGTTACAATAAATGCCTGAACTTGAGAAGAAAGGGCAAGAAGGTGCACACAATTGAGCTCGGAGGAGTCAGAGCTAAAGAAGAGTTGCGACCACAACCCGAGAGAAAAACTGAAGAGGTACAGGTTGGAGAAGAGGAAGGAAAAATACCAACATAGGAGCCAACCTGAAAGAAGAATTGAAGCAGAAGCTTATAAGGCTCCTATAAGAGAATTCTGACCTTTTTGCCTGGAAAGCCTCCGACATGCCAGGGATAGATCCCGAACTCATGTCGCATACCCCGGATCGCGACCTGTTCAGCAAAGAAGACGGAAGCTCGGACCTGAACGGGCCTAAGTGGTGGAAGAGCAAGTACAAGCCTTCCTAGAAGCCGACTTCATCAAAGAGGTCAATGATGAGAGAACTTTTGCGTGGTCTAGAAATTTGCGGATAAATCCTCGTTGCAAGTATAGTTTCTAAACCTTCAAAAGTCCTTTCCTACAAACGTTTTGGATGCCACAAGTAACAAACCTCTTTAAAAATTGTTAACCGAGTATTCAAATCTCGGGTCGTCTTCTCAAGGAACTGCGAGGAAGTATGTTCTTATTATTGGCTATAAAGGTTGTAATCGGGGTTTCGAAGATGAGAAGCAAGTAATTTAAATGACAAGTAAAGTAAATGGCAATTAAAATAAATAAATACTGTAAAGCAGACTTTTGGCAAGGTAAGAGAAGTTGGAGGTCCAACGTAGTTATCTCTCTCAACTATAATGAAAGTTGAATCTAAACCAGAAATCGCTATGAGTGTTTTCATCGCGTCATTTGGAGCTTTTCCTTGCCACGCGGTCGCGTCAGTCATGCGACCGCGTCATGTGCGTTCTGCTTAAGTTGCGCAGTCGTGTCAGTCATGCGGCCGCGTCGCTGCTGATTCGTGCTTGGCACGCGATCGCATCATCCATGCGATCGCATGGATACCAGTTTCCTTAAAGCTCCGTTTTGCTTTCTCGTTCCATTTTTGTATGTTTCCTTTTCCGTCATTTGAGTCATTCTTCCTTAGAAAATCTGAAACTACTCAACACGCTAATCACGGCATCGAATGGAAATAAAGGTAATTAAATTAATTGATTTTAAAGCTTAGGACACATGTTTTTCATTTACATCACATAATAAGGAAGGAAAAGTAAAACCATGCAATTAATGTGAATAAGTAGGTGAAGGATTGTATAAATCACTCAAATTAAGCACAAAAGAACTCATGAAATATGGGTTTATCAACCTCCCCACACTTAAACACTAGCATGTCCTTATGCTAAATCCAAGGTAAATAATTAAGGTTAAAGTGATGGAATGACATGCAATGCAACCTATTTTAAATGCAACTACCTAAATGAATGATGCATCATGCAATTCTAAATTATTCACTCATATATAAAGCTTACATGTAGTCAAGTTAATTCACTTTCTCAAGGAGTCATGTATATGTATAGCCAACCCTTAAATAATAAAGTATTTTAGCAAATGAGATGGGAAAGAAAACATTGTACAAGCTTGCAAAACAATTAGTAAATTTAAGCACAGATATATGTTGATGAGTTATTGAACCCTCACTGGATTTTGTGTTTACTCTCTAGTCACTCAGTATTTGTTGGGTTTATTCACTCTATTTTTCTTTTTATTCTTACTTTCTATAACTTTGTTTTTCATCTAACCAATCAACAATTATAGAATATAGTCATACCAAAAAGTCATGAGGTCTTTAATTGAGGTTGTAATGGGGCCAAGGTAAAGGTGAGAATTTATGTATAGGGTTAAGTGAGCTAATAAGTGAATCCTTAATTAGATTAAGATCTCACCTAACATATTTAGCAAGATAAAACTTCTTTACCTATTCTCCCATATTATCCCACTTATTGTTACATGCTCATGTTTCACTTTTTATTTTTATCCCATGTGCATTGTTTTTATTTTGCATTGGGGAATTCCTTTTGTATCCCCTTTTATTCAAATGCTGAAAAATAACTCTTTCTCTCTTTTTTTTTTAATGCACATGGTAATTGAATCACTTAGATTTTCTCATGAGCATGCTTCCCAAATTTAATTTATTTCTTTTAACTTTTCTACCTTTTGTTTCTATCATCCATGTTCCCAAAAGGTTTCCCACATTTAACTCTATTCATGATTTTCTATCTTAAGCTAACCAAGGATTCACTTGGGATTTTCTTTTGTTTTTCTGCTTAAGGCTAGTAATTTGGCTAAATAGAATAAAGGGGTTTTAAAAGGCTCAAGGGGGCTTAACAAGGGTGATGTAAAAGGTAGGCTAATTTGGGGTAAGTGAGCTGAAATCAAATGATGGCCTCAATCATTCTCTTGGTATGTATCTACATTCTATATCCTATAATTGGACATATAGATTAAAGCAAAGTAAAGAACATCAGAATAAAAAGAAATGAAACACACAAATGAAATTATGGTTTGAATGCAACCAACAATTAAGCTCAAGACTCACAGGCTGTGTGTTCTCTAACTCAAGCATCATATATCATTTATATCTTGTATGCAGGTTTAATTAAAAATTCCCATTATTCTCATAAAAAATATATTTAAGGTAGCTTTTAAAGTTTTAATGTTCCTCCTTGATGAAATGTTGTCAGCTTAACTACATCATGTAATGCTATATATAAGGTTTGTGGATTTAAATCTGATATGTTCAATTTGCTAGCTTACTTCCTTTTTATATTTTTTCTATTTAAACTATACTATCTTATGCTAAAAAGGGTAAACTATACTAATTAATCCACTAATAAATTAGAATTGCAAACTAAACTAAATAACTAAAATAAACTAAATGGCTAAAATATGAGCTAAAGATGCAAAATACAGAAAATAGAGTAAAAATACATAAAAGCAATGTATAAGTACTCAGAAGATAACAGTAAAAAGAAAAATACAGAAAAATATCCAAAATAAAAGAAAAAGTATGTAGTGGTTCACCAAAATAAACGATAGAGATGGCGACCTCCCCACACTTAAAAGGAAGCATCATCCCCGATGCTCAATCAAGCCGGGTGTGAAGGAGTGTCATCACTGGGAGGGATGGTAGCTGGAGTCTCAGTGGTGGTAGGCTGGGAGTCTGGCTGCTGTAGAGGAGGTGCTGATTGGATCGGGATCTCAAGATCCGCAGCCTCAATCTGATGTGGGACCGTTGCCTGTGGTGCGGCTGGTGCTGCCTCCTGGGGATGGGTCTCTGCCTCGGGTGCATCCGCCTCCTCCTCGGATGCCTCGGATGGTGTGTCAGGCTCTGAGGGGATGTCACCGGATCGTATCGTCAGCTTTAGGTTCTCATAGCGCCGCTTGTTGCGACGCTCCATCTGGTCAAGTCGTCGAAACAAGCGGTGCACCAGATGATAGACGGGCTCTGTGGCAGGTGGAGGTGCAGTGGTGGTCGCAGGGGTAGGTGGGGCAGCAGTGGAGGAAGAGGGTCCAGCAGACGGTGGGGCTGACTCATCAGTAGTAGTGAATGGTGGTGGTCTGTGGCCCAAGGCTAAGAAGTTCCGGCTGTGCGGAATGATCTTCCTGCAATCCGCCGCTGGTGGTCTCTCATGGGCAGCCTCCCATGGCACGTCAGCTCGACGGCCAAGCTGTGTAACCAGATACGGAAAGGGGAGGGTGCCTCGGACGTGGACCCTGGCCATATAGTGCCGAATGAAACATGGCAGATAAAGGTCCTTACCCTCCAACACACACCAAAGGAGGGTGATCATAGCAGCCGGGATCTCCGTCTCGTGAGTGCTCGGCATCACATAATTACTCAAGATCTGATGTCATAATCGAGCCTCATCGTTTAAGTATGCTCTCTTGATCCCTCTAGGCATGGTAGTGTCCTGACCCATCTCCCAAGGAACTGTCGGGTCGAGAGCTATCCGTGCCTTCACGGCATCCCAATCAAACTGCATCTGACGCATGTCCTCCTCAGCCTTTGAATAACCATCAGGCTGATCGGACTTGGCTGGGAGCCGGAGAATGTCCTCTAAGGCCTCTTCAGTGACCAGAATTTGTTTTCCTCTCATGTTCACTGCATCTAGGGTAGGGAGATAGTAGTTGCAGTAGAATTCCCGGACCCAAGATGCGTTGACCTCTGTCAGTGTTCTCTCCAGAAAGAACCAGCCCCTTTGCTTGATTTGCTCAGTGGTGTACTGCTAGAGGGCTGCTGGAATCTTCAGAGTTCGTTCCAGGTATAAATTTTTGGAGTTTGCAAAAGCCGGGTACTTCAGCTCACAGTACCGGTTTGCAAATTTTATAGGATCATTCGCAGGGAGCAGCTGGTCAGCTTTTTTCTGCTGTGTGAAGTTTTTCTCCCGCCATGAAGAATCGTGCATTAGAGCAATGATGGACTGGGAGGAATCTCCTCTCTTACGCTTGCCAGTAGCCTTGCCTTTTCCTTTCCTTTGTGAGGCAGACATCCTGAAAAATAGAAAACCAGGAAATGGATAAAATAGGAAAGCAAATAGGCAATTAAACAAAGGAAACTCAAAGCGGCAAGGGAGAAATAGAATAAGAAAAATGAGTAAATGAAATGTGATTGAATTTATGTTAAATGGAAAAATAAGCAATATGCCATGGTGAGAAAGTTAGAGGGAAGTGAAAATAAGCAGAAAAGAAATCAAAAGGGTTAGTATGGTTAGAAATTGAAAAAGAAATTAGTAAATTAAAATTAGTGAGTTAGTAAAGTGCGGGTTAAAGTAAGTGGCATAGAAAAATTCCATATAACAAGGATTCACAGGTAAGAATAGAAGTACTCATAATCAAACAAGGAAAACAGGGTGATGCTGATTCGAATAGAAATAAAGAAAGCAAAAATTGGAATCAGTGAATCACAAATGCAGTTTATGAACCAGGAAATCAAAGAAGATAAGAAAGTCTGCCATAGCATTCATGAAATGGTTTGGGTAAAACAGAGTAAAACAGAGTTCAAAAATGCCAAACCAAAACATGAATGAAAACAATTTACAAAAAATTTGGGCAGCATTTCGGCTAAAATTGGATTGTCCCGGAAAATAAACAGCAATCATAGCAGTTCATATGAATTAAAAACTTGCTGCAGTTACCAGTAATGAATAGAAACAGGAAAATTTAGAGTAACAAGCAGCAATTGCAAGCAATCACAGCATATAAACGAGGTTACAGGAACAGCAGAATAGCAGTTATGATAAAACAGAAACAGGAACAGTGCAAGTAAACAGACCTAGATCCACTAACCACAGCCTAAGCTACCTAACAACCTAAAAATTCCACTACAACATGCATATCTATCTATCCTAATGATGAACAGAAACGGAAAAAGATTACAGAAAAATGACGAATGGATAAAAGGGGGGTGCGTTTTGCGGAATCTGGTAGGCGGGAGGGGTAGAACGGGGAAGAAGGTGGCTGCGGCGGCGTCCGGCGCGGTGGCGGGGCACGGTGTTGCGGT
>NC_029786.2:77308281-77320965 GCF_000816755.2 Arachis ipaensis | reverse complement strand
GGCACGCGGTCGCGTGGTTGGGGTGAAAATGGGAGTGACGCGATCGCGTGGGTCGCGCGATCGCATGAGGGGGTGGAAAGAGGGGTGACGCGATCACGTGGGTCGCGCGATCGCGTCGCTGGAATTCGTGCTAAACGCATGACTCCAGCGCCATTTTAGCGCAACTCTCTGTCTCCTTTTGGGTGTGATGTGCAATCCATGCGACGCGATCGCGTCGCTCACACGGTCGCGTGGGATTGGTATTGTGCAAGTGACGCGATCGCATGGGGCATGCGATCGCGTGGGCCAATTTGTGCGAAACGCACAAGGGCTGCACGATTCTAGCCTAACTTTCTATTCGTTGGATCCTTACGCCGATATATATAACCCGCGGCTGCGTGGGTCACGCAGTCGCGCGGGTGGTGTTTTTCGCAGTATGACGCGATCGCATGGGGCATGCGGTCGCGTTGTGCACCCTTTTTTTTATGTGCATAAAAAATGCAGAATGCAGTGATTAACATGAATGCTATGCATGATTCCAGGTTTAATAAATTAAAATGAAAAAGGAAAAATGAAAGCAATTAACAAGAAATAAATTGAAAAAGAAGCGACCATACCATGGTGGGTTGTCTCCCACCTAGCACTTTTAGTTAAAGTCCTTAAGTTGGACATTGGAGGAGTATCCTGTTATGGTGGTTTATGTTTAAATTCGTCCAAAAATCTCCACCAGTGCTTGGAATGCCAATAGCCTCCGGGGTCCCAAACTAAGCATGCAAAGCTTCTAAGCAGCTCCAAACAGATTTTCAGGCTCCGGGACTACGAATGTCAGGATAGAGTCCAGGATCCCAAGTCTTGCTTTTAAATCCGCCTCCGTCTTGATCTACATGTTTCCATTCGGGCGGGTTAAAAAGTAGAATCTCACCTTGGTGACCAAACGTTTTCCGTGATCCATGTAATTGAGCATGATACCAATCCGTGTACTTCGAGGTGAAGCGTGGAACCTTATTGAACGTTGTACACCAGCTCTGAGTACGAGCCATTTCCCTCTTACTCTTAAAGCCGCAGAGAGCTCTAAGTTGGCCATCTGTTTCAAGCAAACTATATTCAAGTGAATAAGTAAAGTTATAAGTTAGGGATTGTACCCACTTGAAGCTTGTATTAGGTGGTAATGGCCTTGGGATAGGTGTTTTTGGTGGTTCTGCAAGTTCCGTTTCCTTGTGCTCTTCTGTGAATTCCTCCACTTCTTTGCAAAGATCTTCGATTGTATCTGTGTCTTGGTCAAAGTCGTTTATGTCTTCCTCATCACTTGAGTCATAGATTGGAGGTTGAGAGAAATCTACCTCCGCATCGTCTTCATATTCACTTGGAGAAGATTCTTCGATCTCAGAGAATTCACTTGTGGATGCAAGTTCATCACTAAGAGAGCTAGACTTGTGACTATCATCATCAAGGGAATTTGCTTCTTGGATTATTCCGTCTGATTCCTCATAAACGACTTGCCTTGGAGATTGTACGGTATCCTCCTTAGCATCAACTGTAGCATCCTGAACGGAGTTTTCCTCAATCCTGGATTCCCATGGAAGTTCAGCATCTCCTAGGTCTTCAACCAACTCTTCTTCTTGAACAAAGACAGCTTCTTCTAATTGTTCCAGTACAAATTCATGCTCTGTCTTGTCCACTGGAGTTTCTGGCAATTCCTTCATGCTCTGCTCTTCATTGGGCTGTCCACATGGGACTGTGGCTAATCCTTGTGTATTTGAGCGCCTTGAAGCCCATTGAATTATCACTTGCTCCAGTTGTTGAATGGTTGTTTGAAATTTTCTTACTGTTTCCTTTAGGCGATCCTCTGTTTCTCGGGTTGCTGGACTTGGACATGATACAAAGGAAAATGGTGGTGATTGGGAGTGATTGGATTGGTATTGGGGTAAGGAAGGATCATATGGTGGCGAATGGTGAAGGGAAGCTTGTGAGCGTGGTGGTTCGAGGTTATGTTGAAAGGATGGTTTATATGCACAGGGTGGGGCTTGTTGGTAGTTACAAGGTTGTCCACCATGTCTTTCAGCTGGGTATGCATTGTAGAATGGTCTTTGTCCAGGATATCTCGGAGGGTGTTGCTGCCAAAAGGGTTGATTAGATCCTCTTGGTTCCATCCATCCTTGATTGGTCTGACCTTGATGCACATTCCTACTGTAACCTCTATTTCTTTTAACAATATTAGAACCAAACTCAAAGCGAGAGGGGTGAGATTAGATGGGAAGCAATGGTAACTTAAATCAAAGAGAACAATCATAAACTGAAAATACCTCAAATATTATTAATTCAAATAACAGTCTGCAACATGGAAGAAATTCATAAATCCAATGATCAATTCAAGTGCTGGAATAAATAAAAGTAAAAGGAAGCTAAAACAAAGAAACATAAAACCTGGATTGAGAGTCACTCTTAAAACAAGAAGAAATCCTAAATCCTAAGAGAGAGAGAGAGAGGAGAAGATCTCCCTCTCAACTAAATCTAAATCATTGAAAAATAAAATATGCGAGCTCTCTTTGAATGGATGCATTCCCACACTTTATAACCTCTGGTCTATGCTGTCTGTACTTGGATCTGGGCCGAAAAGGGCTTTAGAAATTGCTATGAGCGTTTTCTACAATTTCTGGTGCGTGGCCTCTGTCACGCGTCTGCGTGGGTCACGCGGTCGCGTCATTTGGAGTTTTTCCTTGCCACGCGGTTGCGTCAGTCATGCGGCCACGTCGCTGCTGATTCGTGCTTGGCACGCGATCGCGTCATCCATGCGATCGCATGGATACCAGTTTCCTTAAAGCTCCGTTTTGCTTTCTCCTTCCATTTTTGTATGTTTCCTTTTCCGTCCTTTGAGTCATTCTGCCTTAAAAAATCTGAAACTACTCAACACGCTAATCACGGCATCGAATGAAAATAAAGGTAATTAAATTAATTGATTTTAAAGCTTAGGAAACATGTTTTTCATTTACATCACATAATAAGGAGGGGAAAGTAAAACCATGCAATTAATGTGAATAAGTAGGTGAAGGATTGTATAAATCACTCAAATTAAGCACAAAAGAACTCATGAAATATGGGTTTATCAGTCAAATATCCGACGTGGCTGGCAAATGTGGTACTACTCAAAAAGCAAAACGGTAAGTTGAGGATGTGCATCGATTACACCGACCTGAACAAAGCGTGTCCTAAAGACCCATATCCACTTCCAAATAATGATACCTTAGTAGACTCCAGCTCAGGGTACCAATACTTGTCGTTCATGGACGCATACTCAGGATATAATCAAATTTCGATGTACAAGCCGGATCAAGAAATACATCTTTTATCATGCCAAGAGCAAACTATTGCTATGTGGTCATGCGATTTGGGTTAAAAAATGCAGGAGCCACATATCAAAGGCTGATAAATAAGGTGTTTGAACCTCACCTTGGGAGTTTAATGGAAGTCTATGTAGACGACATGCTAGTAAAAACCAAGGATGAGGCCGACCTGTTGACTGACCTCTCGCAAGTCTTCAACACTATTAGGATACATGGGATGAGGTTGAATCCCGCAAAGTGCACATTCGCGGTGGAGGCTGGAAAATTTCTAGGATTCATGCTAACACAAAGGGGGATTGAAGCCAACCCCGACAAGTGCGAAGTAGTCTTAGAAATGAAAAGCCCGACTTGCTTAAGAGAGGTCCAGCAGTTCAATGGCCGACTTGCAGCTCTCTCCAGGTTCTTGGCAGGATCAGCGTTAAGATCCCTACCATTCTTTTCTCTACTAAGAAAAGGATGCCGGTTCGAATGGACTCTTGAGTGCGAAGAAGCATTCCAGAAGTTCCAAAGGTTTCTAAGCCAACCTCCCATTCTGACCCGACCTAAAGTTGGGGAAGAACTCGTCCTGTATTTGTCCGTAGCCGACAAAGCTGTAGCATCAGCTCTAATACGGGAAGACGAGGACGGACAGCATCCTGAGTATTTCACCAGCAAAGTTCTACAAGGCCTCGAATTAAGGTACCAAAAAATCGAGAAGTTTGCGTATGCCTTAATAGTAGCCTCTCGAAGGCTACGGCCTTATTTTCAAGCTCACACAATAAAAGTCCGTACGAACCAGTCCATGAAGCAAATACTTCAAAAAACAGATATTGCGGGCAGAATGGTTCAATGGGCTATAGAGCTATCCAAGTTCGACCTCAGGTATGAAACTCGGACAGCAATAAAAGCTCAATGCCTCACCGACTTCGTAGCAGAATATGCGGGAGATCAAGAGGAAACCACCACAACATGGGAGCTATACGTGGATGGATCCTCTAACAAAGTCGGAAGCGGTGCATGCATAATATTGGTCAACCAAAAGGGAACTCAAATAGAAGTCTCCCTCAAATTCGAGTTCCCTGCTTCTAACAACCAGGCAGAATATGAAGCCTTGATTGCAAGGCTAAAACTGGTAGAGGAAGTCGGCGCGCCCAAAGTAGTCATGTTCAGCGACTCCCAGGTGGTGACCTCCCAGATCAATGGAGAGTACCAGACTAAGATCCCAATATGAAAAGGTACTTGGACAAAACCTTGGAACATCTTGGGCAGTTCTCAGAAACCGAGGTAAAACACATAACTCGGAATCTCAACAGCAGAGCAGACGCCCTTTCCAAGTTAGCAAGTACCAAGTCAAGAGGGAATAATAGAAGCTTGATACAAGAAACTCTCCAAGAACCCTCAGTTACAAAAACAGAGGGTAGACAGGACGTCCTTGAAGTATTCGGATTAGACCTCGGATGGATGAACCCACTAATCAAATACATGAAATTTGACATCCTACCCAAAGAGGAAAAAGAGGCCAAGAAAATCCGGAGGGAAGCACAAAACTACACTTTGGTAAAAAATATCCTCTACAAAAGAGGGATATCCACACCATTGTTAAAGTGTGTCCCGACCTCAAGGACAACAAAAGTCTTAGAAGAGGTCCATAATGGTATTTGTGGAAACTATCTCGGAGCAAGGTCTTTGGCTAGAAAAGTCATACGAGCCGGGTTCTACTGGCCGATCTTGCAGAAAGACGCCACCGAATTCATAAAGAAGTGTCAATCATACCAAATGCATGCAAACTTCCACGTCGCTCCCCCCGAGGAGCTCATTAGCATAACTTCTCCATGGCCTTTTGCAAAATGGGGATTGGATCTACTAGGGCCCTTTCCCCAAGCGCCTGGACAAGTAAAGTATCTAATAGTGGAAGTGGAATACTTCACGAAGTGGATCGAAGCAGAACCATTAGCCACCATCACAGCCCAGAGAAGTCAGAAGTTCCTCTACAAAAATATCATTACAAGGTATGGAATCCCCCACTCCATCACCACCAATAATGGAACTCAATTCACCGACTCTCCCTTCAAAAACCTAGTAGCCAGCATGAAGATCAAGTATCAGTTCACGTCGGTGGAACACCCACAAGCAAATGGGTAAGCTGAGACAGCCAACAAGGTTATATTGGCTGGGTTAAAGAAAATGCTACAAGACACAAAGGGAGATGGGCTGAAGAACTCCCTCAAGTACTGTGGGCCTATCGAACTACACCTCAGTTTGTCACAGGAAAAACACCCTTCCGACTTGCTTATGGCATAGAAGCCATGATACCAGTTGAAATCAACAAGCAAAGTCCAAGGGTGAACTTCTACGACGAGGTTGGCAACATACAAGGATACAAGGAAGAGCTCGAGCTACTCCCTGAAGTCCGAGAATAAGCCTAGATAAGGGGAGCATCGTTGAAGCAAAGGATGACAAATAGATATAACAAGAAATTCATTCGAAGAAGCTTTACCCCAAACGACTTGGTCTTGATCAGAAATGACATCGGAGTCAACAAATCAGGAGAAGGAAAGCTAGCTGCCAATTGGAAAGGACCATACAAGATAAGTGAAGTCTTAGGAAAGGGATACTACAAGGTAACCGACTTGAACGGTACCGAACTACCTAGGTCATGGTATGCTTGTAATCTGAAAAGGTACTATAGTTAAAAGCGAACTCCACTCCCTGGTGTACTCTTTTTCCCGACTTCACGGTTTTTTCCCAAAAAAGGGTTTTTCTGAAGGGGGTTTTAACAAGGCATCAAAGTGGAGGTTAAGGGGAAATAAATTTTTAAAGCCCTTAGCAGCAAAAAGTACCTTCATCAATAAATAAAGATCTTTTTCATTAAATCTCTTTACAAATTCCACTATTTGTTATTATTTTCCTATGAAACGCACCGACTTAAGCTCGAAAAAATGTAAAAATCTCGTGATCGACCTACGTTGCCGGCAGGATAAAACGACGAGGTACAAGTCGATGTAAAGAGGTTACACGGACGATCATTGATAACTCAGAATCCCAAGACCCTGGAATGACTACCTAGTCGGCGGATCCGAGAAAAAAGAAATGCATCGCAAGAATAACCTAAATTATGAAACAAGTCCAATAAGAGAAAAATTGGACACAAAAGGAATGCAAAAAGAGATAGGGAAATCCATCAAAAGTCAAAGGCAGGAGCTGTCTCAAAAAATCAAAATAAAGCAAAACCTGCGAAGATAAAAAGTTTTTCCAAAACAAAAAGATCAAAGGGGTTTTTCTTTCTATAAAAAACCTAACAAAAGAAAATCGCAGAGAGCATGCACACACCAAATATATCTTAAGCCCTTATCCAAAAAAAAGGGCAAATTAAAATAATGCAATTTTTTGTCAACGGCCAAAAGGCCAGAAGAGTCAACAGCAAACCACAACAAAAAAGATAAATTGTTCAAATAGGGGCCCATAAGCCGGGCCCCAAATAGCTGAAATCATCTAAGAGGAAGGATTAGAGTCACCAACTGGAAGGGAGTTCAGATTTACGGCAGGAGAAGACAGAGCAGTCTCTTCGGCAACAGGGGTCGGAGCATCTGAAGACGTCGGCTGAGATCCCTCCTGTTGATCCTCATGAGGAGGAGATTCTATAAGTCTTTGCCCGCAGGTCTTCAGCTCAGAATCCGTCTCAGGTCGAGGGGGAGAAACAATAGCCCCATTCACAACAATCTTATCAGGATCAAGAGGGGAAAGGTCCAGGTCAGGAGCTATAACTCCGACCTGCTCCTTAAAATTCCTCTAGGCCTCCTCCGAGCTCTCAGCCACGGAGTCCTCCAATTCCTGATAAGCCTCTCGACCTCTCTCCAGCTCCGTTGGAGATCAATGTTTTCAGTAAAGACCCTAACATAATTTTGCTCCGCCTTCTCCTTCAGACCCTCTGCCATGGCACACTGGGCCATTAACTTCTTCTCCCTCTCCTGAAGAAGGGAGCTCTCCTCCTTCGGCCATGTAACCTCCCCCTGGAGCTGCCTCCCCTCATCTTGATAGAGGACAATCCTCCCCTCCAGTTCTTCAACTTTTTGGGTAGAGCCCAAAGAGCTAAGGGGAGTTTTGTCCAAAATATCAAGAAGTTTTGTACATACCCCAGTAGCCCGAACACTCCCCCAAACTAAAATTTGAAGATGGTTTTGAACAGAAGCATCATCCTTACTAATGTGAGTATGGGAGAAGATGTGATTCCGAACGAATTTGGGACCATCAAAATCAGCTTTCCCAAAAGGAGAAGAGCCAAACGCCGAAGTCTTACGCTTCTTTTTCTCGAGTTCGGGAGAAGGTCAGACTAGGGGGGTTAGGGGGAGGAAGAGGAGCAGAAGAGGAGGTTACCAAGATCGGATGAGAAGAGGTCCCAGAATCATGAGGGGGAGGAGGAGCACCAGCAGCCCTTGCAGCATCAGCCTGGGCACGTGCTTTTTTCTTAGCCTCCTGGACCTTTTGGTAGGCAGCACTAGAACTTTTTTTTACCATTTCTGAAAAAGGAAAAAACAAGTAATTAGTCTACAAGTCGAAAAATGACCACAAGTCGGCAACCACAAAATTCGACAATACCTAATTGGGTCCGCACGAAACTTGGAGATCCCAAAAGAAATTTCTTAGTATCCAAATTGAGGGCCCCTCCCCAGGCTTCTCGGAAAAATCCCACGATAGCTTCCTCTACCTCGTCCAAATCTTCCAGGCCATATTTCTCCACAAGAGAGGCCTCTACCCAATAGAGGAGAAATCGGGGGTTGGAGCTCTCATCAAGGAAAAAGGGATGGTAACCCTCTACAGCTTGGACTTTGAAAAAGAAATTATTAAAATCATGGAAAGAATCGTCAAAGATAGAAAAAACTTTCCGACCTTGAATGACTCGGAAGAAAATCCACTGTTGCTTGTTATTTTGTCCACTAAAGGGCTTGGTCATATGAAAAAGGTAGAAAAAGATCTTTAAAGAGGTCGGGAAATCTAGCCCTCGACTAACAAGTTGATAAATTTTCATGAAACCCCAAGAGTTGGGGTGAAGATGGGTGGGAGCAACTCGGCAATGATGCAACACACTTATTGCAAAGTCGGAGAAAGGCAGAAGAACCCTTAGGCGGGTAAAAAGACAGTTATACATAAAGAAAAAATGGGAATCCGAATCGGAGATCCTCCCAAAACAAACCCGGTCTTCAGGACCCGGGGCCACCAATTCATATTTTGGCTCGTCAGCCTCATCATTGCAAATTCTATGGTGGGTACGAAGAACGGTGAGGTAATCAGCGTCTACTAAGGGAGTTTCTTCCAAAACAGTGTCATCTACCCATTGCGAGAGGGACTCGAGTGAAGACATCTTTTCCAATAAAAAGGAATGAGTGAAAAAGCGACAAAAGACCTACAAAGAAAAAAGGAAAAGGATCAAACCCAGAGCCTCTAAAAGGCAAGATGGCCTACTTCAAGAACCAGAAAGTGGAATTACTAGACCAACGCACTCACTAGAGAAACTAATAATCACAAATGGCATGCAAACCTCCTCCAAATACACAGAACAAAACATCACCATAAGTAAAAGAGAGGAGGAAAAAAGACCAACCTTTGTTGACGAAAACCAAGAAGAGCAGAGGCAACAGTGAACGCAGCACTCCAAGAAGGAAGGCTGAAAGGCTTTCTCTTTGAAAAAGTAAGGATTGCAAGCAAGAGATTTCAGAAAACAAAAGGAGATAGAGAAAAGAGAGGAAAAAGTATTTATAAATACGCCAGGGACAAAATGGTAAAATCAACGCAATCATTAAAAAAACGCGTTGTTACCAATATAACTGCTCCCACGTGCAAATACAAAACCCATAATAGACGCGATGTTTGATTAGATGTGATCGTTGAGAAATTCGAATCACGTCGGTTTCAAAAATCACGTCGGTTCCTATAACACGTCGGCTACGAACCCGAGTTCAAATACTCGAATCCAACTCCTAAACGAAAGATATCAGACTCGAGTAGGGGCACTGTTCATACCCTGTCCCAATATTAGGGCCCAGATAAACCAGAAAGGCCCAATCCAAAGATTGGCCTTCGCTACCAACCGACCTCCTTATAAGAAGTTGGATTGAATACAGACTCCACTCCAAAGAAGTCGGGGTCGAAGGATAGTTGGCAGATAACACTTATTCAAATAAGTAACTGTCCCTAAAATCTCTCAACCCACTTCCAGGAGCCATATCTCAACCTCCCTGAGATAAAGGGACGGTTATCCACCTTAAAAGGTGGATCTACTCTAACGGTGGTTATTGGTTCACCACTATAAATACACTGACACCTCTCAAGTATCTCTAAGTTCCAATATTCTCTAGATCTTGCTAAACCCTTTGCTGACTTAGGCATCGGAGGGTCTTTGCAGGTACCACCCTGATAAACCCATATTTCATGAGTTCTTTTGTGCTTAATTTGAGTGATTTATATAATCCTTCACCTATTTATTCACATTAATTGCATGGTTTTACTTTCCCTTCCTTATTATGTGATGTAAATGAAAAACATGTTTCCTAAGCTTTAAAATCAATTAATTTAATTACCTTTATTTTCATTCGATGCCGTGATTAGCGTGTTGAGTAGTTTCAGATTTTCTAAGACAGAATGACTCAAAGGACAGAAAAGGAAACATACAAAAATGGAAGGAGAAAGCAAAACGGAGCTTTAAGGAAACTAGTATCCACGCGATCGCATGGATGACGCGATCGCGTGCCAAGCACGAATCAGCAGCGACGCGACCGCATGACTGACGCGACCGCGTGACCCACGCGGACGCGTGACAGAGGCCACGCACCAGAAATTGCAGAAAACGCTCATAGCGATTTCTGAAGCCCTTTTCGGCCCAGATCCAAGTACAGACAGCATAGACCAGAGGTTATAAAGTGTGGGAATGCATCCATTCAAGGGAGCTCGCATATTTTATTTTTCAATGATTTAGATTTAGTTGAGAGGGAGTTCTTCTCCTCTCTCTCTCTCTTAGGATTTAGGATTTCTTCTTGTTTTAAGAGTGACTCTCAATCCAGGTTTTATATTTCTTTGTTTTAGCTTCCTTTTACTTTTATTTATTCCAGCACTTGAATTGATCATTGGATTTATGAATTTCTTCCATGTTGCAGACTGTTATTTGAATTAATAATATTTGAGGTATTTTCAGTTTATGATTGTTCTCTTTGATTTAAGTTACCATTGCTTCCCATCTAAGGATATTTTTATCATTCCAGCAATTTTACTTTTTCCAATGCATACCCAGCTGAAAGACATGGTGGACAACCTTGTAACTACCAACAAGCCCCACCCCGTGCATATAAACCATCCTTTCAACATAACCTCGAACCACCACGCTCAGAAGCTACTCTTCACCATTCGCCACCATATGATCCTTCCTTACCCCAATACCAATCCAATCACTCCCAATCACCACCACTTTCCTTTGTATCATGCCCAAGTCCAGCAACCCGAGAAGCAGAGGATCGCCTAAAGGAAACAGTAAGAAAATTTCAAACAACCATTCAACAACTGGAGCAAGTGATAATTCAATGGGCTTCTAGGCGCTTAAATACACAAGGATCAGCCACAGCTCCATGTGGACAGCCCAATGAAGAGCGTAGCATGAAGGAAATACCAGAAACTCCAGTGAACAAGACAGAGAACGAATTTGTACTAGAACAAGTAGAAGAAGCTGTCATTGTTCAAGAAGAAGAGTTGGTTGAAGACCTAGGAGATGCTGAACTTCCATGGGAATCCAGGATTGAGGAAAACTCCGTCCAGGATGCTACAGTTGATGCTAAGGAGGATACCGTACAATCTCCAAGGCAAGTCGTTTATGAGGAATCAGACGGAATAATCCAAGAAGCAAATTCCCTTGATGATGATAGTCACAAGTCTAGCTCTCTTAGTGATGAACTTGCATCCGCAAGTGAATTCTCTGAGATCGAAGAATCTTCTCCAAGTGAATATGAAGATGATGCGGAGGTAGATTTCTCTCAACCTCCAATCTATGACTCAAGTGATGAGGAAGACATAGATGACTTTGACCAAGACACAGATATAATCGAAGATCTTTGCAAAGAAATGGAGGAATTCACAGAAGAGCACAAGAAAACGGAACTTGCAGAACCACCAAAAACACCTATCCCAAGGCCATTACCACCTAATACAAGCTTCAAGTGGGTATAATCCCTAACTTATAACTTTACTTATTCACTTGAATATGGTTTGCTTGAAACAGATGGCCAGCTTAGAGCTCTCTGCGACTTTAAGAGTAAGAGGGAAATGGCTCGTACTCAGAGCTGGTGCACAAGGTTCAATAAGGTTCCACGCTTCACCTCGAAGTATACGGATTGGTATCATGCTCAATTACATGGATCACGGAAAACGTTTGGTCACAAGGTGAGATTCTACTTTTTAACCCGCCCGAATGGAAACATGTAGATCAAGACGGAGGCGGATTTAAAAGCAAGGCTTGGGATCCTAGACTCTATCCTGACATTCGTAGTCCCGGGAGCCTGAAAATCTGTTTGGAGCTGCTCAGAAGCTTTGCATGCTTAGTTTGGGACCCCGGAGGCTATTGGTATTCCAAGCACTAGTGGAGATTTTTGGACAAATTTAAACATAAACCACCATAATAGGATACTCCTCTAATGTCCATCTTAAGGACTTTAACTAAAAGTGCTAGGTGGGAGACAACCCACCATGGTATGGTCGCTTCTTTTTCAATTTATTTCTTGTTAATTGCTTTCATTTTTCCTTTTTCATTTTAATTTATTAAACCTGGAATCATGCATAGCATTCATGTTAATCACTGCATTCTGCATTTTTCATGCACATAAAAAAAAAGGGTGCACGACGCGACCGCATGCCCCATGCGATCGCGTCATACTGCGAAAAACACCACCCGCGCGACCGCGTGACCCACGCGGCTGCGTGATATATATATCGGCGTAAGGATCCAACGAACAGAAAGTTAGGCTGGAATCGTGCGGCCCTTGTGCGTTTCGCACAAATTGGCCCACGCGATTGCATGCCCCATGCGATCGCGTCACTTGCACAATACCAATCCCACGCAACCGCGTGAGCGATGCGATCGCGTCACATGGATTGCACATCACCCCCAAAAGGAGACAGAGAGTTGTGCTAAAACGGCGCTGGAGTCATGCGTTTAGCACGAATTCCAGCGACGCGATCGTGCGACCCAGGTGATCGCGTCACCCCTCTTTCCACCCTCTCATGCGATCGCGCGACCCACGCGATTGCGTCACTCCCATTTTCACCCCAACCACGCGACCGCGTGCCCCACGCGGCCGCGTGGATTCGACAGTATAACCCCCAGTCACGCGAACCCTATCAGTCGCGC
>NC_029786.2:77302006-77308253 GCF_000816755.2 Arachis ipaensis | reverse complement strand
CCGCAACACCGTGCCCGCCACCGCGCCGGACGCTGCTGCAGCCACCTTCTTCCCCGTTCCACCCCTCCCGCCTACCAAGTTCCGCAAAACGCACCCCCTTTTATCCGTTCGTCGTTTTTCTGTAATTTTTTTCCGTTTCTGTTCATCATTAGGATAGATAGATATGTATGTTGTAGTGGAATTTTTAGGTTGTTAGCTAGCTTAGGCTGTGGTTAGTGGATCTAGGTTTGTTTACTTACACTGTTCCTGTTTCTGTTTTATCATAACTGCTATTCTGCTGTTCCTGTAACCTCGTTCATATGCTGTGATTGCTTGCAATTGCTGCTTGTTACTCTAAATTTTCCTGTTTCTATTCATTACTGGTAACTGCAGCAAGTTTTTAATTCATATGAACTGCTATGATTGCTGTTTATTTTCCGGGACAATCCAATTTTAGCCGGAATGCTACCCAAATTTTTTTGTAAATTGTTTTCATTCATGTTTTGGTTTGGCATTTTTGAACTCTGTTTTACCCAAACCATTTCATGAATGCTATGGCAGACTTTCTTATCCTCTTTGATTTCCTGGTTCATAAACTGTATTTGTGATTCACTGATTCCAATTTTTGCTTTCTTTATTTCTATTCGAATCAGCATCACCCTGTTTTCCTTGTTCGATTATGAGTACTTCTATTCTTACCTGTGAATCCTTGTTATATGGAATTTTTCTATGCCACTTACTTTAACCCGTACTTTACTAACTCACTAATTTTAATTTACTAATTTCTTTTTCAATTTCTAACCATACTAACCCTTTTGATCTCTTTTCTGCTTATTTTCACTTCCCTCTAACTTTCTCACCATGGCATATTGCTTATTTTTCCATTTAACATAAATTCAATCACATTTCATTTACTCATTTTCCTTATTCTATTTCTCCCTTGCCGCTTTGAGTTTCCTTTGTTTAATTGCCTATTTGCTTTCCTATTTTATCCATTTCCTGGTTTTCTGTTTTTCAGGATGTCTGCCTCACAAAGGAAAGGAAAAGGCAAGGCTACTGGCAAGCGCAAGAGAGAAGATTCCTCCCAGTCCATCATTGCTCTAATGCACGATTCTTCATGGCGGGAGAAGAACTTCACACAGCAGGAAAAAGCTGACCAGCTGCTCCCTGCGAATGATCCTATAAAATTTGCAAACCGGTACTGTGAGCTAAAGTACCCGGCTTTTGCAAACTCCAAAAATTTATACCTGGAACGAACTCTGAAGATTCCAGCAGCCCTCCAGCAGTACACCACTGAGCAAATCAAGCAAAGGGGCTGGTTCTTTCTGGAGAGAACACTGACAGAGGTCAACGCATCTTGGGTCCGAGAATTCTACTGCAACTACTATCTCACTACCCTAGATGCAGTGAACCTGAGAGGAAAACAAATTTTGGTCACTGAAGAGGCCTTAGAGGACATTCTCCGGCTCCCAGCCAAGTCCGATAAGCCTGATGGTTATTCAAAGGCTGAGGAGGACATGCGTCAGATGCAGTTTGATTGGGATGCCGTGAAGGCACGGATAGCTCTCGACCCGACAGTTCCTTGGGAGATGGGTCAGGACACTACCATGCCTAGAGGGATCAAGAGAGCATACTTAAACGATGAGGCTCGGTTATGGCATCAGATCTTGAGTAATTATGTGATGCCGAGCACTCACGAGACGGAGATCCCGACTGCTATAATCACCCTCCTTTGGTGTGTGTTGGAGGGTAAGGACCTTTATCTGCCACGTTTCATTCGGCACTATATGGCCAGGGTCCACGTCTGAGGCACCCTCCCTTTTCCGTATCTGGTTACACAGCTTGGCCGTCGAGCTGACGTGCCATGGGAGGATGCCGATGAGAGACCACCAGCGGCGGATTGCAGGAAGATTATTCCGCACAGCCGGAACTTCTTAGCCTTGGGCCACAGACCACCACCATTCACTGCTACTGATAAGTCATCTCCACCGTCTGCTGGACCCTCTTCCTCCACTGCTGCACCACCTACCCCTACCACCACCACTGCACCTCCACCTGCCACAGAGCCCGTCTATCATCTGGTGCACCGCTTGTTTCGACGACTTGACCAGATGGAGCGTCGCAACAAGCGGCGCTATGAGCACCTAAAGCTGATGATACGATCCGGTGACATCTCCTCCGAGCCTGACACACCATCCGAGGCATCTGAGGAGGAGGCGGATGCACCCAAGGCAGAGACCCATCCCCAGGAGGCAGCACCAGCCGCACCACAGGCAGCGGTCCCACATCAGATTGAGGCTGCGGATCTTGAGATCCCGATCCAGTCAGCACCTCCTCCACAGCAGCCAGTCTCCCAGCCTACCACCACTGAGACTCCAGCTACCATCCCTGCCAGTGATGACACTCCTTCACACCCGGCTTGATTGAGCATCGGGGACGATGCTTCCTTTTAAGTGTGGGGAGGTCGCCATCTCTGGCGTTTATTTTGGTGAACCACTACATACTTTTTCTTTTATTTTGGATATTTTTCTGTATTTTTTTTTACTGTTATTTTCTGAGTACTTATACATTGCTTTTATGTACTTTTACTCTATTTTCTGCATTTTGCATCTTTAGCTCATATTTTAGCCATTTAGTTTATTTTAGTTATTTAGTTTAGTTTGCAATTCTGATTTATTAGTGGATTAATTAGTATAGTTTACCCTTTTTAGCATAAGATAGTATAGTTTAAATAGAAAAAATATAAAAAGGAAGTAAGCTATAAAATTGAACATATCAGATTTAAATCCACAAACCTTATATATAGCATTACATGATGTAGTTAAGCTGACAACATTTCATCAAGGAGGAACATTAAAACTTTAAAAGCTACCCTAAATATATTTTTTATGAGAATAATAGGAATTTTTAACTAAACCTGCATACAAGATATAAATGATATATGATGCTTGAGTTAGAGAACACACAGCCTGTGAGTCTTGAGCTTAATTGTATGGTTGCATTCAAACCATAATTTCATTTCTGTGTGTTTCATTTCTTTTTATTCTGATGTTCTTTACTTTGCTTTAATCTATATGTCCAATTATAGGATATAGAATGTAGATACATACCAAGAGAATGATTGAGGCCATCATTTGATTTCAGCTCACTTACCCCAAATTAGCCTACCTTTTACATCACTCTTGTTAAGCCCCCTTGAGCCTTTTAAAACCCCTTTATTCTATTTAGCCAAATTACTAGCCTTAAGCAGAAAAACAAAAGAAAATCCCAAGTGAATCCTTGGTTAGCTTAAGATAGAAAATCATGAATAGAGTTAAATGTGGGAAACCTTTTAGGAACATGGATGATAGAAACAAAAGGTAGAAAAGTTAAAAGAAATAAATTAAATTTGGGAAGCATGCTCATGAGAAAATCTAAGTGATTCAATTACCATGTGCATTAAAAAAAAAGAGAGAGAGAAAGAGTTATTTTTCAGCATTTGAATAAAAGGGGATACAAAAAGAATTCCCCAATGCAAAATAAAAACAATGCACGTGGGATAAAAATAAAAAGTGAAACATGAGCATGTAACAATAAGTGGGATAATATGGGAGAATAGGTAAAGAAGTTTTATCTTGCTAAATATGTTAGGTGAGATCTTAATCTAATTAAGGATTCACTTATTAGCTCACTTAACCCTATATATAAATCCTCACCTTTACCTTGGCCCCATTACAACCTCAATTAAAGACCTCATGACTTTTTGGTATGACTATATTCTATAATTGTTGATTGGTTAGATGAAGAACAAAGTTATAGAAAGTAAGAATAAAAAGAAAAATAAAGTGAATAAACCCAACAAATACTGAGTGACTAGAGAGTAAACACAAAATCCAGTGAGGGTTCAATAACTCATCAACATATATCTGTGCTTAAATTTACTAATTGTTTTGCAAGCTTGTACAATATTTTCTTTCCCATCTCATTTGCTAAAATGCTTTATTATTTAAGGGTTGGCTATACATATACATGACTCCTTGAGAAAGTGAATTAACTTGACTACATGTAAGCTTTATATATGAGTGAATAATTTAGAGTTGCATGATGCATCATTCATTTAGGTAGTTGAATTTAAAATAGGTTGCATTGCATGTCATTCCATCACTTTAACCTTAATTATTTACCTTGGATTTAGCATGAGGACATGCTAGTGTTTAAGTGTGGGGAGGTTGATAAACCCATATTTCGTGAGTTCTTTTGTGCTTAATTTGAGTGATTTATACAATCCTTCACCTACTTATTCACATTAATTGCATGATTTTACTTTCCCTTCCTTATTATGTGATGTAAATGAAAAACATGTTTCCTAAGCTTTAAAATCAATTAATTTAATTACCTTTATTTCCATTCGATGCTGTGATTAGCGTGTTGAGTAGTTTCAGATTTTCTAAGGCAGAATGACTCAAAGGACGGAAAAGGAAACATACAAAAATGGAAGGAGAAAGCAAAACGGAGCTTTAAGGAAACTGGTATCCATGCGATCGCATGGATGACGCGATCGCGTGCCAAGCACGAATCAGCAGCGACGCGGCCGCATGACTGACGCGACCGCGTGGCAAGGAAAAGCTCCAAATGACGCGACCGCATGACCCACGCGGACGCGTGACAGAGTCCACGCACCAGAAATTACAGAAAACGCTCATAGCGATTTCTGAAGCCCTTTTCGGCCCAGATCCAAGTACAGACAGCATAGACCAGAGGTTATAAAGTGTGGGAATGCATCCATTCAAGGGAGCTCGCATATTTTATTTTTCAATGATTTAGATTTAGTTGAGAGGGAGATCTTCTCCTCTCTCTCTCTCTTAGGATTTAGGATTTCTTCTTGTTTTAAGAGTGACTCTCAATCCAGGTTTTATGTTTCTTTGTTTTAGCTTCCTTTTACTTTTATTTATTCCAGCACTTGAATTGATCATTGGATTTATGAATTTCTTCCATGTTACAGACTGTTATTTGAATTAATAATATTTGAGGTATTTTCAGTTTATGATTGTTCTCTTTGATTTAAGTTACCGTTGCTTCCCATCTAAGGATATTTTTATTATTCCAGCAATTTTACTTTTTCCCCTTTTTGGTCCTGGTTAAGAATTCAGTAACTCAACAGTTATTAAACTCAACACAATTGATAATCGTTATCTTGCTAATTGAGCTAAACTTAAGTAATCCCAACCTTTTCTTAGGAAATAAATAGGATTCAAAGGCCAGATTAATTAGTCCCTTGACTTTCCTTTGCCTTAGTGAAGATTGACCAAGTGGAGTTTAGATTCAACTTTCATTATAGTTGAGAGAGATAACTACGTTGGACCTCCAACTTCTCTTACCTTGCCAAAAGTCTGTTTTACAGTATTTATTTGTTTTAATTGCCATTTACTTTACTTGTCATTTAAATTACTTGCTTCTCATCTTCTAAACCCCGATTACAACCTTTATAGCCAATAATAAGAACATACTTTCTCGCAATTCCTTGAGAAGACGACCCGAGGTTTGAATACTCGGTTAACAATTTTTAAAGGGGTTTGTTACTTGTGACATCCAAAACGTTTGTATGAAAGGACTTTTGAAGGTTTAGAAACTATACTTGCAACGAGGATTTATCCGCAAATTTCTAGACCACGCAAAAGTTCTCTCATCACACCCCCATTCCATCATACACACAAGTCGGATGGCGGCTCCAGGCACAAACCAAGTTAGAGACCATCTCCTCCTGACATTTGGGCCAGTTTTACAAGCCCAGTCCACTAATCTCCGGTTACCCATCATAACAATATTCATTACCTCTTCTTATATTTACTATATAAATTAATATTTATTTCATAATTTTTTTTATCTCTTCTCATATAATCTCATATCTCTTTCACTTTCTCTTTCTCACTCTCCGCTCTTGCTAATTTTTTGCATAACTAGAATTTAGTTGATGACCATAATTTTTATTTTTTTTAATTTGCTAAATGTATGTCCTAGATGATTGTGTGATTTTATTCATTAGTTTTATCATTTTTTGTGTAATTGTATTAACTAGTTATATAGTGTCTTTATTGTCTACATATTACTTCTTTTTTCTTTCAACAATTTATAATTTTTAATATCATTTATTTGTAACAATGTTATTAAAAATACATGTTATTATGATTCATAAAAAATAAAATTAAAAAATTAAATATTATTTTAATTATCAAAATATTAATAATATTTATACTTGTATTTTATCTAATAATTTTATTATTGTATTATA
>NC_029786.2:77300659-77301922 GCF_000816755.2 Arachis ipaensis | reverse complement strand
GTATATTTTTTTGTATTTTTTTTAATAATAATATTGAATCATATATAAATTTTAAATGAATGTATTGGACAATATTTTTTTACAAATTAGTTTTTAAGTTTAATATTAATTTACATATGATCTAATTTATTCCAAAACAATCTAGCATTTTAATGATATATTATACAGTCATATTCCAAGATAGTCAAATTTGTCACCAAAAGAATAAATTGGTCATATTAGTTCCTGAAAGATAAAACGTAAGTTAAATTAATTATTCCATTAGTTAGATAATGATGTGTCACGTTAAGTGTTTTGTGGCATAATGACGTAGCAGGTTAATGCCATGTATCATAAAATAATTAGTTGACGTGTTATCTGACATTTTATAAATTTATTTAAAGTCCAATTAGTCCCTGAAAATACACATACAAGTCATTTTCATCCCTAAAATTTTAAAAATTAATCAAGTTAGTCCTTATATAAATTTCTTTTATTTTTTATAATATTAAATTTAAAATATTTTTTATAGTACTAATTTTAATATTATTTTTTAGACTTTTAATATTATAAAAAATAAGAGAGATTCATATAAGATCTAATTTAATCAATTTTTAAAATTTTAGAAATGAAAATGACTTATGTGTGTATTTTTAAAGACAAATTTAGCTTTAAATAAATTTATAACATGTGAAATAACACACAACACACAACACACGTGGCATACCATACCATATGTCACTGACCTGACATGTCAATTAATCATCGTGTGATACGTGGTATTAATTTACCACGTCATCATGTCATGTGACATTTAACGTGATATGTTATCGTCTAATTAATAGAAGAACCAATTTAATTTATATTTTATCTTTCAGAAATTAATATCACTATTGACTAATTTAATTTTTTGGGACTAATTTAAAAAATATGTGATCCTTTTAGGAACAAATTTAATTATTAACACTTAATTTAACTTTCTTTTCTATTAATTTTGTTATATTAACTCATTTATAATGGGTTACTAGTCATATTAATCCCTAAAAGATGAGATGTTCTCTAAATTGGTCCATGAAAGAAATTAATTTTCAGTTACTCTATTAACAATTTCTGTCAATGATTAATAACGTAAATGTTAATTAATTGTATACATGACATATAACATGTTTAATTAAATACTGAACAAATATGTTTGTGAAAATTTATCAATTTAGTTGCTGGATCATATTGGAAATATAATTTATGTAATTAAAAAAATAAATTAATAAATTTTTATAAACATAT
>NC_029786.2:77283185-77300634 GCF_000816755.2 Arachis ipaensis | reverse complement strand
CGTATGGTTTTAATTAATAATTTAAATCCATGATTATATAAATATATATATGGATAACATCTTTTATTTGACTATTAATCCGTTTGTAGTTTTGGCAATAACCAAGCATCAATAGCAGCATTCCTAGAAGCCTTCAAAATTCTCTCTTTTCTTCGTCACCATCATCACCATGTCCTTAAATTTCTTCACATTCTTCCTCTTTGCTTTCTTCACTCCCGTCACTTGAAATTCCCACACCACCATCATCTCCTTGCTCCCTTCAGTTCATGCCATGATCTTCCAACTTGGACAAAATCACATGCATATCCTACTCGTCCCAGTGCAATGTTGCATACCAGTGTCCCTGGTGCGTTCAACACAACCTTGGAGGATCTGGGAAACAACACATTGGCGTGGAATTTGGCAATGAAGTACCATGTTGACGCGGAATTGTTCTATTCAGCTTTTTCATTATACAAAAACATGAGAAAATTGGGCGTCCCCCATGACACTTTCACTCTTCCAATAATGAACAGAGCATTATCTTCAATGAGGATTGATGCTTCTCTTGGAAAAATGATCCATTGTGTAGCAATTCAAGTGGGTTTGGATGTGGATTTATATTTCTGCAATACCATGATTGAGGCGTATGTGAAATGCGAGTGTGTCGGTTATGCTTGCAACTTGTTCGACGAAATGCTGCAGAGAGATGTGGTTTCTTGGACATCAATGATTGCTGGGTATATATCTGAGGGGCAAGTTAGTGTGGCCTTTGATTTGTTCAACAAGATGAGGATCGAATTGGAACCGAATTCAGTAACGCTTGTTGTGATCATGCAAGCATGTTGTGCTTCGGAGATATTAAACGAGGGAGTTCAAATTCATGGGTATGCATTCAAGAGTGGATTGCTGATGGATTGGTCAGTGAAAAACTCAGTTTTGAGAATGTATGCTAGTAAAGTCAGCACGGAGGAAGTAGAACTTCTATTTAGTGAAGTAGACAGAACAGATGTGGCTTCTTGGAATGTCTTGATCTCATTTTTCATCTCACAAAGAGACATGACTAGAGTGCTTCGTTTGTTCAATGAAATGCACAGCTTAGAAGTGCGTCCATGGAACATCGAGACTTTAACAATAGTTATATCAGCACTTGCAAAGTCTGCAAGTCTTTCCAAGGGTGAGGGTATGCATTGCTTAATCATAAAAACGGGGGTTTATGATGATATTTTGCTCACTTCTCTGCTAGATTTTTATGCAAAATGTGGAAGACTGGAAACATCTGTTCAGCTGTTCAGAGAAATCCGTTGTAAAAGTAACATCACTTGGGGTGCTATGATGTTAGCTTTCATTCAAAATGGTTCTTTTGTAGACGCCATATCTTTATTCCAGCAAATGCAACCCAAAGATCATGATATTGCCCCAGAAATATGGAGAAACCTAATCGATGCATATGCAAACCTGGGAGCTTTGAAATCGGGTAAAGTTGTCCATGGCTACCTCATAAAGGACTTGTTAAATGGACCTGTAAAAGGTAATGTTCACCTTGAAACCTCAATCTTAAACATGTACTTGAGAGGTGGCAACATGTCTTCGGCAAAAGCATGTTTTGATAGGATGCCCATCAAAGATGTCGTAGCATGGACAACGATGATTGAAGGACTTGGCTCTCATGGTTTTGGTCTTGAGGCATTAACATATTTCAATTTAATGATGCAGGAACAAGTGCAGCCGAATCCTGTTACCTTCTTGAGCTTACTTTCTGCTTGCAGCCACTCTGGTCTGGTTACTGAGGGCTGCAATATTTTTTATTCTATGAAATGGGGTTTCGGCATTGAACCCGGTTTGGATCACCACACTTGCATGGTGGATCTTTTAGGTCGAAACGGAATGCTCAATGAAGCCTTAGCCATAATATTGAAGATGATAGTTTTGCCTGATAGCAGAATTTGGGGTGCACTTCTATCTGCTTCAAGAGTTTATGGAAACAGAAGATTTGGAGAATATGCAGCAGAAAGGCTTTTGGAGCTAGAACCTCACAATGCTGGATATTATACTCTGTTGAGTAACATAAAAGCTAGCGTTGGAAGCTGGAATGAGGTTGAAGAGTTGAGGAGAATGATGAGTGAAAAGGATCTAAAGAAGAAACCCGGGTGGAGCTGCATTGAGGTCAATGGGGTCATTCAAGGATTTGTTTCTGGTGATATATCACACACTGAATCAGAAGAGGTTTATGAGGCACTGGGAAGATTAAGTAGAGCTATTCAGGAGTTTGGGTGAGATGTTTTTAAGCAGTTTATGAAGGCATTTGGGTTTTTAGGTATACCTTTTGGCTTATAACTAAATTCAAACCAGTTCATGTAACCCATTGGTAACTTGGTAAGTACAACTTCCAGTTAAGAAAATCGACTATTTTTCTGTTTGAAAAATTTTTATACGTAAGAGTCACACATTTAATAAGTGTTTCAAGGACATCCACAATAATTCATTTTGAAGGGCACATGATATGACAAATATTAGTAGAAATTTTAGAGGAAGAAATTTTGAATCTATTTTGGGTTCAATTCAGTCCATTTCTGATGCATTTAAAGGAAGGATGGAAGGGCGATGATACAACACAACATACACTCATTTTTTCTTTTATTTTTTTTTGTTAGCGTTTTGTGTCTTTGAATTTTAGGGAGAAGCTCCAGAATTTAAGGATTTTTTATTATTATTTTTTTTTAAGTTCTAGGTTTTAGTTTTGTTTAATTGTAGTTTTTAGTTTATAATTTTTTGTTTTGTTACTTTAATGTTTTAGAATTTCTTGTTACTTCCTCTATTATGCTGTTTTAGTTCATGAACTCTTGTTGAATTTTTCATTTCCTTTAATAAATTTGATGTTTTATGTTTTATTATTGCTTGTTGGAGATGTTATTATTGCTTTCTTAAATTATGTAGTTGTAGATTATACTAATTCTTGTAATTTTTGAAGTTTTATGTTTATGTACTCTAGATGCTTGACAAAATACATAAACTAGTTATAGAGTAGATTTTTATTCTTGCTTTGGGTTGGAAACTCAGGTGAACTTGAGTTACTAATCTTCAAGTTGATTGATAATTTAAAGATGTTAATTAATCTTGTTTTCATTGACACTAACATTTTACTAAATTCAATTAGTAATTTGGTTAGAACTTGTGAATTAGGGTTAATTAAACCAAGTTGACTTTTCTCAATCTGTAGTGGTTGACGAATTGGATTTGCTCTTTATAATTATCGTATTGTGGTTAGTGACAAAGATATTGTTCCTTAACCCTCAACCCCTGCCAAAATCTTTTATAACTTGAATTTGTTTTTATTTTCCTAGTTAATTACCTTAATTGCTTCTAGTTTAATTCCTTTTAACATTTAGTTATTGCTTATTTTTTTAATTTCTTGCTATTTAAATTCAGTAATTGTGATCAAACTCTTGATTCCTTCGTAACAGATGGTTGAGCACTCTATTGTGATTCTAAGGGAGAACGACTGAGGAGTTAACTCCTAATTATCATTTTGAATTGTGATATTTTTAAACTAAATTTTGATAGTCTTAATTATCAGTTTAGAGCTACGATGAACTTAAACTTTATAACTTGTCTAAATCGGTATTTGGCATTTATCATCTACTATAGTTTCTCTGAGCTACAAGGTTTTATTAAGTGAAAAAAATATAAGAAAATCCTAAGAGAAAGAGGAAGATCATGTGTACGACTAACAAGCTGGTAGATTTTCATGAAATCCAAGAATTCGAACAAAGTTAAGTAGGAGCAACCCGATAAATCAATAGAACATCTTGCTCAAAGTCGATAATTTTTTTTTTTACATCAAGTCTGAGAAAAAGGCACTCTACATAAAAGTAAAGTATGCGTCCGATTTATTAAGATAAGGATAACAAATTGTCTCTTCAAGATCCCAAGCAACTAAGACATAGTTTTCCTCGTCTTTTCTATTCCGACAAATATGGCAAGTAAGTAAGAACTTTTCTAAGGTTTTTCTATCCATAATTGGCATAGCTCCTAGAACAGTTATATCTACCCTATCCAACCCATTAAAAATTTTAGAAGGTATTATATTAACTACAGAATGAGACATAGATGCTATTACACCTTGAAAAAAAAAAACATGCAAAAGTACAAGAAGTTTGTCACAACATAAATAAATTGGGATCATCTTCAACAAATAAAATCCAGGAGCTTTTACGATTCCCAGTAATGACAAGGCCGCATAAGCAACCAGAATTGCAAATTAGATATGTTGTGTTAATATCAATTATGACAACACCACCACTTAGGGATAGGAAAAACCCCATGGATCATGTACAGCACCAGAAATCAAATTAAAGGAAATTAACAATAGTATTCAATATTCCCAGAAATCAAATTAAAAGCTATCGACATTCAAAATTAGCATTGAAGAATCTCAGAAAGCATAAAGGACATTAATATTAAAAAATTCCTATCTACGTTTTTAGAACTTTAAAGACATTTTAGAGAAAAACAAAACCAACACAAATACACAAATGAAAGCATGCAATAGAGGGAAGAAGAACACCAACCTTAAGATGAAGAAGCAAGGAAGTACAGTAAACATGACAAGCATAGTTCCAATCCTTGAAAGCAACAAAACCGAGCAAGGAAAGAGGAAGCTTGGGAACTAGAAGATGGCAAGGTGTGACGGTAATGTATGATGAAGAAGAAGAAGAGTTTTTGTGACAAATGAAATGAAAGAAAAAACAAAGAGAGAGAAATGCCAAATCTGTGTGTGTGTGTAAAGAGCAAAAAGATAATTTCACAGTGTTTTAAATCCAATGCACCATTATTAAGAAAACTGAAAAGATGCAGAATAATTATAGAAAGATGAAGTGATGATTAAAATAATATGTCGAGTTGACTGACTACTTTCTCTTGAATCACGTTGAGAATATCGACCTTCTTAAATAGGAAATGATATTCTACATGACTTCTCCAACATAGTCAAAGCTACAAACTTAGTGAATTTCTATTTCATTAACTCGCAGGTAGGGATACTGTTCACATGGGGGTGAGGAGATCTTTCTTTCTTTTTTTTTTTCCTGGTTGTTGAGGTCTTCGTAAGATGGTAGGAGAGGCAGTAAGACATGGAATGATCTCTCATTTATTGATTAGAAAAGACAATATTAAATTGTTTCACTTGCAATTTGTGGATGACACAATACTTTTTTGTCCCCCGGAGGAGGAGATTATTTGCAATTATAAGCGGCTAGTATTAACTTTGATAAATCTAGCTTGATTCCGGTTAATTGCGAGCGAGAGTGGTCACAAAGGATGTGTAGCTTGTTGGGGTGTAAAGAAGCAACGTTGCCAGTCAAATATCTTGATATTTTTTTGGGAGCGAATCTGAAATTGGTCAAGACATGAAAACCTATTATAGACAAAGTAGAAGAGAAACTCAATCTATGGAAAGCCAAAACGATTAATAAAGCTAGTAAGCTGGCACTCATCAAATTTGTGCTTAATAGTCTGCCGGTTTACTACCTTAACTTATATAAGATGCCCAGAGCAGCAGCAGATAAGTTGATATCTTTGCAGAGGAGGTTCTTGTGGAGTAATGAGGATGGAAGGGATGGGTTACCTTTGGTAAGGTGGGATATTGTGCAAGCTCCAAAACACTTCGGGGGTTTGGGTGTGGGCGATGGAGTGCTCCGGAATACAGCATTGTTATTCAAGTGGTGGTGGTGGTTTTCAAAGGAGGATTGCCCATTATGGAAGAAACTTGTGTGCTCATGTAATGACTTGGATCCAAATGTCCTTCTTTCTTGTTAGTCGGTTCCTAAAACAAAGGGTTCATAGAGGGACATTTGTCAGTTGCAGATAAGAGAACAGCAAGCGAGAGAAAAGATGGTCAGAGGGTTATCATTAGAGTTAGGAGATGGTAGAAGAATTCGTTTTTGGAAAGATAATCGGATACCATGTGGTGTGTTGCAGGATGTATTTCCAAGGCTTTTCTCGATTTCAAACCAAGTCGGATCTGTAATAGAGGACTGTGGGTTCTGGGATGGGGTGGAGTGGATATGGAACTTTCACGGGAGAAGGATACTTTTTCAATGGGAGTTAGAATTAGTTAACCAACTTCATGGGGTTCTACAATCTGTCAGGTTAATAAGTGAGAGGGAGGACAGAATAGTATAGAAATTTGATAGATTAGGAGTTTATTCTACTAACTCATTTGTGCAGGCTTTGCAGGCTGAGACTCTCCCAGAGGACATTACGAGTTATAGTTTCACTAGATCTATATAGAGAGGACTAGTACCACCAAGAGTTGAGCTATTTACCTGATTTGTGTTAGTTGGTAGGGTCAATACTAAGGAAAGATTGATTAGATTGGGCATTATTGATCACAGGGATATGATTTGTGTTTTATGTAAAAAAAAAAAAAACTGAGAATGATTTTCACTTATTCATTGGCTGTGAGTTCACGTGGCAGGTGTGGTGTGCTTGGTTATATGCCTATAATAAATTTTGGTCTATTCCAAGAACCATTAAGCAATACTTTGAGAGTTGGAAAGGAGCTCCTGTAAGAAAAGACAAACGTAATAGGTGGCTGATTGACCTTTTTGCTATGATTTGGAATACGTGATTGGAAAGGAATGCCAGGATTTTCAGGAACAAGAAACAGGCGTTGCGGAAGTTATTACCAAATCAATTAGGAGCTACAAAGAGTGGGTTGGCTTTGTTCCGTCTAGTTGTTGATGGCAATGCTGGAGATAACTACGGTTTCTTGTTTAGTGTTTGTATTGTAACTCTAGACTTTCTAAATGCTCCACCTTACTATGTTAAGCTTTTTATTTTAAAAAAAAGGGTACTGTTCATACCATGGTACAAAAATAATGCCATGGCCCAAAATTAAAGGTCCAATTTTTCAAAAACCAAAGAAGCCAAAACATGATACTATGAGAGTCCAAATATGCACCACCCAACCTACTTGGGGTACGAGCTCCATAATCTTTACCCGACATAACTTGCATGTTAAATAAGACTTTGCCAAACACTACTTCAAATATTTATCTACAACTCATCTACTACGATAATGTGGGATAACATTTTAAATATTAGGAAAAAAATCATCCATTACTGTAAGTGCATTTTTTCAAGAGTAATGGCCAAATTATCACTTCTTCTATAAATATCTCATCAATCTCAGGTATCAATCAATCCCAATTCTTATAAACCTATCAAAAATACTTATTAACTTAAATATCGAAGTCCTTTACAAGTACTCTCTACTATTTTTGGAGTTAACACAAAGATATATCCTAGTCTTTTCTTTAAACTCTTTTTCAAGTCCAATTCATCTGCAGTTTATTTCAGATATACTTTGAAACAACCATATTGTGAAATATTTTAATTATCCTATATATGTAAGTATTTTTTTTATGTAAAAAAGGTTATTTATAATGTTAATATTAATTATAGATCGTTTAGTTAACTTATTTTAGTGTTATTATATTGTAAATATTATAATAATAATAGTTTTTAGTGTCGTAAATTATATATGGATTTGTTAATTAGTTATATGCATGGTATGTGTTACGAGGGTAACCTGAGATAAATAGATTGGACTCGAAGGATAGGCCCAAACGTTAGGAGAAGGTGGTCTCCGACTTTTTTTACATCTGGAAATCGCTGTCCGAGTTGTGTATGTGAGAGAATGGGGGGTGGTACCTGCAAAGACACTCCGATACCTAAGTTAGCAAGGGGGTAAGCAGGTTTAGAATGTATTGGAACCTAGCTTTACCTAAGTGTGTCTGTGTATTTATAGGTTATGATCCAATAACCACCATTGGAATAGTTCCACATCTGTGGGTGCATAACGGTCCCTTTATCTTGGGGTTGTTGAAATATCCTCTCTAGAGGTGGATGAGGGATTTTAGGAGGCAGTTACTCATTTGAATAAGTGTTATCTGCTAGCTTAATCCGAATCCGACCTCTTTGGGGAGGGGCTTATGACGAACCCGACCTCTTTGAAGAGGTCAAGTAGGTGGTAAAGGCCAACCTTCGGATTGGGCTTCTTTGGCTTACTTGGGCTTGGACCCTAATATTGGGCCAGGGCATGAACAGTGCCCCTACTCGAGTCCGATCTCTTAGCTATGAGTTAGATTCGAATATTAATTGAACTCGGGTTCGTTCAAGTCGGAAAATGACGTGATTTTAATTTAAAACCAACGTGATTTTGAATTTCTCAGGCGTCGTGTCAAATCAAATGTCGCGTCCATTTGGGATTTTGCATTTACACGTGGGGGCAGTTACATCGATAACGGCGCGTTTCTTTAATGACTGCGTCGTTTTACTGTTATTCCCCTAGTCTGTTATAAATACTTTTCCCTCTTCTTTCTTTGTTTTCTTTCGTCTTCTCATAGAAGCTTCTTTCCTGCTCTCTCGCTTTTTCACTCAAAAACTCCTTTTGTTCTTCCGTTCTTTATCGCTTTCTTTCGCTGTGACTGCTCCTTTTTTATTCTACCAAAAAAGGTTGGTTCTTCTTTATCTTCTCTTGCCATTTGTATAGTGCTTTCTTTATTTCTGCTTACGTGTTTGAGGGAAGTTTTATGCCTTTGTTGTTCCTCTGCGAAATTTTTAGAATTTTTGCATGCTTATTTTTACGAAAATTGCTTCTGTTGCCACTTAGTGATTGGTTCCTTGTTTGCCTAGGAAGGAATTGTCTTATTTTTGGGGGCCTGTTTTTTTGATGATTTTATTTTTCTTTGTAGGTTTTATTGCTTTTACATACACTCCCTCATTGCTGAAAATGTCTTCCCGTATCCCTGAGGCCCTCTTGAGATGGGTAGATGATTTCGTTCTTATTGAGAAACCTCTAGTGGATACTGACTTCATAACTGATCTTCGTACCCATTATAGGATTTGTAGTCTTGAGGCTGACGAGCCCAAGTATAAATTAGTGGCCCCGAATCCTGAGGACCGAGTTTGCTATGGGAGGATTGCTTATTCTGATTCTCATTTTTTCTTCATGTACGACTGCCTTTTCACCTGTTTAGGGGTTTTCCTTCCTTTTTCTGGTTTTGAAATGGAAGTTTTGTCCCACTGCCGAGTTGCTCCTACCCAAGTCCACCCCAATTCCTAGGGTTTCCTAAAGATTTACTAACTTGTCAGCCAAGAGCTTGACTTTCTGAGTTCTCTAAAAATCTTTTTCTATCTCTTCCACCTTACCCGAGCTTTTAGTAAGCAAAACACACAGCAATGGGTATCTTTTCTAGCTATTCAGGGTCGGAAGGTGTTTTCCATTTTTGACGAGTCCTTTCATAACTTCAAAAACTTTTTTTCAAGGTCCAAGCTGTAGAGGGCCATCATCCCTTTTTCTTGAATGAGAATAACGAACCTCGATTTCCTCTGTACTGGTCGGAGGCCTCCCCCCGTAGATAAATATGGCCTAGATGACTTGGATGAGGAAGAGGAGCCTGTTGTTGGATTTTTTCGAGAGGCCTGGGGGCGAGCTCCAAGCCTGGATACTAAAATTTCCTTCTTAGCTCTCCGAGTTTCTTCCAAACTGAGCTAGGTAGTTTTTATTTCTTTGTGGCTGTTTTTAATGAGTTCCGACTTGTAATGTGCTTTCCTCCGATTTCTAAGCTGATTGACTTTTATTCTTTCTTTCAGAAATGGTGAAGAGTGTATCAAGTGCTGCTTATCAAAAGGTGCAAGAGGCGAAGAGGAAGGCCCGCGCCCGAGTTGATGCTGCAAGGGTCGAAGCTTCTAGCACTCATCCTCTCCAAGATTCAGGTTTGAGGACCTCCTCCTCTCGCCCTATTCTAGTAAACCCTATCCATACTTCTTCTCTTCCTCCTCCTGCTCCTATCCCACCCGTTCAGCCCTCCACCGAGCCTAAAAAGAAGAAGTAGAAGACCTCAGAGACTGGTCCTTCCACTGCTGGGGAGGCCAACTTTGATGGTCTGAAGTTTGCAAGAAAGCACATCCTTCCTTTTAGCCAAATTTCCATGGATGATGGTTCTTTGCGAAACCATCTTCAAATTCTTGCATCGGGGGAGGGGGGAATTCGGACGGCTGAGGTCTGTACTGCCCTTCTTGATATACTTGACAAAACTCCCTTGAGTTCTTTTCAAAAATCCATAGAGGACCTTCAGGGGAGGATTGTCCTTTATCAGGAAGAGGAGAAGAGGCTGTAGGAGGAGAATTCCTGGCTAAAGGAGGAGCTCGCTCGGTTCCAGGATAGGGAGAAAAAGCCAATGGCCCAATGTGCACTGGCTGAGGGGTTGAAGGAGAAGGTGAAGCAAAATTATGTTAGGCTTTTTTTTGAGAATATTGATTTGCAGAAGCAGTTGGAGCTGAATCAGAAGGCCTATCAGGACTTGGAGGATTCTATTGTTGAGAGTTCGGAGGAGGCTTTTAGGGTGTTCAAGGAACAAGTTGGAGTTATCGCTCCTAACTTGGACCTTTCACCTCTCCATCCTGACAAAATCATCATTGATGGGGCAATTGTCTCTCCTCCTCGTCCTGAAACCAATTCCGAGCGGAAGACTCGTGGGCAGTGTATTGTTGAGTCTCCTCCTCGTGAGGTGGAGCAACAGGAAGGATTCCTGCCGAGTTCTTCTGAAGCTCTGACTTCTGCCACCGAAGAGATCCCTCAGACCCTTCCAACTCCTGCAGCAGACCCGATTTCCACTCCTGCCGATGATTCCAATCTTTTTCTTGGTTCCTAAAGAGTTTTAGCTACTGAGGCCCAGCTTGTGGGCCCTTTTTGAACAATTTATTTTTGTATGTTTGTTTCGTGTGGTGGTTCCTGACTCTTGACCCTTTAATAGGGTCATTAACAACAACTAATTATTTTGCTGGACCTTTTTGGATAAAGACCTTTAACAAAATATTTTTATTATATACGCTTTGCTTGCGTTTTTTATGCTTTTATCTTTATAAGTTTTTTTTTTGTCAAAAAACCCTTTTTTAATTTTTCAGGTTTGTGAAAAAAATACTTTTCGTCGTAGGGGCTATTTTGTCTAAGCTAGACAATTTTGATTATTGTCAAAATATCTTTTGAAAACTTTTTTCTCAGTAATTTTGAGAGAAACCTTTGCTTCTATCCTCGAGGGGTGATGAGTCCATTTTTTCGGTATATTTTGGTTTGATTTGAGTGGATTTCATCATATATACCCACATTTATTCACCTAAATAGCATGCTTTTGTGTTTTCTTTCTATATTGCGCCTAAATGTGAAAACACGCATTTTTGAGCTTAAATTAGTGATTTTAATCCCACTTTTATGCCATTCGATGCCATGACATATTTGTTGAGTGATTTTAGCTCCTAGAGGCAAGTTTGGCAAGGCAAAAGTGGAAGGAAGCATGTACAAAGGGAGAAAATATGAAGAAAATAAAGGAGAAGCACACAGCCATGTGTGCATACGCACAACTCCCTGTGCATACACACAGGTACCAGTGCGTGTCTTTATTAAAAATGCATGTGACTCACAATTTTTGGGGCTCTTTTGGCCCATTTCTGATGGCTTGGAGACTGAAATCAAGGGCTATATGAAGGAGCAACAACACATAACAAAGGGAGCTCAACTTTGAGAGAGAATACATTTTAGGAGTAGTTTTAGGGTAGTTTAGTTTAGGTTTTCTCTCAAATTTTCTTAGGTTTAATTAGGGTTTGTAGCATTTTATACTTCAAGTTTGATTTTGGATTATAGCTTTTACTTGTCTTTGCAAATTTCTATGTTTTAGTTTTATGCACACAAGGTGTTTGTGAAAATGCCAATTATGAGTTTTGAGTAGATTTTCACACCTTGGCTTGGGATTTGAGTACCTAGGATACTAGAGTCATGATGTCTGACATTTAGTGGTAATTCTTGGGTAGTTAGTTGACTCTTGTTTCCATTGACGCTAGCTTTTGATCAACTAGTTTGGTAAGTTAGCTAGGACTTATGGATTAAGGTCAATTATGCTTGCTTGACCTACTCCTCGATGTTAGGGGTTAACTAGGCGAGATTGACTCATCATAATTATCATAGTTGTGGTCATGGCGATGATAGGATTCTTCAGATCCTCATTCTCAAGTCAAGGCTTTCTATGCATTTATAGCATTTTCACTAGTTTTGATCTTGTTTCCCTTTTACTTGCATTTATACCAATTTTGATCATCTCTTAGTTCTTTTATTGCTTAGTTCCTTTAATCTTTAGTTCTTTGATTCAAAAACCCCTTTTTGCCTCCACAACCGGAAGAGTAACACTTTCAATTGCATCCCAAGGGAGAACGACCCAAGGTTGAATTACTCTCGATCTCGGTTTATGTTTTGTATTTGAATATCTAAACTTTGATGTTGAGAGTTAGTTGTTGATTTAGCTATACTTGCAACGAAGTGATCTTATTTTGAGAAATTCTAGATCAACACTAATTTTCTCTATCAATTTTTTTGCGCCGTTGCCGGGACTGATGAGCGGATAATTTATACGCTTTTTGGCATTGTTTTTACATAGTTTTCAGTATAATTTAATTAGTTTTTAGTATATTTTTATTAGTTTTTAATTAAAATTCACATTTCTGGACTTTACTATGAGTTTGTGTATTTTTCTGTGATTTCAGGTATTTTCTGGCTGAAATTGAGGGACCTGAGCAAAAATCAGATTCAGAGGTTGAAGAAGGACTGCAGATGCTGTTGGATTCTGACCTCTCTGCACTCAAAGTGGATTTTCTGGAGCTACAGAACTCCAAATGGCGCGTTCTCAATTGCATTGGAAAGTAGACATTCAGGACTTTCCAGCAATATATAATAGTCCATACTTTGTCCAAGTTTAGACGACGTAAACTGGCATTGAACGCCAGTTCCATGCTGCATTCTGGAGTCAAACGCCAGAAACAGGTTGCAAAGTGGAGTTAAGCGCCAGAAACATGTTACAAACTGGTGTTCAACTCCAAGAAAGACCTCTACACATGTAAAGCTCAGTGCTCAGCCCAAGCACACACCAAGTGGGCCCCGGAAGTAGATTTCTGCATCAATTACTCATTTCTGTAAACCCTAGTAACTAGTTTAGTATAAATAGGACTTTTCACTATTGTATTTACATCTTTAGAACATCTTTTCATCTCTAGACCTCCATGGGAGGCTGGCCACTTGGCCATGCTTACCCTATTTTCACTTATGTATTTTCAACGGTAGAGTTTCTACACCCCATAGATTAAGGTGTGGAGCTCTGCTGTTCCTCATGGATTAATACAAAGTACTACTGTTTTTCTATTCAATTCAAGCTTATTCCGCTTCTAAGATACTCATTCGCACCCAAGAACATGATGAAGGTGATGATTATGTGACGCTCATCATCATTCTCACCTATGAACGCGTGCCTGACAAACACTTTCGTTCTACATGCAAATAAGCTAGAATGAATATCTCTTGGATATCTAATACAGGGGACCGAGTCCGAAATATTAGAATCTTCGTGGTATAAGTTAGAACCCATGGATGGCCATTCTTGAGATCCAAAAAGTCTAAACCTTGTCTGTGGTATTCCGAGTAGGATCTGGGAAGGGATGGCTATGACGAGCTTCAAACTCGCGAGTGCTGGGCGTAGTGACAGACGCAAAAGGATAGTAAATCCTATTCCAGTATGATCGAGAACCGACAGATGATTAGCCATGCAGTGACAGCGCATTGGACCATTTTCACAGAGAGGATGGGATGTAGCCATTGACAACGGTGATGCCCTACCTAAAGCTTGCCATGGAAAGGAGTAGGAATGGTTGGATGAAGACAGCAGGAAAGCAGAGGTTCAGAGGAGCGAAAGCATCTCTATACTCTTATCTGAAATTCTCACCAATGAATTACATAAGTATCTATATCCTATTTTAATTATCTTTTAGTACACTATAATCTCTTAATACATTTGAATCTGCCTGACTGAGATTTATAAGGTGACCATAGCTTGCTTCAAGCCGACAATCTCCGTGGAATCGACCCTTACTCACGTAAGGTTTATTACTTGGACGACCTAGTGCACTTGCTGGTTAGTTGTGCGAAGTTGTGACAAAGAATTAAGATTATGAACGTGCGTATAAATTTTTCAGCGCCGTTACCAAGGAATGGAACCGTCACGATTTCTGCACACCAAGTTTTTGGCGCCGTTGCCGGAGATTGTTCGAGTTTGGACAACTGACGGTTCATCTTGTTTCTCAGATTAGGTAATTTTATTTTAATTTTAAGCTTTTTATTTCTTATTTTCGAAAAATAAAAAAAAATCTTCTTTTTTGTTTTTCCCAAAATAATTTTCGAAAAAACCAAAAAAATTTTAATAAAATCATAAAACTAAAAAATAATTTGATGTTTCTTGTTTGAGTCTTGAGTCAAATTTTAAGTTTGGTGTCAATTGCATGTTTTTAAAATTTGTGCATTTTTCGAAAACTCATGCATATGTTCTTCATGATCTTCAAGTTGTTCTTGGCCAGTCTTCTTGTTTGATCTTCATATTTTCTTTTTTTGTGTTTTTTCTTATTTTTCATATGCATTCTTGAATCATTAATGTCTAAAGAATAAGAATTTTTAAGTTTGGTGTCTTGCATGTTTCTTTTTTCTTGAAAATTTTCAAAAATAAGTTCTTGGTGTTTATCTTGACATTCAAAGTGTTCTTGGTGTTCATCTTGAGACTCATAGTGTTCTTGCATGCATCTTTTATTTTAATCCAAAATTTTTATGTTTTGCATCAATTTTATGTTTTTCTCTTTCTTCATTAAAAATTCAAAAATAAAAAAAATATCTTTCCCTTTTTCACTCATAAATTTCGAAAAATTGAGTTGACTTTTTCAAAACTTTTTAAAATTTAGTTGTTTCTTATGAGTCAAGTCAAATTTTCAATTTAAAAATTCTTTTTCTATCTTTTTCAAATCTTTTTCAAAAATCAAATCTTTCTCATTTTCCCTTTCATAATTTTCGAAAATTCCAAAATGATTTTCAAAAATCTTTTTCTTATTTTTATTCCATATTTTCGAATTCAATGCTAACAATTAATGTGATTGATTCAAAAATATTAAGTTTGTTACTTGCCTAGTAAGAAAGGTTCAATCTTTAAACTCTAGAATCATATCTTTTTAGTTTCTTGTTAGTCAAGTAATCAACTTTAATTTTCAAAATCAAATCTTTTTAATTTCCTTTTCAAATCTTTTTTAAAATAAATTTCAATCACATCTTTTTCAAAATCAATTTCAAAATCTTTTCTAACTTTTTATCTTTTTCAAATTTGATTTTCAAATCTTTTTCAATTAACCACTTAACTTTTTGATTGATTCTTATCTTTTTCAAAACTACCTAACTAATTCTATCTCTAATTTTCGAAAATACCTTCCCTCTTTTTCAAAATTTCTCTTTAATTAACTAATTGTTTTAAACTTTAATTTAATTTAATTTCATTTTTCTTTTTAAATTTTCGAATTTCAATTTTAATTTTAAATTAAAACCAAAACTAGTTTTCTTTTCTTTTCAACTATTTTCGAATTCTTCTCCTTCATCTCCTTCTATTTATTTATTCATCTACTAACACATCTCTTCCACCCAAAATTCGAATACCATCCTCCTCTCTGTGTTCGAGTTTTTCTACTCTCCTTCTTATATTCTTCTCTTCTTATACTTGCATAAGGAATCTCTATACTGTGACATAGAGGATTCCATATTTTCTTTTCTGTTTTCTTCTTTTTCATATGAGCAGGAACAAGGATAAAAACATTCTTGTTGAGACTGATCCTGAACCTGAAAGGACTCTGAAGAGGAAGCTAAGGGAAGCTAAAGCACAACTCTCTGGAGAAAATCTGACAGAAATTTTCAAAAAAGAAGACAACATGGCCGAAATAATAACAATGCAAGGAAGATGCTTGGTGACTTTACTGCACCAAATTCCAATTTACATGGAAGAAGCATCTCAATCCCTGCCATTGGAGCAAACAATTTTGAGCTGAAACCTCAATTAGTTTCTTTGATGCAACAAAACTGCAAGTTCCATGGACTTCCATCAGAAGATCCTTTTCAGTTCTTAACTGAATTCTTGCAGATCTGTGACACTGTTAAGACCAATGGGGTTGATCCCGAGGTCTACAGGCTTATGCTTTTCCCGTTTGCTGTAAGAGACAGAGCTAGAGTATGGTTGGACTCTCAACCCAAAGATAGCCTGAACTCTTGGGATAAGCTGGTCAAGGCTTTCGTAGCCAAGTTCTTTCCTCCTCAAAAGCTTAGTAAGCTTAGAGTGGATGTCCAAACCTTCAGACAGAAGGAAGGTGAATCTCTCTATGAAGCTTGGGAGAGATACAAGGAACTGACCAAAAATTGTCCTTCTGACATGCTTTCAGAATGGACCATCCTGGATATATTCTATGATGGTCTGTCTGAACTATCAAAGATGTCACTGGACTATTCTGCAGGTGGATCCATTCACCTAAAGAAAACGCCTGCAGAAGCTCAAGAACTCATTGACATGGTTGCAAATAACCAGTTCATGTACACTTCTGAAAGGAATCCTGTGAGTAATGGGACGCCTCTGAGGAAGGGAGTTCTTGAAATTGATGCTCTGAATGCCATATTGGCTCAGAACAAAATATTGAATCAGCAAGTCAATATGATTTCTCAAAGTCTGAATGGAATGCAAGCTGTATCCAACAATACTCAAGAGGCATCTTCTGAAGAAGAAGCTTATGATCCTGAGAACCCTGCAATAGCAGAGGTGAATTACATGGGTGAAACCTATGGAAAAACCTATAATCCCTCATGGAGAAATCATCCAAATTTCTCATGGAAGGATCAACAAAAGCCTCAACAAGGCTTTAATAATGGTGGAAGAAATAGGTTTAACAATAGTAAACCTTTTCCATCATCCACTCAGCAACAGACAGAGAACTCTGAGCAAAATCCATCAAGCTTGGCAAATATAGTTTCTGATCTATCTAAAGCCACTTTGAGTTTCATGAATGAAACAAGGTCCTCCATTAGAAATTTGGAGGCACAAGTGGGCCAGCTGAGTAAAAGGGTCACTGAAACTCCTCCTAGTACTCTCCCAAGCAATACAGAAGAGAATCCAAAGAAAGAGTGCAAGGCCATAGATTTAACCATCATGGCCGAACCTACAAGGGAGGGAGAGGACGTGAATCCCAGTGAGGAAGACCTCCTAGGACGTCCAGTGATCAATAAGGAGTTTCTCTCTGAGGAACTAAAGGAATCTGAGGCTCATCTAGAGACCATAGAGATTCCTTTGAACCTCCTTATGCCATTCATGAGCTCTGATGAGTATTCTTCTTCTGAAGAGAATGAAGATGTCACTGAAGAGCAAGTTGCCAAGTACCTTGGTGCAATCATGAAGTCCTAGGACAAAGAAGACTCCGTTACAGTCAACTAGGTCTAGTGAGTCAAGTAACTACTCGTTCCCTCCAAGTAGAAGGGTTCAGAGTAATGGTTTATTAAACCGTAAGTCGAAGTACTAAT
>NC_029786.2:77280698-77282065 GCF_000816755.2 Arachis ipaensis | reverse complement strand
CTAGCCACAACAAGAGCTGTGATTGATGTGGACAGAGGAGAGTTGGTCCTCCAACTAAATGAGGACACCCTTGTGTTTAAAACTCAAGGATCTCCTTCTGTAACCATGGAGAGGAAGCATGAAAAGCTTCTCTCACTGCAGAGTCAATCAAAGCCCCCACAGTTAAACTCTAAGTTTGGTATTGGGAAGTCTCAACAATGCTCTGAACATCTGTGAGGCTCCATGAGAGCTCACTGTCAAGCTATTGACATTAAAGAAGCGCTTGTTGGGAGGCAACCCAATGTTATTTAATCATATCTATTTTATTTTCTCTTTGTTATTTCGTGTTTTATTAGGTTGATGATCATGTGAAGTCACAAAAACTACTGAAAAATAAAAAATAGAATGAAAAACAGCATTAAAAACAGCACACCCTGGAAGAGGAGCATACTGGCGTTAAACGCCAGTAAGGGGCATCTGGCTGGCGTTTAACGACAGAACAGAGCATGAAACTGGCGTTAAATGCCAGAAATAAGCAGCAGTCTGGCGTTTAAACGCCAGGATTGTACCCAGAGAAAAGCTGGCGTTAAACGCCAGAAACAAGCTCCATTTGGGCGTTTAACGCCAGAAACAAGCATGGAGCTGGCGTTTAACGCCAGAAACAAGCATGGAAGTGGCGTTAAACGCCAGAATTGCACAATAAGGGCGTTTTACACGCCTAATTGAGGCAGGGATGTTAAGTCCTTGGCCCCACTTGATCTGTGGATCCCACAGGATCCCCTCAGGATCTATGGACCCCACAGGATCTCCTCAGGATCTGTGGACCCCACAGGATCCCACCTAACCCTATTCTCTCCTCTTCACACCTTTTCATAACTCTCTTCCCCAAATACCCCTCACCAATCAACTCAATCACTCTTCCCCATCACCTCTTCACCAGTCACATCCATCTTCTCTTCCCGATAAATCCCACCTACCTTCAAATTCAAAATATTTTCCCTCCCAAACCCAACCCTAAATGGCCAACCCTAAACCCCTCCCCACTTCTATATAAACCCCTCATTCCTTCTTCTATTTCACACAACACAACCCTCTCTTCTTCCACCTCTCTTCCCCTCACCAATCAACTCAATCACTCTTCCCCATCACCTCTTCACCAGTCACATCCATCTTCTCTTCCCGATAAATCCCACCTATCCCACCTACCAAGAAACCTCTAGAAAGAGAAGGCAATTGCTTCCACCTCTGAGTCATGGGAGATGGAGAGATTCAACTCAAAGGTCCATCAAGACCACTTCCCACTTCTTGTGGCCAAGAAGAAAGTGATCCCTGAGGTTCCTTTCAAGCTCAAGAAGAATGAGTATCCGGAGATCCGACTTGAGATCCAA
>NC_029786.2:77271769-77278994 GCF_000816755.2 Arachis ipaensis | reverse complement strand
AAAGGTTGGACCAAGTCCTTATGGACATATGTGTGGAAGGAGCTCAATGAAAAATTGACTCAAGAGGCAAGCCGGTTCAACTAAGAAGGCATGACCTCAAACCAGTGGCTAGGGGATGGCTAGAGTTCATTCAACGCTCAATCATTCCTACTAGTAACCGGTCTGAAGTTACTATAGACCGGGCCATCATGATCCATAGTATCATGATTGGAGAGGAGGTGGAAGTTCATGAGATTATACCTCAAGAACGCTAGAAGGTGGCTGACAAGTCCTCCACTTGGGCAAGGTTAGCCTTTCCTCACCTCATATGCCACCTCTGCAATTCGGCTGGAATTGACATAGAGGGAGACATCCTCATTGAAGAGGATAAGCCCATCACTAAGAAAAGAATGGAGCTAACAAGAGATCATGGACATGAGGAAATTCCTCACCATGAAATTTCTGAGATGCCTCAGGGGATGCACTTTCCTCCACAGAATTATTGGGAGCAAATCAACACTTTCCTAGGAGAATTAAGTTCCAACATGGGACAACTAAGGGTGGAACATCAAGAGCACTCCATCATCCTTCATGAGATTAGAGAAGATCAAAGAGCTATGAGGGAGGAGCAACAAAGGCAAGGAAGAGACATAGAGGAGCTCAAAAGCACCATTAGTTCTTCAAGAAGAGGAAGACGCCACCCTCACTAAGGTGGACTCATTCCTTAATCTCCTTGTCTATTTATTTTCTGTTTTTCGATTTTTGAGCTTTATGTTTATTTATATTTGTGTCTTATTACATGATCATTAGTGTCTAAGTGTCTATGCCTTAAAGTTATGAATATGAATCCATCACCTCTCTTGAATGAAAAATGTTTTAATTACAAAAGAACAAGAAGTACATGGTTTCGAATTCATCCTTGAAACTAGTTTAATTATTTTGATGTGGTGGCAACACTTTTTGTTTTCTGAATGAATGCTTGAACAGTGCATATGTCTTTTGAAGTTGTTGTTTATGAATGTTAAATATGTTGGCTCTTGAAAGAATGATTAAAAGGAGACATGTTATTTGATAATCTGAAAAATCATAAAAATGATTCTTGAAGCAAGAAAAAGCTGTGAATACAAAAGCTTGCAGAAAAAAAAATACGAAAAAAAAATAAATAGCGAAAAAAAGAGAAAAAGAACAAGCAAGCAGAAAAAGCCAAAAGCTCTTAAAACCAAAAGGCAAGAGCAAAAAGTCAATAGCCCTTAAAACCAAAAGGCAAGGGTAATAAAAAGGATCCAAGGCTTTGAGCATCAGTTGATAGGAGGGCCTAAAGGAATAAAATCCTGGCCTAAGCGGCTAAACCAAGCTGTCCCTAACCATGTGCTTGTGGCGTGAAGGTGTCAAGTGAAAACTTGAGACTGAGCGGTTAAAGTCAAGGTCCAAAGCAAAAGAAGAGTGTGCTTAAGAACCCTGGACACCTCTAATTGGGGACTTTAGCAAAGCTGAGTCACAATCTGAAAAGGTTCACCCAGTTATGTGTCTGAGCATTTATGTATCCGGTGGTAATACTAGAAAACAAAGTGCTTAGGGCTACAACCAAGACTCATAAAGTAGCTATGTTCAAGAATCAACATACTAAACTAGGAGAATCAATAACACTATCTGAATTCTAAGTTCCTATAGATGCCAATCATTCTGAACTTCAATGGATAAAGTGAGATGCCAAAACTATTCAAGAGGCAAAAAGCTACAAGTACCGCTCATCTGATTGGAGCTAAGTTTCATTGATATTTTGGAATTTATAGTATATTCTCTTCTTTTTATCCTATTTGATTTTCAGTTGCTTGGGGACAAGCAACAATTTAAGTTTGGTGTTGTGATGAGCGGATAATTTATACGCTTTTTGGCATTATTTTTACATAGTTTTCAGTATACTTTAATTAGTTTTTAGTATATTTTTATTAGTTTTTAAATAAAAATCACATTTCTGGACTGATTATGAGTTTGTGTGTTTTTCTGTGATTTCAGGTATTTTCTGGCTGAAATTGAGGGACTTGAGCAAAAATCAGATTCAGAGGTTGAAGAAGGACTGCAGATGCTGTTGGATTCTGACCTCCCTGCACTCAAAGTGGATTTTCTGGATCTACAGAACTCCAAATGGCACGATCTCAATTGCGTTGAAAAGTAGACATCTAGGGCTTTCCAGAAATATATAATAGTCCATATTTTACCCAACTTTAGACGACGTAAATTGGCGTTGAACGCCAGTTCCATGCTGCATTCTGGAGTCAAACGCCAGAAACAGGTTGCAAAATGGAGTTAAACGCCAGAAACAGGTTACAAACTGGCGTTCAACTCCAAGAAAGACCTCTACACGTGTAAAGCTCAATGCTCAGCCCAAGCACACACCAAGTGGGCCCCAGAAGTGGATTTCTGCATCAATTACTCATTTCTGTAAACCCTAGTAACTAGTTTAGTATAAATAGGACTTTTAACTATTGTATTTACATCTTTGGAACATCTTTTCATCTCTAGACCTCCATGGGAGGCTGGCCACTCGGCCATGCTTACCCTATTTTCACTTATGTATTTTCAACGGTGGAGTTTCTACACCCCATAGATTAAGGTGTGGAACTCTGCTGTTCCTCATGGATTAATACAAAGTACTACTGTTTTTCTATTCAATTCAAGCTTATTCCGCTTCTAAGATACTCATTCGCACCCAAGAACATGATGAAGGTGATGATTATGTGACGCTCATCATCATTCTCACCTATGAATGCGTGCCTGACAAACACTTTCGTTCTACATGCAAACAAGCTAGAATGAATATCTCTTGGATATCTAATACAGGGGACCGAGTCAGAGATATTAGAATCTTCGTGGTATAAGTTAGAACCCATGGATGGCCATTATTGAGATCCGAAAAGTCTAAACCTTGTCTGTGGTATTCCGAGTAGGATCTGGGAAGGGATGGCTGTGACAAGCTTCAAACTCGCGAGTGCTGGGCGTAGTGCAGACGCAAAAGGATAGTAAATCCTATTCCAGTATGATCGAGAACCGACAGATGATTAGCCATGCAGTGATAGCGCATTGGACCATTTTCACAGAGAGGATGGGATGTAGCCATTGACAACGGTGATGCCCTACATAAAGCTTGCCATGGAAAGGAGTAGGAATGGTTGGATGAAGACAGCAGGAAAGCATAGGTTCAGAGGAACGAAAGCATCTCTATACTCTTATCTGAAATTCTCACCAATGAATTACATAAGTATCTCTATCCTATTTTAATTATCTTTTAGTACACTATATTCTCTTAATACATTTGAATCCGCCTGGCTGAGATTTACAAGGTGACCATAGCTTGCTTCAAGCCGACAATCTCCGTGGGATCGATCCTTACTCACGTAAGGTTTATTACTTGGACGACCCAGTGCACTTGCTGGTTAGTTGTGCGAAGTTGTGACAAAGAATTAAGATTATGAACATGCGTATAAGGTTTTCAGCGCCGTTACCAAGGAATGGAACCGTCACGATTTCTGCGCACCAGGGACGCAATTGAATGTTATCTTTTGGTTGTTGTAAATATGTTGATAGTGTAAATATCTTACTTTTTGGTTGTTTGGTTACTTTTGTTGATACTTAGGTGTTTGTTTTTCTTGTTTGTTAATGTCTTTTGTTTTTACTTTTTACTTTCTTTATGAGCTATCACCCTTGTTGCTTGGAGCTTGGTTGTGAGTATTTTTTAAGGTATGATGAATTCAAGTTGGGATTGCTTCATGGAGTAGGAGAATCAATTTAGGGAGGAACCAATTGCATATGAGCAACACTCATAGCAAAAACCTCCTCTATACTACAACGAGCCAATCCCTCCCCTATGTGAATACCAAATCCAAAGTTATGAAAGATACCCCCTACATGACCCCAACCACCAAACCTTCAAGTACCACACCCTCCACCTCCATGGAATCAAGATACTTATATACCTTACCATCAACCATATGAATCTCCATATCTTTACACACCACCTCAATACCTTCACCCACATAATGCACCGTCCAACTTTACAACCTTTCTCCCAACCTTTGAACCTTCTATTCCATCAAATTGTGAAGTTCTCTAACCCTTGCCCCAAGAACAACAAGACTTTCAAGCATTTTTCCAAGATCAAGAAGGGTTCTGAAAGAAGCAAGGGGAGTTCATTGCTACCATAGCCGAAGCGGTCAACCGCTTGGCCTCACTACACTCGACCACTCAAGACATCCCCCTTGAAGAAAGCGGAGGATCAACTAAGGAGTGTAGAGAGGAGGGGAACATGAAGTCTCAAGGGAAAGAAGAGGAGATAGGACAAGAGTCACAAGAGGAGGAAAGTAATGCTAGTGAACCGGAAGAGGTGAATGGAGAATTGGGGGAGTTTGATCAAGAAGTGGATTGTATTAGCAATGATTTTTTGTCCACCTTGGTCAACCCCCTCAATGATCTTGGGAAACTTTCCCCTCTTGAGTTTGAGAGAGAAAGGGAAGAGCTAGAAAAGAGTGGTGAGGAAGAGGTAGACATCCAAGAAGTGGAAGCATTCATGCAAGAGTCCAAGAGAGTGACTCCAAACCGAGGGCAATTTGAATGGGTAACAATTTCTTCCATGAGCTTCATAGGCCCACACCAATATGCTCTCTTTGAAACGGACCACCAACTTAAGGTGCTTCTTGGAGTGTTAAATGTTGAAGGTGCTTGGAGAGGTTGTTTATCCCATGGTGCATGTGAAAGTCAACAAGAGGATGATAGAGAAACCAAAGTATGGGATCCGGGCATACATCTTTGCAACCAACAATTTTGGATCCCAATTTCTTGCTTGAGGTTGCTTGAGAACTTAATGTACTTCGTTTGGGATCCTGGAGGCCCAATCAAGAGCAAACATGGGTGGCAACTCAAGGACGAGTGGAAACATAAGCCACCATGACACAAGCTTCACCCAAAGTCCAACTTGAGGACTTAAAACCAAAGTGCTATGTGGGAGACACCCCCACCATGGTAATATCTTTTCAACTCTTCTTTCTTTTTTAGCTTTTGTTTATTGAATTTTACCGCTTTAATTAGCTTAATTTGATTGCATTCTAGGTTTAAATTAGTTGTATTTTATATCTGATCATGTATTTTTGAAGAATGATGTGTTTTGGGATTGAAAACCTTTGATTGATATGATGGTTAATACCTTATAGGCTTTAAAAATATTGTAGAAACAGAGTTCTGTGCATGCGCACAGCCTTGTGCGTACGCACACTTCCTCTGTTTTTCCCCATCTGTGCGTGCGCACAGAAGTTGTGTACGCACACTCGTTGTAACACACTCTGTCTACAGCACTCGCACCCTCTATGCACGCGCACCCCACCACATTTTCATTCTGTGCGTGCGCACAAATACTTGTGCGTACGCACACATGGTCATTTTGCCCTGTTCTAAAAAAAAGAGTGTTCTGTGCGTGCGCACATGCCTGTGCACGCGCACACGTCTTGAGACCCTATCTGCCAGCAGCACTCCCACGTCTTGTGCGTATGAACGCCCCCAAATTTTTGCTGGTGTGCGTACGCACGGGTCGCGTTCTGGGTAGTAATTTGAAAGCTGCCTTGTTGCGCCACTCCCCCACCCACTTTCTTCTTTCCTTCTTTCTTCTTCTACTCCCCTACCCCAGCCACGGTGAAACTCCGTTGCCGTGAGCCTTCCAGTGGCTATCACAAGTGCCACTATTACCTCTCTTTCTTTTCCACCCTCCAACTTTTCAATTTTCTTGTTTTACACTTCTTTGTTTTGTTTATTTACTTGCTTAATTTTTATCTTCTTTGTTTAGTTTTGATAATCTAGCTTGAGTTTGCTTAATTGTTGTTTGTTGAATTACAAGTGTTCCAATTTTTGACTTATGGGTTGTTCATGATTGAAATTTTGGCTTGAATTGATGAATATGTGCACCGCATACCATGTGTTTGTTTAAATGCCTGAATGAACTTTTTGTTTAATGCATGTGTTGTAGCTACCATATGTGTTAGACTATATCCTTGTTTGGCATTCTAATCAAGAATTGTGCACTTTTAAATGATTATGATGTTATTTTGGATTGAAATTTCAATAATGTACTTGTTTAATACTTTGAGTTGCTAACACCAAATTGATATGAAAGGTGACATTTGACTTCTTTTTTGTGGAAGTTTTAACAAGTACATATTGAATTTAGTGAATTGAATTGAATTGCTTGTTCATCAAGGTTTTTAAGTCAATATAATCACATCATGAGGTATTTGCTCCTTGTTAATGCTTTGCATTTATTTGAGTTGAACAAGAGGATGATAGAGAAACCAAAGTATGGGATCCGGGCATACATCTTTGCAACCAACAATTTTGGATCCCAATTTCTTGCTTGAGGTTGCTTGAGAGCTTAATGTACTTCGTTTGGGATCCTGGAGGCCCAATCAAGAGCAAACATGGGTGGCAACTCAAGAACGAGTGGAAGCATAAGCCACCATGACACAAGCTTCACTCAAAGTCCAACTTGAGGACTTAAAACCAAAATGCTATGTGGGAGACACCCCCACCATGGTAATATCTTTTCAACTCTTCTTTCTTTTTTAGCTTTTGTTTATTGAATTTTACCTCTTTAATTAGCTTAATTTGATTGCATTCTAGGTTTAAATTAGTTGTATTTTATATCTGATCATGTATTTTTGAAGAATGATGTGTTTTGGGGTTGAAAACCTTTGATTGATATGATGGTTAATAACTTATAGGCTTTAAAAATATTGTAGAAACAGAGTTCTGTGCATGCGCACAGCCTTGTGCGTACGCACACTTCCCCTGTTTTTCCCCATCTGTGCGTGCGCACAGAAGTTGCGTACGCACACTCGTTGTAACACACTCTGTCCACAGCACTCGCACCCTCTATGCACGCGCACCCCACCACATTTTCATTCTGTGCGTACGCACACATGGTCATTTTGCCCTGTTATAAAAAAAAGAGTGTTCTGTGCGTGCGCACATGCCTATGCGCGCGCACACGTCTTGAGACCCTATCTGCCAGCAGCACTCACACGTCTTGTGCGTATGAACGCCCCCAAATTTTTGCTGGTGTGCGTACGCACGGGTCGCGTTCTGGGTAGTAATTTGAAAGCTGCCTTGTTGTGCCACTCCCCAGCCACTTTCTTCTTTCCTTCTTTCTTCTTCTACTCCCCTACCCCAGCCAAACCCCGCCCCATCCTTCCGGCGACCACCACCA
>NC_029786.2:77267321-77271716 GCF_000816755.2 Arachis ipaensis | reverse complement strand
TTCTTCTTCTTCTTCTTCTTCTTCTTCTTCTTCTTCTTCTTCTTCTTCTTCTTCTTCTTCTTCTTCTTCTTCTTCTCCAGCGAAACTCCGTCGCCGTGAGCCTTCCAGTGGCTATCACAAGTGCCACTATTACCTCTCTTTCTTTTCCACCCTCCAACTTTTCAATTTTCTTGTTTTACTCTTCTTTGTTTTGTTTATTTACTTGCTTAATTTTTATCTTCTTTGTTTAGTTTTGATAATCTAGCTTGAGTTTGCTTAATTGTTGTTTGTTGAATTACAAGTGTTCCAATTTTTGACTTATGGGTTGTTCATGATTGAAATTTTGGCTTGAATTGATGAATATGTGCACCGCATACCATGTGTTTGTTTAAATGCCTGAATGAACTTTTTGTTTAATGCATGTGTTGTAGCTACCATATGTGTTAGACTATATCCTTGTTTGGCATTCTAATCAAGAATTGTGCACTTTTAAATGATTATGATGTTATTTTGGATTGAAATTTCAATAATGTACTTGTTTAATACTTTGAGTTGCTAACACCAAATTGATATGAAAGGTGACATTTGACTTCTTTTTTGTGGAAGTTTTAACAAGTACATATTGAATTTAGTGAATTGAATTGAATTGCTTGTTCATCAAGGTTTTTAAGTCAATATAATCACATCACGAGGTATTTGCTCCTTGTTAATGCTTTGCATTTGTTTGAGTTGAACAAGAGGATGATAGAGAAACCAAAGTATGGGATCCGGGCATACATCTTTGCAACCAACAATTTTGGATCCCAATTTCTTGCTTGAGGTTGCTTGAGAGCTTAATGTACTTCGTTTGGGATCCTGGAGGCCCAATCAAGAGCAAACATGGGTGGCAACTCAAGGACGAGTGGAAGCATAAGCCACCATGACACAAGCTTCACTCAAGGTCCAACTTGAGGACTTAAAACCAAAATGCTATGTGGGAGACACCCCCACCATGGTAATATCCTTTCAACTCTTCTTTCTTTTTTAGCTTTTGTTTATTGAATTTTACCTCTTTATTTAGCTTAATTTGATTGCATTCTAGGTTTAAATTAGTTGTATTTTATATCTGATCATGTATTTTTGAAGAATGATGTGTTTTGGGGTTGAAAACCTTTGATTGATATGATGGTTAATACCGTATAGGCTTTAAAAATATTGTAGAAACAGAGTTCTGTGCATGCGCACAGCCTTGTGCGTACGCACACTTCCTCTGTTTTTCCCCATCTGTGCGTGCGCACAGAAGTTGTGTACGCACACTCGTTGTAACACACTCTGTCCACAGCACTCGCACCCTCTATGCACGCGCACCCCACCACATTTTCATTCTGTGCGTCCGCACAAATACTTGTGCGGACGCACACATGGTCATTTTGCCCTGTTCTAAAAAAAAGAGTGTTCTGTGCGTGCGCACATGCCTATGCGCGCGCACACGTCTTGAGACCCTATTTGCCAGCAGCACTCATACGTCTTGTGCGTATGAACGCCCCCAAAATTTTGCTGGTGTGCGTACGCACGGGTTGCTTTCTGGGTAGTAATTTGAAAGCTGCCTTGTTGCGCCACTCCCCCACCCACTTTCTTCTTTCCTTCTTTCTTCTTCTACTCCCCTACCCCAGCCAAACCCCGCCCCATCCTTCTGGCGACCACCACCATCACCTTCCGACTGCCGCCACTGGCGCCAGAACCTTTGGGATCCTGGAGGCCCAATCAAGAGCAAACATGGGTGGCAACTCAAGGACGAGTGGCAGCATAAGCCACCATGACACAAGCTTCACTCAAGGTCCAGCTTGAGGACTTAAAACCAAAATGCTATGTGGGAGACACCCCCACCATGGTAATATCCTTTCAACTCTTCTTTCTTTTTTAGCTTTTGTTTATTGAATTTTACCTCTTTATTTAGCTTAATTTGATTGCATTCTAGGTTTAAATTAGTTGTATTTAATATCTAGGTGACATTTGACTTCTTTTTGGTGGAAGTTTTAACAAGTACATATTGAATTTAGTGACTTGAATTGAATTGCTTGTTCATCAAGGTTTTTAAGTCAATATAATCACATCATGAGGTATTTGCTCCTTGTTAATGCTTTGCATTTGTTTGAGTTGACAACCAACAATTTTGGATCCCAATTTCTTGCTTGAGGTTGCTTGAGAACTTAATGTACTTCGTTTGGGACCCTGGAGGCCCAATCAAGAGCAAACATGGGTGGCAACTCAAGGACGAGTGGCAGCATAAGCCACCATGACACAAGCTTCACTCAAGGTCCAGCTTGAGGACTTAAAACCAAAATGCTATGTGGGAGACACCCCCACCATGGTAATATCCTTTCAACTCTTCTTTCTTTTTTAGCTTTTGTTTATTGAATTTTACCTCTTTATTTAGCTTAATTTGATTGCATTCTAGGTTTAAATTAGTTGTATTTAATATCTAGGTGACATTTGACTTCTTTTTGGTGGAAGTTTTAACAAGTACATATTGAATTTAGTGACTTGAATTGAATTGCTTGTTCATCAAGGTTTTTAAGTCAATATAATCACATCATGAGGTATTTGCTCCTTGTTAATGCTTTGCATTTGTTTGAGTTGACAACCAACAATTTTGGATCCCAATTTCTTGCTTGAGGTTGCTTGAGAACTTAATGTACTTCGTTTGGGACCCTGGAGGCCCAATCAAGAGCAAACATGGGTGGCAACTCAAGGACGAGTGGCAGCATAAGCCACCATGACACAAGCTTCACTCAAGGTCCAGCTTGAGGACTTAAAACCAAAATGCTATGTGGGAGACACCCCCACCATGGTAATATCCTTTCAACTCTTCTTTCTTTTTTAGCTTTTGTTTATTGAATTTTACCTCTTTATTTAGCTTAATTTGATTGCATTCTAGGTTTAAATTAGTTGTATTTAATATCTAGGTGACATTTGACTTCTTTTTGGTGGAAGTTTTAACAAGTACATATTGAATTTAGTGACTTGAATTGAATTGCTTGTTCATCAAGGTTTTTAAGTCAATATAATCACATCATGAGGTATTTGCTCCTTGTTAATGCTTTGCATTTGTTTGAGTTGACAACCAACAATTTTGGATCCCAATTTCTTGCTTGAGGTTGCTTGAGAACTTAATGTACTTCGTTTGGGACCCTGGAGGCCCAATCAAGAGCAAACATGGGTGGCAACTCAAGGACGAGTGGCAGCATAAGCCACCATGACACAAGCTTCACTCAAGGTCCAGCTTGAGGACTTAAAACCAAAATGCTATGTGGGAGACACCCCCACCATGGTAATATCCTTTCAACTCTTCTTTCTTTTTTAGCTTTTGTTTATTGAATTTTACCTCTTTATTTAGCTTAATTTGATTGCATTCTAGGTTTAAATTAGTTGTATTTTATATCTGATCATGTATTTTTGAAGAATGATGTGTTTTGGGGTTGAAAACCTTTGATTGATATGATGGTTAATACCGTATAGGCTTTAAAAATATTGTAGAAACAGAGTTCTGTGCATGCGCACAGCCTTGTGCGTACGCACACATGGTCATGTTTGGGATCCTGGAGGCCCAATCAAGAGCAAACATGGGTGGCAACTCAAGGACGAGTGGAAGCATAAGCCACCATGACACAAGCTTCACTCAAAGTCCAACTTGAGGACTTAAAACCAAAATGCTATGTGGGAGACACCCCCACCATGGTAATATCCTTTCAACTCTTCTTTCTTTTTTAGCTTTTGTTTATTGAATTTTACCTCTTTAATTAGCTTAATTTGATTGCATTCTAGGTTTAAATTAGTTGTATTTAATATCTGATCATGTATTTTTGAAGAATGATGTGTTTCGGGGTTGAAAACCTTTGATTGATATGATGGTTAATAACTTATAGGCTTTAAAAATATTGTAGAAACAGAGTTCTGTGCATGCGCACAGCCTTGTGCGTACGCACACTTCCCCTGTTTTTCCCCATCTGTGCGTGCGCACAGAAGTTGCGTACGCACACTCGTTGTAACACATTCTGTCCACAGCACTCGCACCCTCTATGCACGCGCACCCCACCACATTTTCATTCTGTGTGTGCACAAATACTTGTGCGTACGCACACATGGTCATTTTGCCCTGTTCTAAAAAAAAGAGTGTTCTGTGCGTGCGCACATGCCTGTGCGCGCGCACACGTCTTGAGACCCTATCTGCCAGCAGCACTCACACGTCTTGTGCGTATGAACGCCCCCAAATTTTTGCTGGTGTGCGTACGCACGGGTCGCGTTCTGGGTAGTAATTTGAAAGCTGCCTTGTTGCGCCACTCCCCACCCACTTTCTTCTTTCCTTCTTTCTTCTTCTACTCCCCTACCCCAGCCAAACCCCGCCCCATCCTTCCGGCGACCACCACCATCACCTTC
>NC_029786.2:77257600-77267212 GCF_000816755.2 Arachis ipaensis | reverse complement strand
CTTTCACGTGGAGAGGTCTTTCTTGGAGTTGAACGCCAGTTTGTAACCTGTTTCTGGCGTTTAACTCCACTTTGCAACCTGTTTCTGGCGTTTGACTCCAGAATGCAGCATGGAACTGGCGTTCAATGCCAGTTTGCGTCATCCAAACTCGGGCAAAGTATGGACTATTATATATTTCTAGAAATCCCTGGATGTCTACTTTCCAACGCAATTGAGAGCGCTCCATTTGGAGTTCTGTAGCTCCAGAAAATCCACTTTGAGTGCAGGGAGGTCGGAATCCAACAACATCTGCAGTCCTTCTTCAACCTCTGAATCTGATTTTTGCTCAAGTCCCTCAATTTCAGCCAGAAAATACCTAAAATCACAGAAAAACACACAAACTCATAGTAAAGTCCAAAAATGTGATTTTTATTTAAAAGCTAATAAAAATATACTAAAAACTAACTAAATCATACTAAAAACTATGTAAAAATAATGCCAAAAAGCGTATAAATTATCCGCTCATCAACACCCTACCATGGTAACATCTTTCTTATCCTTTCTCTTTGTTTATAGTCCTAGTTTATTGCATTTTGCTTCTTTTGGTTAGCTTAGGAGTAGTTTAATTGTGAGTTTAGTAGGTCAAGTTTAGTATGGATCATGATTTTGTGATGTTTTGAATGTTTTGGGGTTGAATTTTGGTTGAGCTAAGGCTTGGTGCCCAAGAATTTGAAGAAAATTTTTTGGAGAAAACAGGGCATGTGCGTGCGCACACGCCTGTGCGCACGCACACAACAAAATTTCACCTTCTGTGTGCACGCATGCACTTGTGCGTATGCACACAAGTCTTTATGCCCCCTGTTCGCAACGCCAGCACAGCGTGTGCGTGGGCGTTCCCCTGTTTTCATGCACCTTGTGCATGCGCACCACCGTGTGCGTATGCATACACACCCCCTTATTCGCACCCTTTGTGCGAGCCTACAGTTCTGTGTACGCGCACACGTCCATACACTCCCTCTATTGGCAGCATTGGCATAGCCTGTGCACCTGAACCCCTTTCCTTTTCGCTCTTGTGCGTGTGCACGGACCTGTGTGTGCATGCACACATGATCCATTTGCAAAAAAAAAAAGAAGTCTTCTGTGCGTATGCACACTTCTATATCCCCATTCTGTTCGGACCACTCACACACCTTGTGCGAGCGCACACCCCCCTGTTCCACCTTGTGTGCGTACGCACACGCCCTTGTGCGTTCGCACAAGTGCTATTTTGGGCAAATTTTGTTTGCACTTTTCCTTAACCCTTTACACACTTCCGCCCCTTCCAACCCTCTCTTCCCTCTCTTTTGCCCTATTTTCTACTTATTCTTGTTACTTTTCATTGCATCTCATTTTTGTTTTAGTAATTATATTAGTTTTTGTTTAATTGTTTGAGATTAAATAAGTTGCAAGTGTTTGCCTGTTGTTTGATTGGGTTGCTTGTTGACTGAATTTCATCAATGCACTTATACCTTACCTTAAATTACTATCACCCAATTGGATTTGCACATTTATATTTTGTTGCATATTAGGTGAAACTTTTATGAGTGCACATGGAATTTAATGAATTGAATTGAATTGCTTGTTCATCAAGGTTTTTAAGTCAATATAATCACATCACGAGGTATTTGCTCCTTGTTAATGCTTTGCATTTGTTTGAGTTGACTTGACTTGATTCTTATCAAGACTTGTCACTTTTTGTAACAAGCACCTTATACATGTGATTATTTGATTATTCCTAGGATGAATAACTATTTTTTCTTCATCATTGAATTGGTTATTGTTTGTTGTACTATTTTATATCAATCTTGCACTTTCACTTGCACACCTTCAATATCCAATAATTCCTACATTCAATTCACTATTGTTGCAATTGCCTAAGCTTGCTTGTGTTTAATTGATGCTCATCTCTTAGTTGCATCTTAGGCTATTTAATTGAGGAACTCATTATTACTTTTGATTGTGTGGATGCCATTTTAACCGGCTGTTGTGTGTATTCTAACCGCGCGCATAATTGGAATACACACATGGCTCATCTTTCTATCATACCACACCACTATGTAAAATTCCTCAATTAGATGCTTATTTACTCCCTCCTTTACCTTTTTGTGCTACTTGCCCTATGATTTCTAATTATACTTTATTCCTTCTTTTTGAGGATGAGACACACTACAACAAATATGGTCTTTAGCAACGCCAAATTTTGCAACGCCTTAAAACCGTTCTCTTAGATAGGTTTAGACAACGGTTTTTTAAAGTGTTACTGTTGAATTCAGTTTTTCATCAATTTCTAGCAACAAATTAAAACCGTTCTCTTTGACTATTTTAAAGAACGGTTTTATAACCGTTACTATGATTTGGCTTTAAGCAACGGTTTTTTATTGTTGTTTAAAAAATTGTACAAAAGAAACGCATTAAAACCGTTGTCGAAATGCTACACTTTAAAACCGTTCCATTAGATGGTCTTAGACAACGGTTTTTACAGTGTTGTTGTTGAAGTTCATTTTTTCATTATGCTATAGTAACAAAATAAAACCGTTCTCTTTGACTATTTTAAAGAACGGTTTTACAACCATTACAACAATTATTTATGAAACAATCATTTTCTAATATTATTTAAATAATTATACAAATTAAACAATACTAATAAAAATAATTTCAAATAATTATATAAATTGAAACTATTTTTTCTATAAATACTGAGTTTATAAAATACTCAAAAACTATTGTTATAAATAAATAACAAATATTATTTTAAAAAAATAAAATTAAAATAAATTTATTATAAATATTATATTGAAGAGAAGCCACGCCAACCCCGCAACGCCACTGCGTCGTCGCCTCCGTTGAGCGGTCGCCATCATCGTGCGAGAAAGGAGAAGGAGCCGTCGAGGGGTCGCTGAGCCGCTGCAGTCACCGTCGCGTGCGTTTTTGTCACAGAAGCTTCCATTTCCGTCACTTTCATGTTGCGGAAAGAAAGAACTACGCATGAGCCAGGGGCCAGGGAAAGGGAACCACTGCCGTTGCATCCTGGCTATGCCGCCGTTCAATCCCATCGCCATCCATAAAGTCGCAAGGAGCATTTGTCGTTGTTGATTGATGGTGCCAGCCTCGTTATCGCGTCTGTAAGGAGAAAAGGTCACGTGGAGAATGGAGAGCCGCTGCGTGCCGCCGTTGTTTCACTGTGGCCATGGAGAGGAACATGAATGGAAAAGGAAACAGGGAAGCTGCTACTTGGGATTTGAGGAAAACGGCTCTGTTCTGCCTCGCCTCTAGGTTCTGCAAGTTGCCAGAGTCCTCAGCCGTCGGGAACCAGCACTGGAGCTGCCCAGAATCACTACTGCTGCTCTCATGGGAGTTGGTATTGGAACCACTGATGGAGCTGCTGTGTTTAGTGATTTTCACGAGTTGTGACATCGAGGTAGGGAATATTTTATTAAATTAAATATTTGAAACTTTGAATGCCTGAAAAGTTTACTGGATTGTTACGAATAGTTGAATGCTTCATATGTAATGGATTTTGGTTGTAGATTAAATGTGTGACTGGTTGTGCCTCTTCTTGATTTTACGATAGTAAGGTAGAACATGTTGATATGTGTATGCTGTAGTCTGCAAGAGTGTGTTGAGAAGATACACGTCTAATGTTGTTCTGATTTTGATTTGGAAACTGGTTCTCGGAAAATGAAAAATTCCTATAGCTGTTTAGATGCTCTCTTTACTAACTTTGTTTCTTATATTTTGATTCACAGTTTAAGATAGCCCTTTTTTCTACGTTTCATTTTCTTCAGGATTGAAATTGTAGATAAATGCTTCTGCCATGACACAATGGAACAGATTGTTGATTCTTTGGTGAGCAGTGAGCTTTACATCTTCCATTGAATTTAAGTACCTCCAGCACAACTTTATCTTAGAATTTCATTTATTCTGCTGCTAAAATGTCTTTGGTGTTGCTCTTAGTTGTAGTCTCTTATCTCGCAAGTCACCAGGAAGCCCCAAATCGCCACTCACCATCGTCGCACCATCATCATCGCTGCATTCTTCCCGGCGTCGCTGCTTCTCTCCTCTCTGAGGCTTCACCGCTTCTCCACGGCGTCCTTGCTTCTCCCCTGTTCTGTTTCTAACTCACTGCTTCTGCTTCACTGTCTTGGCTGATTGTGGATTGTGCTTCGCTACTGCTGCTTTGCTGCTGCTACTTCGCTGCATTGGCCGTTTGTGGGTTGTCATCTGTGGTAAGTGGTCTTCTTCTCTGATTTCTGTTGCTTAGTTAGGGATTGATTGGCTGTTGGGTATTTTTTTTGGCTGTGGAAAGTGGTGATGTTTGTGAACATGAGCAAGATGAGTGTTGAATGTTGACTGAGTTTCTGTTCTGGTTTGAATTTGGACTGCGTACTTGTGAAATGAACCTGAGGCTTAGGTTAGTCTGTTATTTAAGGTAGCAAAACTTTTATTTTGGTCATGGGTTCTGTTCTGAAACTTCATCAGAACTAAATTTTATATAAAAGACCTTCAATTGTTTTTGATTTTTTCTTAGGGATATGAAGTTAGCAAAACTCATCATGAATGCCTAATCTTCTGCCACATTTAGCATTCCCTGTAGCAAATTTATTTCCATCTAAAACTATAATATATCAGTATCTGTATATGAAGATTATAAGATTAGATAGAAATATAGCAGGAGCTAATTCCACTTTATTTTTATTTAGACCACAAGGAGAAATAAAATTAATTATATGTATGTGCTGCCTAAATTACCCAACATATGCTAAAGAGTAACTGAATGTTTCAATGAATCCTCTAGAAGAATGGTTATCTAAATAACAATAATAACAACAACAAGAAGCACAATTTTAAAACAGTGTTTAGTTCTACAATAACAATTATGATAGATTAGGCAACAAGTCTAAAGTGTTAACATAAAGAAAATAATATCAATGACGTGGCATGCATTCAATCAAAAGATCAACAATTTAATTCAAAACACAGCAAAGAATTTTGTCAACCATGTCATTAGTGAGAATTAATAATCCATTTTACTTTGCATTTAATAAAAAGGTTATCAGTGCTGGCACCAGCAACCACAAACACTTTCTTGATTACTATGTTGATTAACACTAACCCTGACTAATGGATTCAGCTAAAAAATGTTCTAAAAATATTGAATAAAAGAGTTAAGATATTTTTTAATTATTTCATTGCATCGACTATTTTGTGCATTGTTCAAAAACTGTTTTGAGGCTTTATTTGGCTAATTAGATAGAAAGAGAAATTTGTATTTGGCCGTTTGTGCATTGTTCAAATTTGTATTGTTCAAAAACTGTTTGTGCATTGTTCATTAATTTGAGTTCTAGTTAGCAAAATTCATCATTGTACTAATTGTTTTAGATTTTTTCTTGGGGATAGAGTGTAGTAGAAGAAACATATGATGATGCTGTCTATTTGAAGATGAACACGTTTTGTTAGTGCATTGTGTTCTGAATTTCTGTGTTGCTAAACTTGATTGATTTCCTTACATTATATTTCTGTGTGGTTTCAATAGTATTATTCTACCTAGAAAAAGAAAATAGGGATTTAAAAGGATGTGGCAATATGCATGATAACATGTAGTAAAGGACTAAAGGGATTTTTCTTTCTGTTTTTTTTAGTGCTTAAAAGGGGGATTTAGTAATAGTTTCCTTCTTTCTATTGTGCTTAACTGCTTATCCATTTTTCTAAAAACTGGTTTTAAAAGTGAATTTTTTGTTAAAAAATCTGGTTATGAATTACTTATATTTTTATTCTTTGTTGCTATTTTAGTTTGTCTCTTTAAAACCAGAAAAAGAGATAATAGTGAAGAAAATTTACTGATTAATTGATTGCCTAAGCTTCTTTGCATAGTTTGTTAGATACAAATTGTTAGTCTCATGATTAGTTGAGATGTTCTCTTTTGAATATGTGTGCAGTGGTTGACTTCTAGAAATTCTTTAGATGCAATAAGCTCTTGATTGAAAAAAATCATTTATAGTTAGTCTAAAACATATGTCCATGTCTTTTATTTTAGTTGACATAGTGCTGTTTTATCCTTGTTAATGGCTGATTTCATGCCTTATTTTGATTGAGCAATGATGATGATGGCCTTATTATGCTAATTTTTATATTGCTGCTGATTGCCATTTTCGCTTGCTGCCGTTTGATTTTAGTGCTGATTAGTGCTGATTTGATTCTAGTGAGTTCATATAGGTTGATTTTGCTGTTTGTTTAAATTCAGAAATGTCCTATTTACTGCCAGAATGCTGCCGAAATTTCTAAAAATTTGTGTTAATTGAATTCCAATTTGTGAATTGAATTTGGTAATTTGTTACTTTAGTTTTGTTTCATGACCAAATTCAACTCAATAGGTTACTTTAATTTGTTCTTTTTTTTTCAATTAAATATCTTATAAATTAAATCAATAAGAGGGATGGTATATAATTAGTATCTTTGTATAGAGACAATAGTGAAGAAAACACCTTCTTTCCGTTTCTCCTCTTTTCTTCTTCTTCCATTTTTGCCCTCCCCTGTCTTCGGAAACAGAACAAAAACGCCACTGTTCCCCTGTTTCTGCGCTTATCCTCCACCGTGCGCCACCAGTAGCCGCCTCTGGGTCGACACTGCTCTGCCTCCATTCTCCCTCCTCTTGCCATTTTCTGTTTCTGCTTCTTCTGCAGGTTCTCAATTTATTTCCCTGTTTACATTTTCTTAGTTTAATTAGTTTGTTCAGTTTTTGTTAAATTAGTCAGTTTAGTTATGCATGCTTAGTGGATTATAGGTGGTTAGGAAGTTATATCTGATTTGTAGTGGATTTAGGTTGAACTTTTTGGTTGCTGCTGTTGCCTGGAATGAACGGTTTCAAATTGTAGAGTGCTGTTTTATCCTTGTTAATGGCTGATTTCATGTCTTGTTTTGGTTGAGCAATGATGATGATGGCCTTATTATGCTAATTTTAGTAGATATTATTAGTAGTTTTATATTTGATTTTTTTTCTTTTTTTACAGGAAAACTATGTTGAAGGGGAAATCGAACTTCATTAAGGTCAAACTTTTAAGAGCAAATGTTACAGAGTAAAAGTCATGAACTTGTGGATCGGACATGATGATAAATCTATTTGCTACTTAGCTAGTTCAACTCTTCTTTGTTATATTTTTTGCAACATTAGATGATATAGTTCGAGGTTGTCATGATAGTATATATATTGTGGTATTTTGAATGTGATTGTAGATCTTACAACAATTTTTATAAGTCAAATTTGATGGAAAATGTTCAATTATTTTTCTTTAGTGACTTTATTCAAATAGTTTAGATTATTTATTGACTCTAAATAATTAAAAAAAATGAAATTAATTTAATTCACGAGAAAACTACTATTGGAAATAAAAAAATCATATATTACAAAAAACCGTTGTCAAAAGTTACAAAGGACAACAGTGTTAAAACCGTTGCAAAAAAATGACATCAATGGTAACGTTTTTAAACCGTTGTCTTAGACAACTATAAAATGGCAACGGTTCAAAAACCGTTACCAAAAAACGGTACCAACGGTAATGCTTTAAAACCGTTGCTATTGTGGATAACAAAACTACCACAGTTTAAAACCGTTGCCTATTCATGTATGGTTTTAAACCGTTGTATCATGAAAAAGAACGGTTTAAAACCGTTGCATTTCGAGTAATGGTTTGAAACCGTTGTTTAAAATTTTGTTTCAAAACCGTTGCCTATACCAATAACTTTGGCAACGGTTTTTTGGTTACCGTTGCCTTAGGTAAAAAACCGTTGCCTTTGAGCATTGGCAACGGCCGCATATACCACAGGTCAAAAACCGTTGCCAAAGCGTTGCCTAAAGTTTAGGGAACGGTTTTTCAATCTATGGCAACGGTTTTTGACCGTTGCGAAAAGCCTTGTTTGTTGTAGTGACATAAAGGCAAGAAGCCGGGAGAGGAGAAGGAAACCGAGGATGGAGATGCCGAGAATACATTGGACTTGGTGGTTTCCACACAACCCAAGTCCCCGCATCCGCCAACCGAAGGTGGAGGAACTTAGAGACATTCTTCCCGGATTGTGTTTGTGCACGGAGGACCGTGCAACGCTTAAGTATGGGGGAGGATTCACCACTTTTGGGGCGTAAACTTTCTTTTTCGAACACTTTACACTCTATTTTTTTTGTTTTCTTTTTCTATGTTTATTGCAGATATTTGAGTGCTTTTGACTGTTGCATTTTATTTTTTCTTTTGGTATATATATCTTAGTTTATTTCTAGTTATTGCATTTGGCATTTTTGTTTTTGCATGATATATAGCTTATAGATAGAAGTTGTGATTGGATCATGCGAATAGTATAGCACCTAGTTCAATTTTGTCCTAATTGTTCATGTTAATTTTTGGATGTTAAAAATTAGGAATATAACTAGGAAAGTTTTTGAAATTGCATCCATCACATCATACATACATATAGGAAATAATTTTGGTGAAAAACAACAAGGATTTTTCCAAGAATTTTACTTTTAGGGCATTCAATTGAATTGATTTGGAAAATTATTTTTAATCTTGCTTGAATAAATTTTTGTGGAACATAGAAGAGAGATAGAACAAAATGCCTTGTGAGTCTTTGAGCTTTAATGAGTGGTTATACCTTTTAACCACTAATTTTGTTCATAGTGTGATTTTTCTCCTTCTATGATTGTGATCTTGGTTTTGCTTGATTCTTTATCTCTGATGTTTGATGTCTTGAATGCATTTATCATGATTGAGGCCATCTTTGAATTAAGCTTACTCACCCATGTAGCCTTACCCTTGTATCTACCCTTGTTAACCCCTTTTGAGCTTTTTAATCCCCTTTGTTCTAATTATTAGCACATCACAACCCTAAGCAAAAAACTATGAATTACCTTGAATTGCATCTTTGATTAGCTTAGGTTGAGATGTGTGTGTCATTTAAGTGTGGAAAAAATTTTGGGAAGCATTGGTAGAGAAAAATTTTATTTTGGGTACTTATTGAAAAATTTGGAAAAATGGGTGCACATTCATGTGTCAATTTGCTTTAACCGTATGCATTTGTCATAGAAAAAGGAAAAGAAATAGAAAAGAAAAATAAAAAAAAATGAAATGAAAAAAAAAATAATAAGAGGGACAAAAGTTATCCCAAAGAGGAAAAAAATTGGAATAAGAAATGCATATGCGTTTTGAATAGAAACTAAGGCATGAATGTGTGTGAAAAGAAGTAATGGGTGGCTAGAATGCATTTTTTGTGGGTTGATTGATATAGGTTGAGTTGGGTACTTGAGCTAATCAAAGATTCAATGTTTTAGTCCACTTAGCCATATACTCATCCTACCCTTACCCCAACCACATTACAACCTTCTAAAGACCTCATGATACTTGCATACATGCATCAAATACTTGTTGGTTGTTAGATGAAAAGCAAATCCTTGAAAGCATGATTAGAGGAGACTTGAGTGATTAAACCCTAAACACCGAGCGTTGAGAGTGTATACACACCTAGTGAGGGTTTTGTAAATCATGTTGCTTGTATGCGAAGTTTGTATTCGTAGGTTTTGATGAATGACAAACCAACAAAAGACATGAAAGA
>NC_029786.2:77256793-77257500 GCF_000816755.2 Arachis ipaensis | reverse complement strand
AAGTTAATGTGCATGCTTTAATATATTTCACTTATTTAGGGGGAATTATGCATGCTTTTTATATATATATAAAAAAAAAAAAAATTCATTGTTTTATGCATGCTTCTATGACACATTTCAAACTCCTTTCTTTTTGATAATGTCAAAAGGGGGAAGAGAAGTTTGAGGATATTTGAAATTTTGAACTTTTGAAAAAGAAGAAGTTTAAGGATTTGAAAAGAAAAAAATAAGTTTGCGAAACAATGTTTTCAAAAAGACTTCCGCTAAGCAAAAACTTTGATATCTAAACCGTTTTCTTTGATAAACGCCCTTTAAGGGAACAAATGCACATATTTAGGGGGAACTCCTGCAAAAAATTTTTTTGTGAAGTCTTCTCCAAAGCTTTCTATAAAACAAAGTGCATTATTGTTGCTTTCAAAATCATTTATAAATGCATATCCTCAAAATTGGTTTGTCATTATCAAAAAGGGGGAAATTGTAAATCATGTTGCTTGTATGCGAAGTTTGTATTCGTAGGTTTTGATGAATGACAAACCAACAAACGACATGAAAGACAAACCAACAAACAACTTGAATGAACAAGCATGTTGAAAGATCAACCAACATTCAACGTTGAGGAATGAAGAGTTGAAAGCAACACAACAACAACAAGAAACTCAAGTCCACAACATTTGAAGACAAGTATAGTGTCTTAGGACTTAGGTAAC
>NC_029786.2:77252635-77255259 GCF_000816755.2 Arachis ipaensis | reverse complement strand
TTTTTGCATCGATGCAACCTAGCTGAAAATATAAATTTCAGCTTCAAAGACACATTTGCATCGATGCAAAGTGTTATGCATCGATGCAAATGTTTCAAAAACATAAAAAACGGCTAGTATTGACAAAAAGGCTCCATCCCGTTAACTCCCCAACGTTTCTAAGGTTTGGGAAGTCTATAAGTAGATGGATTGAAGCCTTATTTCATATATGTGAGTATTTGCAAACTATCTTGTTTATATTCTTTCATTCTACACATTTTTAAGGTGTTATAATACACAATTTGAGAGAGCAATATCAATTGGTTCAATAGTGCTAAACTTGTAATCATACACTCTTCTAGAGAGTACTCATTTCATCTCAACAATTCTTTGAGAATTGTTTTCTTATACACTTTGTAAATTGGAGTGTGATCTCCAAGGTTGAGTCAAGAGTTATAAACACTATAGTCGGTGAGGATACCAAAGAAGTATACTAAGTACTCAAGGCAAATCTTAGAGAAGGTATCTCTAAGTGGAGTGGGTTAGTATACGAGTGGTGATCATATACCGTGAGGTGTTAGAAACTAAGGACTCGGATTGTAAAAGGTTTTGCGCGAGCACCTTGAAGCTTGGCAATAGTGGAACTTCTCAATAGCGATTGAGAAAGAAAGTGGACGTAGGACAAGGATTGTGCCGAACCACTCTAAATAGCGTTTGCATCTCTCCAAACTCATCTCTTCTATATTATTGTCTTTTACCTTTGAGCAAATAAATTGTGATTGAAAAGTAGCTTCGTAAGTACTTAAGAAATAGCTTAAGTCTGATTGGTGAAAAGCTTGATCAATTTATTTGAGTTGGTGTCTATTGGAAAGTAAAAGCTCCTTATAAATGCTTAGCAATTGAGTTAAGCTCTTGGAAAAATACTAGTACAATAACACTTTTGTATATTGTCTTTAACTTTCGCAAAAAGATTCATTGTTGTTGCAATACTCAATTCACCCCCCCTCTTGAGTAATTGTGCATAGGTTCTACAGGTTTGATCACTCAATTCTATGTTTCCACCATTCTTATCATGCATTCTTGCAAGTTGCTTCTTTTTTATGAGTTGAATCAATTCTTTAGATTTTGATTGCATTGAGCTACTTCTTTGCTTAGCCCTATATGTCTATACTCTTACATGGAAATTTGATTGTTTGTTTTTACCAAATCAATAGGACATTATATATAGATAGATATAGATAGTATATAGTATAGTTGCATGCATATAGGTAGATGCATTGAATAAGTTGCTTGCCTTTTACCCTTCTCCTTTGATTATGATTAGCATGAGGACATGCTATTGTTGGAGGAATTGATGAGTCCATATTTTTCGGTATATTTTGGTTTGATTTGAGTGGATTTCATCATATAAACTCACATTTATTCACCTAAATAGCATGCTTTTGTGTTTTCTCTCTATTTGTGCCTAAATGTAAAAACATGTATTTTTTAGCTTAAATTACTGATTTTAATCCCACTTTTATGCCATTCAATGCCATGACATGTTTGTTGAGTGATTTTAGGTCCTAGAGGCAAGTTTGGCAAGGTAAAAGTGGAAGGAAGCATGTACAAAGGGAGAAAACATGAAGAAAACAAAGGAGAAGCACACAGCCATGTGTGCGTATGCACAACTCCCTATGCGCACGCACAAGTGCAAATTCAGCGACCTGTGCGCACGCACACACCTGTGCGTATGCACAGGTACCGGTGCGTATGCACAGGTACCAGTGCATGCCTTCATTAAAAATGCACATGACTCACGATTTTTGGGGCTCTTTTGGCCCACTTCTGAAGGCTTGGAGGCTGATGACAAGTCATCTTAGCCTAGTTTCACTAGCCTTTTTCTTTTGTTTTCAATAGAATTATGCACTTTCTTGAACCATAAGCAAGCCAATTGGGTAGATTTTCATGCTTCCTTTGATTTAATCAACCATGTATGGATTCATGCTATTTGATGAGGTTTTATGCTATAATTGTCACATATTATGAAAGAATGAATATCTCATGATTTTGAGCATAGCTTTGATGTGTTTGGTTGATTAATGATAGGTGAAGAAAGCTTAGAGAAAGGTTGAAGCAAGAAGGAATGGCTAGGAGGAAGAGAGGACAAAAAGTTTGAGCAAAAGTTTGCCTCAAACTTTAGCTCAAACTTTTGGATTAATTGAAAATGAACCAGGAAGCAAAAAGTTGGAGCAAAAGTTAGCCTCAAACTTTTCTAACGAGAACCTCAAACCTCTTCTTGGCTTAACTTGGCCCAACCTTAGTACTTTCGAACTCATTTTCAACCTCATTTTCAACCTCCGATTGAAAATGAGGTTAAAAAGTGTAGTCGGTGGGACGAAACGACTATGGTTGCAACCCCGTTTTCAATCCCCAGATTGAAAACGAGGTTGCAACCGGAGGGGAACGTATGAGTACCGCGGTTGCAATCGGTTTTTCAATCCCCGATTGCAACCGCGTTTGAAAACGAGTAGGTCCCTCACAAAAAGTACGCGGTTGCAATCGGTTTTTCAATCCCCGATTGCAACCGCGTTTGAAAACGGGTTTTCAATCGGTTTTTCAAACTCCGATTGAAAACGAGGTTGAAAAACGGGTTTTCAATCGGT
>NC_029786.2:77251679-77252250 GCF_000816755.2 Arachis ipaensis | reverse complement strand
TTCTGCAAATCCAATTCCCAATTCCCTTTACAATTCAAGCCATTTACATTTCTTGCGTTCTAAGTTTCTGCCATTTAATTTCTTGTTCTTTAAGATTCAGCACTTTAAATTTCAGTTCTCTTTAATTTCATGCCAATTACCCATTCCCCTTACTTTCTATGCAATTTAAATTCTGTAAATCACAAATTTCTCAACCAAATCTTGATTCTCTTGACTAAATCAACCACCAAACTAAAATTGCTCAATCCTTCAATCCCTGTGGGATCGACCTCACTCCCGTGAGTTATTATTACTTGATGCGACCTGGTGCACTTGCCGGTTAGATTTGGGTGTTTTGGAGAAATTCGTTTCTCCGCAGAAATATCCCATCAAGTTTTTGGCGCCGTTGCTGGGGATTGATTAGATTGACAATGATTAAGTGAAGTGGAGATCTAGATCTAGCATTTTTATTTTCTGTTTCTCTAATTTTCAATTAACCCACTAACTGTTTGAATTTTTGCTTAAGCTAACTAAAACTTCATTCTAGCAGTAGATTGAAGTGTCACTGGTTTGTGTGTTTCTTATGTTCTGC
>NC_029786.2:77223973-77251466 GCF_000816755.2 Arachis ipaensis | reverse complement strand
CTGCTGAGGAAATGTCCACCAGAAATATTCACTGAGTGGAACAAGGTACAGAACTTCTATGAAGGGCTCACTCTAAAGGCTCAAGAATCACTTGACCACTCAGCTGGAGGATCATTGCAACTGATGAAAATAGCAGAAGAAGCTCAAAATCTTATTGACATGGTGGCCAACAATCAATATTTCTTTGCTCACCAAAGAAATCGCCAACCATCACAAAGGAGAGGAGTAATGGAGCTAGAAGGAGTGGACTCAATCTTGGCTCAAAACAAGATGATGCAGCAGCAAATTCAACAACAATTTGAGCAAATGGCCAAGAGGATTGATAGCCTCCAAGTTGCAGCAGTTAACACAAGCCAACCATCATCTACATGGGGGCAAAATGAAGAAACTCAAGAAGAACAACAACAAGAGCAAGTACAGTATATGCACAACCAAGGACCAAATGAAGTGTATGGTGATACATACAATCCATCCTGGAAGAACCACCCAAACCTCAGATGGGGAGATAATCACACCCAAAACCAACAACCATGGCAGAGGAACTCGAACCAAAACAACCCAAGAAGCAACCAAAACCACAACCAGTAGCAAATTAACCAGAACCCCTACAGGAAACCTCAAAACAACTACCCCAACCCCAACCAGTACCAATCCAATAACCAACCCACCAACCAAAATGCCTACCATCCACCACCCACATCTCATAACCCACCTCAAGTATCACCTGAATCTCAAAGACTCACTAACTTGGAGATCTTGATGGATAAATTGTTGAAACACCAGGAAATGACAACCAAGAATCATGAAGCCTCCATAAAGAGCCTAGAGAGGCAGATGGGGTAAATCTCCAAGCAGATCTCTATTGAGAGACCTTCAAGCTCACTGCCGAGTGACACAATCCCAAATCCTAAGGAGGAATGCAAGGCAATACAATTAAGGAGTGAGAGAACATTGATGAGCAACAATGACACTACAAAGAAGCAAGCAGAGAGCAGCAAAAGGCCAATAGAAGATGAGAAGCAAACAGAAGCAGATGAAGCCAAGAATCAAGTTGTGATGCCAAACAAGAGCACTGAGAAACTCAAAGAGAAGGATAACCAGTCACACGGTTCAAAAGAAGTAACTCAGGGACAGCAGCAAATAGGAAAGAGCATCACACCTCCACTGCCATATCCCCAGAGGTTCAACAAAGAAACTAAGGACCAACATTTTCATAAGTTCCTTGAGACTTTCAAAAAGCTGGAAATCAATATTCCCTTGGCTGAAGCACTTGAGCAAATGCCTCTGTATGCCAAGTTTTTGAAGGAGCTTATCAACAAGAAAAGAAGTTGGCTTGAGAAGAAAACCGTGTTACTCACTGAGGAATGCAGTGCTTTGATTCAAAGGGGCATTCCACCAAAACTCAAGGATCCAGGAAGCTTTGTAGTCTCATGCACCATTGGCAGAATAATTATCAACAAAGCTCTCTGTGACCTTGGTGCCAGCATCAACTTAATGCCTCTCTCAATGATGAGAAAACTTGCTATAGAAGAGCTTATACCCACCAGGATGTCATTGGTCATGGCTGACAGATCAATCAAAACACCCACTGGAATTGTGGAAAATCTGTTGGTGAAGGTTGGGGAGTTTATTTTCCCAGCAGATTTTGTGGTTTTGGATACTGAAGAGGAAGGAAACAATTCAATCATTTTGGGAAGGCCATTTCTAGCCACAGCAAGAGCCACTATTGATGTAGAAAAAGGAGAAATGATCTTCAGGGTCCACAATGAACAAATGGTCATAAACGTCTTCAAGTCAATGCAACACATTCCTGAGCAAGAGGATTATGTGAGAGTGGACATGATAGAGAGTTTGGTGGAAGAAATGCTGGAAGAAAGTCCTCAAGAGCAAGAAGGAAATCAAGGGACAACAGAAGAACAAGTAGCTGAGACTTCTATTGAGCAAGATGAAAAACAAGACAAGAAGGAAGAAGTACGAAAATAAGAACTGAAACCATTACCCACCCATCTCAAATATGCATTCCTTGGCACATCGGAGAGCTTCCCAGTAATCATTAATTCATCCCTGACAAAGAAGGAAGAAGGAGAACTTCTTGATGTACTCAAAGCTCACAAAGATGCTTTAGGATGGACCATTGATGACCTGAAGGGAATCACCCCTGCAGTGTGTATGCATAAGATCCTCTTGGAAGATAATTCCAAACCAGTGGTTCAACCACAAAGAAGGCTAAATCCCACAATGAAGGAAGTTGTCCAGAAGGAAGTAATGAAGTTGTGGAATGCAGGGATAATCTTCCCAATATCTGACAGCCCATGGGTAAGCCCGGTTCAAGTTGTACCAAAGAAAGGAGGAATGACGGTCATCACTAATAAGAAGAATGAGTTGATCCCTACTAGAACAGTGACTGGGTGGAGGATGTGCATAGAATATAGAAGATTGAATGATGCCACCAGGAAGGACCATTTCCCTCTCCCATTCATTGATCAGATGCTGGAAAGGTTGGCCGGCCATGCCTATTATTGCTTTTTGGACGGATATTCTGGGTATAATCAAATCGTGGTGGACCCCAAAGACCAAGAGAAGACTGCCTTTACATGTCCATTTGGAGTCTTTGCATACCGGAGGATGCCCTTTGGGCTTTGCAACGCCCCTGCCACATTTCAAAGGTGTATGCTCTCCATTTTCTCTGATATGGTCGAAAAGTTTTTAGAAGTCTTTATGGATGACTTCTCTATTTTTGGTGATAATTTCAATGCTTGCCTAAACCATTTAACCCTTGTTTTGAAATGGTGCCAAGAAACTAATTTAGTTTTGAACTGGGAGAAATGCCACTTCATGGTACCCGAAGGGATTGTTCTTGGCAATAAAGTTTCAAGTAAACGGATAGAGGTTGATAAGGCAAAGGTTGAAATCATAGAAAAACTCCCTCCACCAATTAATGTGAAATCTGTTAGAAGTTTCTTGGGGCATGCCAGATTTTACAGAAGGTTTATCAAGGACTTTTCAAAAATAGAAGTAATCCATAAAGTGGCTACACCTTACCACCCTCAGACTAATGGCCAGGCTGAACTAGCAAATAGGGAATTAAAGAAGATCCTAGAGAAAACAGTGGGAAGCACAAGAAAAGATTGGGCTAGGAAGCTAGAAGATGCATTATGGGCATATAGGACGGCTTTCAAAACTCCTATTGGCAAGTCACCCTTTCAGCTATTGTATGGCTAATCCTGCCACCTCCCTGTAGAGCTTGAACACAGAGCTTTTTGGGCCACTAAACTCCTCAACCTTGATTCCCAAGCTGCAGGAGAAAAAAGGTTGTTGCAACTGAATGAGTTAGATAAATTCAGGATAGAAGCTTATGAGAGTGCTAAGATATACAAGGAAAGAGCTAAGAGGTGGCATGACAAGAAGATCACAAAGAAGGAATTCAAGCCAGGGCAGCAAGTGCTCCTATATAACTCAAGGCTTAAGATCTTTCCTGGCAAACTTAAGTCTAAATGGACTGGCCCATACTTGGTGACAAAGGTTTTTCCTTATGGGAGCATTGAACTGCTAGATGAAGCAACAAAGAATCAATTCACAGTAAATGGTCACAGAGCAAAGCTGTACTTGGTAGGACAATGGGATAAGGAAAAAGAGGTCCAGAACCTACAGCCTTCCTGAAAGGAATTGAAGGATGTCAAGCTAGTGACAATAAAAGAGCGCTTGTTGGGAGGCAACCCAACCTGAGGTAATTTTCTCTTAATAGCTAGTTTAATAAAAGAGTTGAGTAGACTTCTCCGTATTGCAAAGAGCTAAGTTTGGTGTTGCACACCAAAAACAACTTACGTGTTTACTTTCACTGAACAAAACGCATGCTTTGTCCCCTGCATTTTCAATTCAATAAAAGAAATGTTTGAATGTGAAGTGAGATAGTTCTCTGTTAGATAAAAGTACAATAAAAGTAAGTGGTGGTGTGTGTGTGATTGTATAATAGCTCACTTTTAGTGAATAAGAAAACTAGGATGTCTCTTTCTAAGTAGAAAGTGGCCTACTGTCTATGGATCTCAATCAAATAAAAATCCTTGGTTAGAAAGAAAAACAAAAAGAAAGAAAAAAAGGAAAAAAAGAAATAGCCAAAGAATGGCAGAACAAAAGAAAACAAAAAGAAACAAAGCTGGACACCAATAGCTTGAACCTTAGAATATATGCCTGTGGTGTCTTTGTATTAGGATCTGCTTGGACTACTAAGTTCTTTGGAGTGCATCAACACTCGGTGACTTGGGTTAACTAACCCGGGATCATCAGCTGAAAGTCCACTATCAAGAGCAACCTAACTACAAGGCATTTAGTAGCCCAAAGAGGTGCTGGGCATCAATGTTCTAAGAAGGAATGTGAGCCAAGTGTCTATAGTGAATAATGTGTCAAGTACAAAGAAAAGGAAATGAACTTGCTACACATGACCCTCAAATAAAGCTTATGAACAAGATAATAGCCAAGGATAAAGGAATAATGAGAGGTCATAGCAGTATGTTACTTGAAGCTTGAAGGAGGCTTTCTAGGCTTAAGAATCAATAAGAGGTGAGTGTGTACATATCCACATAAAACCCCATGAACTACCAATAACACTCTACTAGCATGAACATCCTCTTCCATTTCATTCTTTCTTCTCAATAAATCATTTCTTGCTTAGGAACAAGCAAGCTTTAAGTTTGGTGTTGTGATGACAAGTCATCTTAGCCTAGTTTCACTAGCCTTTTTCTTTTGTTTTCAATAGAATTATGCACTTTCTTGAACCATAAGCAAGCCAATTGGGTAGATTTTCATGCTTCCTTTGATTTAATCAACCATGTATGGATTCATGCTATTTCATGAGGTTTTATGCTATAATTGTCACATATTATGAAAGAATGAATATCTCATTATTTTGAGCATAGCTTTGATGTGTTTGGTTGATTAATGATAGGTGAAGAAAGCTTGGAGAAAGGTTGAAGCAAGAAGGAATGGCTAGGAGGAAGAGAGGACAAAAAGTTTGAGCAAAAGTTTGCCTCAAACTTTAGCTCAAACTTTTGGATTAATTGAAAATGAACCAGGAAGCAAAAGTTGGAGCAAAAGTTAGCATCAAACTTTTTGGCTAACTTTTGGGCAAAAAGTTGGAGCAAAAGTTAGCCTCAAACTTTTTGGCTAACTTTTGGGCAAAAGTTTGCGCCAACGTTAGCCCCTAACTTTTTGGCTAACGTTGGCGCATGAAAAACACTCCCTGGATGAGCAAAAGTTTGCGCCAACGTTAGCCCCTAACTTTTTGGCTAACGTTGGCGCCATGAGTATGCAAGGGGAGGCCAACGTTGGAGCAAAAGTTAGACCCCTAACTTTTGCCCCAACGTTGGTATCAGCAAAGCAGGGTGGCTGATGTGAAAAGTTGGAGTAAAAGTTAGCCTCCAACTTTTACTCCAACTTTTACTCAAGCTTTCATGATTCCAACCCGGTTCAATTCGGTTCTTCTCCAAACTCCAAGAGCAATCAACCAAGGCCTCTATCAACCCAATTCCATCAAGAGCAAAGGCCCAATTGAAGGCTTGAAGACCATTTGAAGAAAGTGTATAAATAGCATAGGATTTAAGTTTTTAGAGGGGCTTTTCTTTTGAGTTTTCATAGAGAGCTTTCTTTTTTGGTTTGATAGAGATCTCACTTTTACATTCTAGCATTGTTGTTTTAATTCAAGAGAATTGGGGAGGAAAATTGATCTCTCTTCTTCCTTGTTCTTGCCCAGCACTCTTTAATTTTCTTGCTTCGGATCTTGGGTGGAGAATTGAAGAACTTCTGTTTCAATCTCACCTTGGGATCTTGTTTAATTCTCTGCTTTATTGAATTTCAGTTTCGGTTAATTGCTTCTTCATCTACTTTCTCTGCAATTTACATTTCCTTTGCAATTGTTCTTGTTGAATCTAGGAAGGCATTGAGATCTAGACTTGGTTTTCTAGTCTCTTGGGTCCTGAGATCCGGATTTCCCATTTCCCATTCCCTGTTTACTGCTTTCAAGCTCATTTACATTCCTGTTTTAAGATCCGGTTTAATTCCATTCATCCTTTACTTCTCTGTTTGTTGCAATTTACTTTTCCTTGTTTAAATTCTGCAAATCCAATTTCCAATTCCCTTTACAATTCAAGCCATTTACATTTCTTGCGTTCTAAGTTTCTGCCATTTAATTTCTTGTTCTTTAAGATTCAGCACTTTAAATTTCAGTTCTCTTTAATTTCATGCCAATTACCCATTCCCCTTACTTTCTATGCAATTTAAATTTTGCAAATCACAAATCTCTCAACCAAATCTTGATTCGCTTGACTAAATCAACCACCAAACTAAAATTGCTCAATCCTTCAATCCCTGTGGGATCGACCTCACTCCCGTGAGTTATTATTACTTGATGCGACCCGGTGCACTTGCCGGTTAGATTTGGCTGTTTTGGAGAAATTCGTTTCTCCGCAGAAATATCCCATCAGAGGCTGAAATCAAGGGCTATATAAAGGAGCAACAACACATAACAAAGGGAGCTCAACTTTGAGAAAGAATACATTTTAGGAGTAGTTTTAGGGTAGTTTAGTTTACGTTTTCTCTCAAATTTCCTTAGGTTTAATTAGGGTTTGTAGCATTTTATACTTCAAGTTTGATTTTGGATTATAGCTTTTACTTATCTTTGCAAATTTCTATGTTTTGGTTTTATGTACACAAGGTGTTTGTGAAAATGTCAATTATGAATTTTGAGTAGATTTTCCCAACTTGGCTTGGGATTTGAGTACCTAGGATACTAGAGTCATGATGTCCGACATTTAGTGGTAATTCTTGGGCAGTTAGTTGACTCTTGTTTCCACTGACGCTAGCTTTTTATCAACTAGTTTGGTAAGTTAGCTAGGACTTATGGATTAAGGTCAATTGTGCTTGCTTGACCTACTCCTTGATGTTAGGGATTAATTAGGCGTGATTGACTCATCATAATTATCATAGTTGTGGTCATGGCGATGATAGGATTCCTCAGATCCCCATTCTCAAGTCAAGGCTTTCTATGCATTTATAGCATTTTCACTAGTTTTGATCTTGTTTCCCTTTTACTTGCATTTATACTAATTTTGATCATCTCTTAGTTCTTTTATTGTTTAGTTCCTTTAATCTTTAGTTCTTTGATTCAAAAACCCCTTTTTACCTCCACAACCAGAAGAGTAACACTTTCAATTGCATTCCAAGGGAGAACGACCCAAGGTTGAATTACTCTCGATCTCGGTTTATATTTTGTATTTGAATATCTAAACTTTGATGTTGAGAGTTAGTTGTTGATTTAGCTATACTTGCAACGAAGTGATATTATTTTCAGAAATTCTAGATCAACATTAATTTTCTCTATCAAGTTTTTTGCGCCGTTGCCGAGGACGCAATTGAATGTTATCTTTTGGTTGTTGTAAATATGTTGATAGTGTAAATATCTTACTTTTTGGTTGTTTGGTTACTTTTGTTGATACTTAGGTGTTTATTTTTCTTGTTTGTTAATGTCTTTTGTTTTTACATTTTACTTTCTTTATGAGCTATCACCCTTGTTGCTTGGAGCTTGGTTGTGAGTATTTTGTAGGGTATGATGAACTCAAGTTGGGATTGCTTCATGGAGTGGGAGAATCAATTTAGGGAGGAACCAATTGCATATGAGCAACACTCATGGCAAACACCTCCTCTATACTACAACGAGCCAAACCCTCCCCTATGTGAATACTAAATCCAAAGATATGAAAGATACCTCCTACATGACCCCCAACCACCAAACCTTCAAGTACCACACCCTCCACCTCCATGGAATCAAGATACTTATATACCTTACCATCAACCATATGAACCACCATATCCTTACACACCACCTCAATACCTTCACCCACATAATGCACCGTCCAACTTTACAACCTTTCTCCCAACCTTTGAACCTTCTATTCCATCAAATTGTGAAGTTCTCTAACCCTTGCCCCAAGAACAATAAGACTTTCAAGAATTCTTCCAAGAAGGGTTCCGAAAGAAGCAAGGAGAGTTCATTGCTACCATAGCCGAAGCGGTCAACCGCTTAGCCTCACTATACTCGACCACTCAAGACATCCCCCTTGAAGAAAGCAGAGGATCAACTAAGGAGTGTAGAGAGGAGGGGAACATGGAGTCTCAAGGGAAAGAAGAGGAGCTAGGACAAGAGTCACAAGAGGAGGAAAGTAATGCTAGTGAACCAGAAGAGGTGAATAGAGAATTGGAGGAGTTTGATCAAGAAGTGGATTGTATCAGTAATGATTTCTTGTCCACCTTGGTCTACCCCCTCAATGATCTTGGGGAACCTTCCCCTCTTAAGTTTAAGAGAGAAAGGGAAGAGCTAGAAAAGAGTGGTGAGGAAGAGGTAGACATCCAAGAAGTGGAAGCATTCATGCAAGAGTCCAAGTGAGTGACTCTAAACCGAGGGTAATTTGAATGGGTAACAATTTCTTCCATGAGTTTCATAGGCCCACACCAATATGCTTTCTTGAAAACGGACCACCAACTTAAGGTACTTCTTGGAGTGTTAAATGTTGAAGGAATGGGTATTGGTTACCACAGGAATTCAAGGTATAAATGGTGCAAGGTCCACTTGGGAGGATTCCAAGATTCAAGTGGGTGCTTCAAAGGTACTTGGAGAGGTTGTTTATCCCATGGTACACGTGAAAGTCAATAAGAGGATGATAGAGAAACCAAAGAGTAATTCGAGGTCTTCTCTGTGTGCCCTAAGATTGTCGACTTCATCATAGAACCTCTCCCTTGGACTTTGCTCATTGATTTGAACTGGTATCATGGCTTCTATGCCATAAGCAAGTCAGAAGGGTGTTTCTCCAGTAGCTGATTGAGGTATAGTTCGATAGGCTTACAATACTTGAGGGAGATCCTCGACCCAATACCCCTTTGCATCTTGAAGCCTTTTCTTTAACCCAGCTAGTATAACTTTATTGGCTGCCTCAGCTTGCCCATTTGCTTGTGGGTGATCAACCGAGGTGAACTGGTGCTTGATATTCATACTGGCTACCAAGTTTCTGAATGTAGAGTTAGTGAACTGGGTACCGTTATCCGTGGTGATGGAATGGGAAATTCCATACCTGGTAATGATATTCTTGTAGAGGAACATCCGACTTCTCTGAGCCATGATGGTGGTCAAGGACTCTGCTTCAATCCACTTCGTGAAGTAGTCTAATCCTACTATGAGGTATTTTACTTGTCCAGGTGCTTAGGGAAAAGATCCGAGTAGGTCCAGCCCCCGTTTTGCAAAAGGCCACGAGAAGTTATGCTGATGAGCTCTTCGGGGTGAGCGACATAAAAGTTAGCATGCATTTGGCATGGCTGACATTTCTTCACGAAGTCGGTAGCATCCTCCTGCAAGGTCGGCCAGTAAAACCCAGCTCTGATAACTTTTCTAGCTAGAGACCTTGCTCCAAGATGATTTCCGCAGATGCCATTGTGCACCTCTTCTAAAACTTCTGTTGTCTTTGAGGTCTGGACGCACTTCAGCAATGGTGTGGATATTCCTCTTCTATAGAGGATATTTTTCACCAAGGTGTAACTTTGTGCTTTCCTTCGAATTTTCTTGGCTTCTTTTTCCTCCTTGGGTAGGATGTCAAATTTTATGTATTCGATTAATGGGGTCATCCACCCGAGGTCCAAGCCAGATACCTATAGGACGTCTTGTTTGGCCTCTGTTTTCATGACAAAGGGCTCTTGAAGAGTTTCCTGGATCAGGCTTCTGTTATTTCCCCTGGCTTGGTACTTGCTAACTTGGAGAGGGCGTTTGCTCTGCTGTTAAGGTCCCGAGTTATATGTCTGACCTCGGTCCCTGAAAATCGCCTAAGGTACTTCAAAGTTTTGTCTAAATACCTTTTCATATTTGGGTCTTTAGCCTAGTACTCCCCGTTGATTTGAGAAGTCACCACTTGAGAGTCACTGAAGACCACTACTTTGGTTGCACCGACTTCTTCTGCTAGCCTCAACCCGACAATCAAGGCTTCATATTCTGCTTGATTGTTGGAGACCGGGAATTCAAATTTTAGGGAGACTTCTATTTGGGTTCCTTCATGGTTGACTAGTATTATGCCTGCACCGCTTCCGACTTTATTGGAAGAGCCGTCCACATATAACTCCCACACTGTAGAGGCCTTCTCTTGATTTCCCGCGTATTCTGCCATGAAGTCGGTCAGGCACTGGGCTTTAATCGTTGTTCGAGTTTCATACTTTAGATCGAACTCGGATAGTTCTATAGCCCATTGAACCATTCTACTTCTGAATTCTAGACTCAAGCTTTTCCCTAAAAAACTCAAATCACATTGGACAGGACCCTTCCTGATCACTAATGTGTCACCCTATGGTCATATAGAGCTCCAGAGTAATTACTCTGATAAAAGATTTACTGTTAATGGCCAGAGGGTGAAACATTACTTAGGTGGCGAGGTCGAGCAAGAGAAATCCACCCTGCTGCTAACATGAATACTAAAGTCCAGCTAATGACGGTAAAGAAGCGCTTGTTGGGAAGCAACCCAACCATGACTAGTATATTTCTGTTTTCTTTTTGTTTATTTTCTTATTGAGTTATACTAAGTTATCTTCATAGTTGTTTTCTTTTGCTTTTTAATGTTTGTGATCATGTACAGTACTTGGAATAGAGACAGAAATCTTCAGAACTGAAAAAAACAGAACACCCTAGAGGAGTCCCCTTGCTAGCGTTGAACGCCAGACAAGGGGAGGACTGGGCGTTCAATGCCCATAAAGGAGACAGTTTTTGGCATTGAACGCTAGAACAGGTGTTCTGGGCGTTCAATGCTCAAAGGAGGATAGAGTCCAGGCATTGAACGCCAGCCAGGGAACAAGGGCTGGGCGTTCAACTCCCAAAGGAGAGGTGCAGCCTGGCGTTGAACGCCAGAATCGAGCCATTCTGGGCGTTCAACGCCCAAAGGGGAGTAAGGAAGGGTGACATTTTTGAAACCGTATCTTTTCTAAATCTTGTCTTTTTAATCTTCCATCCTATCATTTTAAATCTTATTTTTTTCAATTATTTTTAATTCACTTCTTTTTAAACAAGAACCTTTCAACCATTATCTTTTAAATTCAATTTCTCTACATATCCTTCAAATTTTAAAGATCTTTTCAAATCTTTTACAATTCTTTTCAAAATCTCTCGAAACATTTCACATCTTTTTCAAATCTTTCCTTAAAATTTAAAATCTTTTTCCTATCTTTAATGCTTTAAAGATATTAAATCTTATCTTTCTTTTATCTTTTTAAAAGATCTTGAATCATATCTTTACTATCTTTTATCTTGAACCCTATCTTGTATTTTCGAAAATCCCACCTCCTTCTATCACTTGCGCTCCACATATCCCTTCACCCCTCTCCTCCATTTGAATTCCTCTTCCCCTCTTCTCTTTTTGCTTGGGACGAGCAAATCTTTTAAGTTTGGTGTTGGAAAAGCATTGCTTTTCTTTCCTTCTCTTCTCATGGCACCAAAAGGTGGAAAACCCACTTCAAGTAACAAGAAAGAAGCTATCCCACCAACGGCTACTTTCAAACCTTACAGGTTCTATACCAAGCTTCATGAGGAGCATTACCAAAAGGTAATGAGCAAGAAGACAGTGATCCCAGAAGTCAAATTTGAATTTAAAAATGATGAGTACCCGGAGATCCATGAGCAGATTCGAATGAGGGGTTGGAAAACTCTGACCAACCCTACAACCAACGTTAGAACAATGATGATCCATGAATTTTATGCAAATCTGGGGATGATAGAAAAGCAAAAGAGGGATGGACAAGGGTTCGATACTTGGCGTACCATGGTCAGAGGAAAGACTCTGCACTTTGATATGGATAGTGTAAGAGAGGAACAAAAAGACCAGTCCATCATACTTTGTAAACTAGTTAAAGAACAAGAGAAGCAGGGGCGTGAACTAGAAGAGATGAAGCATCAGAAATTATCCCCTGAAGAGAAGAATGACCACCATGACTAAGGTGGTTGAGTTCCATCCTATCTACCTAAGTCTCGTTCTAGTATTTTAATTTCTATCTTTTAATTTGAAAATTGCATGATCACTATTAGGATTTTAAGTTTTTACTTCTTGTCAATTAGGTATAAAATATTCCTCTTATCATTCCATTAAACATGAATAAAATTTTGATTTTTTTTAGAAGCAGCAAAGATGCATAATTTTGAGTTACATAATAAGAATAGTCCAATTGTTTGATGTGGTGGCATTACTTTTATCTTTCTGAATGCATGAATTAACATGCATATTTGATATTGGAGTTAAGAATGTTGGCTCTTGAAAGAATGATGAAAAAGGAGAAGTATTATTGGTGATCTAAAAAATTCAAAAATTTGATTCTTGAAGCAAGAAAAAGCAGCAAAAAGAAAAAGAAAGAAAAAGCAGCAAAAGGAAAAAGAAATAAAAAGCAGCAAAAAGAAAAAGAAAAACAAAAGCAAAAGAAAAAGCCAATAGCTCTTTAAACCAAAAGGCAAGAGCAAGTGTCCAAGGCTTTGAGCATCAATGGTTAGGAGGGCCTAAAAGAAACAAAAGATTAGCCTAAAAAGTTCAAACGAGCTCCCCCCTAACTAAATGCTTGTGGTGTAAAGGTGTCAAGTGAAAAGCTTGAGACTGAGCAGTTAAAGTCGTGATCCAAAACAAAAGAGTGTGCCTAAGAACTCTGGACACCACTGGTTGGGAATTCTAGTCAAGCTGAATCACAATCCAATTGGGTTCACCCAGTTAAATATCTGTGGCGTTTATATATCTGGTGGTAATACGGGAAAACAAAGCACTTAAGGTCACGGCCAAACTAAAAAAGAAGCTGTGTTCAAGAATAAAAAAGAGCTAAACTAAGGGAGTCAATGATATCATCCAGATTCTGAGTTCCTAAAGATGCCAGTGCTTCTGAGCTTCAAAGGATAGTGAGATGCCTAAACTATTCAGAAGTAAATAGTTATTAGCCCCGTTCATCAATTGGAACTGAGCTTCATTGAAAATTCTGAGATTCATTGTATCTTTCTCTTCTTTTTATCTTACTTTGTTTTTGGTTGCTTGGGGACAAACAACAGTTTAAGTTTGGTGTTATGATGAGCGGATATTTTATACGCTTTTTGGCATCATTTTCATATTGTTTTAGTTATGTTTTGTTTAAGTTTTATTATGTTTTAATAGTTTTTAGTGCAAAATTCATATTTTTGGATTCTACTTTGAGTTGTTGTGTTTTATGATAATTTTAGGTAAATTCTGGCTGAAATTGAGGAGCTTTGGAAAATTCTGATTCAGAGACAGAGAAAGGACTGCAGATGCTGTCAGGTTCTAACCTCCATGCACTTGAAGGAGAATTTTTGGAGCTATAGATGTCCAAATTATGCGCTCTCAATGGATATGGAAAGCTAACATCCAGGGATTTCCAGCAATATATAATAGTTTATACTTTTTTCTGGAAATGAAGGGCCAAAAATGGCGTTCAACGCCAGCTACCAACCCCACTCTTGGCGTTGGACACCAAAAAGGGAGTAGCTGGCGCCCAACACCCAAAAGAGAGTTCCAAGCTGGCATCCAACGCCCCAAAGGGAGTACCAACTCGTGCCTTCACCCTAAGCTCAGTCCAAACACTCACCAAGTGGGCCCAGAAAGTGGATTTTCGTACTACAAGACTAGTTTATCTTATTTCTGTAAACCCTAGCTATTAGATTAGTATTTAAGGAGGAGATCACCCCTATTTAGGATCTTCTTCCTCCCCATTCGAACATTACACTATTATTTTTTTGTAAGGTATGAGCAACTAAACCTCCTAAGTTAGGGTTAGGAGCTCTGCTAATTCTCATCGATTAATAATATTACTATTTCTATTTTAATACACGTTTGATTCCATTCTCTTGTGCACTTTCATTCTTCATCTCATGAATTGAGGATGACCCGTGACAATCATCCTTGTTCTACATGGGTTCTGTGTGAGTCTTGACCCGGATAGCCTTGAACCACAGTTAGAGAGTGTACTATGGATTCCAAGAGCGTGCCTGGGCAACTTTGGAAAAGTGACATAAAATCCCGTTGACTGTGGGTTACTGAGGTCTTTGTGGCATTAAGGCTAGAGTCTGAGAAGTAGCATTTCCTGATCCGGAAGATCCAACCTTGTCTGTAGCGTTTTGAGTAGGATTGTGAAGGAGAGTGGATTGCTTAGTGCTTCACCTTCGGCTGTAGTGGGAAGCCATGAGTTAACTTGATGAGGATGCTACATGAGTTGCTCGGATATGGTAGACTGTTATGGCTTAGAAGAGGCTAACTTGATGAGGATGCTACATGAGTTAGTCAATTACGGGTGCCATTGAATGAATCATTCGTTATTGGAGTAGACAGTGAGAAAGGTTAACCCAGAAGGAATACTCATCTCCGAAGCCTTAACTGAATCTCTATCATTGCTTACACTTTAACCTAGTATTTAGTTCTTTATTATTTTTTTTATGTTTTTAAACAAACAACCATCTTTTCTAATCGCTTGACTAAGATCTACAAGGTAGCCACTATTTGCTCAATCCGACAATCTCTGTGGGATTCGACTCTCACTCACCTGAGGTATTACTTGGACGACCCGGTGCACTTGCCGGTCTATCTGTGCGATACTTGCCGAGTTCAATTTCGTGCACCACTACTGTAGCAAGGCAATGCTGTGATAACTTGGGATGCTTTTCGAGTCGAATTTTACAAGAAACACTTTCCAAACTCTGTTAGAGTGGCGAAGGAGTCAGAGCTGTTGCAGCTAAAGCAAGGCTCAATGACTATGGCAAAGTACACCAGCAAGTGTGAGGAGCTCTACCAATTTTCTAAGGTCTGTCAAGGTGCTTCGGAGGATTACGAAGAATGGAAATGCATTAAGTATGAGGGTGGATTATGGATTGACATCATAAGTTTTGTGGGGCCTTTGGAGGTCTGAATTTTCTCCGAGCTAGTGAACAAGAGTAGGGTTATGGAAGAATGTTCAAGAAAGGCTGATGTAGCAAAAGATGACCGTCGTCAATTTTACAAGAAAGATCATGATAGAGATTTTGTATCGAGGGGTCGAGACTTCAAGAGGAGTGGCCATGCACCATAATACTCACAAGGCCGGAGTGATTTCTGAAGGACTGACAACTGTCAGGGGATTGGTACAAAGAAGTAGGCAATGACTTATTCAGATGATTTGACTTGCAAAAGGTGTGGAAAATACCACCTGGACCAGCCATGCAGGGTCGGACTAGGTGTATGTTACAAGTGCGAGAAACCAGGGCATATGTCCTGGGATTGTCTACACATGAAGAACCGGCATGCAGCTAGATATGATTCTCTGGTCCAACGTAATTGCGAAACTGGTAATCAAACTCTAATTGCATTGTATGATACTGAAACGCCATATTTATTCATAGCTTATGACGGAGATGAGGATTTAGGACCGAAAGTGTCAAATTTAGGACTGAACCTTAACTTAATTGTGCTGCATAGAATGTCGTTGTTAGGGCTGTGATGAGCGGATAATTTATACGCTTTTTGGCATTGTTTTTACATAGTTTTCAGTATGATTTAGTTAGTTTTTAGTATACTTTTATTAGTTTTTAAATAAAAATCACATTTCTGGACTTTACTATGAGTTTGTGTGTTTTTCTATGATTTCAGGTAATTTCTGGCTGAAATTGAGGGACTTGAGCAAAAATCAAATTCAGAGGTTGAAGAAGGACTGCAGATGCTGTTGGATTCTGACCTCTCTGCACTCAAAGTGGATTTTCTGGAGCTACAGAACTTCAAATGGTGTTCTCTTAATTGCGTTGAAAAGTAGACATCCAGGGCTTTTCAGAAATATATAATAGTCCATACTTTGCCTGAGTTTAGACGACGTAAACTGGCGTTCAACGCCAGTTCCATGCTGCATTTTAGAGTTAAACGCCAAAAACAGGTTGCAAAGTGGAGTTAAACGCCAGAAACAGGTTACAAACTGGCATTCAACTCCAAGAGAAGCCTCTACCGTATAAAGCTCAATGCTCAGCCCAAGCACACACCAAGTGGGCCCCAGAAGTGAATTTCTGCATCATTTACTCATTTCTGTAAACCCTAGTAACTAGTTTAGCATAAATAGGACTTTTTACTATTGTATTTACATCTTCGGATCATTTTTAAGACTTGGTCACTCCGGTTCCCCTCTGGGGCCGAGACCAATGAACTCCATTATCACTTATGTATTTTCAACGGTAGAGTTTCTACACACCATAGATTAAGGTGTGGAGCTCTGCTGTTCCTCATGAATTAATACAAAGTACTATCGTTTTTCTATTCAATTCAAGCTTATTCCTATTCTAAGATATTCATTCGCACTTCAATATGAATGTGATGATCGTGACAGTCATCATCATTCCCAACCTATGAACGCGTTCCTGACAACCACATCAGTTCTACCTTAGATTGAATGAATATCTCAGGGATTTCTTAATCAGAGTCTTCGTGGTATAAGTTAGAATCCATGGACGGCCATTCTTGAGATTCGGAAAGTCTAAACCTTGTCTGTGGTATTCCGAGTAGGATCTGGGAAGGGATGGCTGTGACGAGCTTCAAACTCGCGAGTGCTGGGCGTAGTGACAGACGCAAAAGGATCAATGGATCCTATTCCAGTATGATCGAGAACCGACAGATGATTAGCCATGCAGTGATAGCGCATTAGACCATTTTCACTGAGAGGACATGATGTAGCCATTGACAATGGTGATGCCTAACATACAGCTTGCCATAGAAAGGAGTATGAATGATTGGATGAAGACAATAGAAAAGCAGAGGTTCAGGAGGAATAAGCATCTGCATACGCTTATTTGAAATTCTCACCAATGAATTACATAAGTATCTCTATCTTTAATTTACGTTTTATTTATCTTTTAATTATTAAATTTCCATAATCAATTGAATCCGCCTGACTGAGACTTACAAGGTGACCATAGCTTGCTTCAAGCCGACAATCTCTGTGGGATCGACCCTTACTCACGTAAGGTTTATTACTTGGACGACCCAGTACACTTGCTGGTTAGTAGTGTGAAGTTGTGACAAAGAACTAAGATTATGAACGTGCGTATTAAGATTTTAGCGCCGTTACTAAGGAATGAACCGTCACGATTTCTGCGCACCAAGTTTTTGGCGCCGTTGCCGGGGATTGTTCGAGTTTTGACAACTGATGGTTCATCTTGTTGCTCAGATTAGGTCATTTTATTTTAATTTTAAGCTTTTTATTTCTTATTTTCGAAAAAAATACAAAAAAAAATTCTTTTTTTTTTCGTTTTTCCCAAAATAATTTTCGAAAAAAACCAAAAAAAATTAACAAAATCATAAAAACCAAAAATTTTTATTTTTCTTGTTTGAGTTTAGTGTCAATTTTTTAAGTTTGGTGTCAATTGCATGTTTATCTCTTTCTTGCACTTTTCGAAAATTCATGCATTGCATTCTTCATGATCTTCAAGTTGTTCTTGGTAAGTCTTCTTGTTTGATCTTCATATTTTCTTGTTTTGTGTCTTTTCTTGTTGTTCATATGCATTTTCAATTTGTTAGTGTCTAATTATTGAAAATTTCTAAGTTTGGTGTCTTGCATGTTTTTCTTTTCTTAAAAATTTTCAAAAATAAGTTCTTGGTGTTCATCTTGACATTCAAAGTGTTCTTGCATGCATTAGTTGTTTTGATTCATAATTTTTATGTCTTGTGTCATTTTTATGTTTTTCTCTCTCCTCATAAAAATTCAAAAATAAAAAAAATATATCTTTCCCTTTTTCTCTCAAAAATTTTCGAAAATTTGAGTTGACTTTTTCAAAACTTTTTAAAATTTAGTTGTTTCTTATGAGTCAAGTCAAATTTTCAATTTAAAAATTCTATCTTTTACAAATCTTTTTCAAAAATCAAATCTTTTTCATTTTTTTTCTTAATGTTTTTGAAAATTTCAAAATTTATTTTCAAAATCTTTTTCTTATTTCTATTTCATATTTTCGAAATTAATGCCAACAATTAATGTGATTGATTCAAAATTTTTAAGTTTGTTACTTGCCTATTAAGAAAGGTTCAATCTTTAAATTTAAAATCATATCTTTTTGTTTCTTGTTAGTCAAGTAATCAACTTTAATTTTCAAAATCAAATCTTTTTAAATTTCTTTTTCAAATCTTTTTCAAAATAAATTTCAATCACATCTTTTTCAAAATCAATTTCAAAATCTTTTTCTAACTTCTTTTCTAACTTCGTATCTTTTCAAATTTGATTTTCAAATCTTCTTCAATTAACTACTTGACTTTTTGTTTGATTTTAAAAGTTTACTATTTCAATCATATCTTTTTCAAAACTACCTAATTAACCCTCTCTTTCTAATTTTTGAAAATCCCTTCCCTCTTTTTCAAAATTTCTTTTTAATTAACTAATTGTTTTAAACTTTAATTTCATTTCATTTCATTTTTCTTTAATTTTTGAATTATAACTTTGATTTTAAATTAAAAACAAAAAATTATTTATTTTATTTTATTTTATTTTAATTAATTTTTGAATTCTCTCATCTCTCATCTCCTCCTATTTAATTATTCATCTACTGACACTTCTCTTCCACCCAAAATTCGAACACCATCTTCCTCTTTGTATTCGAGTTTTTCTCTTCCCCTTCTTTTATTCTTCTCTTCTACTCACATAAAGGAATCTTTATACTGTGACATAGAGGATTCCATATTTTCTTTTGTGTTCTTTTTTTTTCATATGAGTAGGAACAAGGATAAGAACATTCTTGTTGAAGCTGATCCGGAACCTGAAAGGACTCTGAAGAGGAAGCTAAGGGAAGCTAAAGCACAACTCTCTGGAGATAATCTGACAGAAATTTTCGAAAAAGAAGGAGACATGGCCAAAAATAATAACAATGCAAGGAAGATGCTTGGTAACTTTACTACACCAAATTCCAATTTACATGGAAGAAGCATCTCAATCCCTGCCATTGGAGCAAACAATTTTGAGCTGAAACCTCAATTAGTTTCTCTGATGCAACAGAATTGCAAGTTTTATGGACTTCCATCAGAAGATCCTTTTCAGTTCTTAACTGAATTCTTGCAAATCTGTGATACTGTCAAGACCAATGGGGTTGATCCCGAGGTCTACAGGCTTATGCTTTTCCCGTTTGCTGTAAGAGACAGAGCTAGAATATGGTTGGACTCTCAACCTAAAGATAGCCTGAACTCTTGGGATAAGCTGGTCACGGCTTTCTTAGCCAAGTTCTTTCCTCCTCAAAAGCTTAGTAAGCTTAGAGTGGATGTTCAAACCTTCAGACAGAAAGAAGGTGAATCCCTCTATGAAGCTTGGGAGAGATACAAGGAACTGACCAAAAAGTGTCATTCTAACATGCTTTCAGAATGGACCATCCTGGATATATTCTATGATGGTCTGTCTGAATTATCTAAGATATAATTGGACCATTCTGTAGGTGGATCCATTCACCTAAAGAAAATGCCTGCAGAAGCTCAAGAACTCATTGACAGGGTTGCAAATAACCAGTTCATGTACACTTCTGAAAGGAATCCTGTGAATAATGGGACGCCTCAGAGGAAGGGAGTTCTTGAAATTGATACTCTGAATGCCATATTGGCTCAGAACAAAATATTGACTCAGCAAGTCAATATGATCTCTCAGAGTCTGAATGGATTGAAGGAATCATCCAACAGTACTAAAGAGGCATCTTCTGAAGAAGAAGCTTATGATCTTGAGAACCCTGCAATAGCAGAGGTGAATTACATAGGTGAACCCTATGGAAACACCTATAATCCCTCATGGAGAAATCATCCAAATTTCTCATGGAAGGATCAACAAAAGCCTCAACAAGGCTTTAATAATGGTGGAAGAAACAGGTTTAGCAATAGCAAACCTTTTCCATCATCCACTCAGCAACAGACAGAGAATTCTGAGCAGAATCTATCTAGCTTAGCAAATATAGTCTCTGATCTATCTAAGGCCACTGTGAGTTTCATGAATGCAACAAAGTCCTCCATTAGAAATTTAGAGGCACAAGTGGGCCAGCTGAGCAAAAGAGTCACTGAAACTCCTCCTAGTACTCTCCCAAGCAATACAGAAGAAAATCCAAAGAGAGAGTGCAAGGCCATTGATTTGACCATAATGGCCGAACCTACAAGGGAGGAGGAGGACATGAATCCTAGTGAGGAAGACCTCTTGGGATGTTCAGTGACCAATAAGGAGTATCCCTTTGAGGAACCAAAGGAATCTGCGGCTCATCTAGAGACCATAGAGATTCCATTGAACCTCCTTCTGCCCTTCATGAGCTCTGATGAGTATTCTTCCTCTGAAGAGGATGAAGAAATTACTGAAGACCAAGTTGCTAAGTACCTTGGTGCAATCATGAAGCTGAATGCCAAATTATTTGGTAATGAGCCTTGGGAAGATGAACCTCCCTTGCTCACCAATGAACTAAATACATTGGATAGGCAAAAATTACCTCAAAAGAAACAGGATCTTAGCAAATTCTTAATACCATGTACCATAGGCACCATGACCTTTGAGAAGGCTCTGTGTGACCTGGGGTCAGGAATAAACTTAATGCCACTCTCTGTAATAGAGAAACTTGGGATCTTTGAGGTGCAAGCTGCCAAAATCTCATTCGAGATGGCAGACAACTTAAGAAAACAGGCTTATGGACTAGTAGAGGACGTGTTAGTAAAGGTTGAAGGCCTTTACATCCCTGCTGATTTCATAATCCTAGACACTGGGAAGGATGAGGATGAATCCATCATCCTTGGAAGACCCTTCCTAGCCACAGCAAGAGCTGTGATTGATGTGGACAGAGGAGAGGTGGTCCTTCAACTGAATGAGGACAACCTTGTGTTTAAGATTCAAGGATCTCCTTCTGTAAATGGAGAGGAAGCATGAAAAGCTTCTCTCACTGCAGAGTCAACCAAAGCCCCCACAGTCAAACTCTAAGTTTGGTGTTGGGAGGTCCCAACAATGCTCTGAACATCTGTGAGGCTCCATGAGAGCTCACTGTCAAGCTATTGACATTAAAGAAGCGCTTGTTGGAAGGTAACCCAATGTTATTTAATCATATCTATTTTATTTTCTTTTTGTTATTTCGTGTATGAAAAACAGCATTGAAAACAGCACACCCTGGAGGAGAACAGTCTGGCGTTTAAACACTAGAAACAAGCATCTGCCTGGCGTTAAACGCCAGAAACAGGCTACATTTGGGCATTTAACGCCAGAAACAAGCAGCAATCTGGCGTTAAACGCCAGGATTGCACAGCAAGGGCATTTTACACGCCTAATTGGAGCAGGGATGTTAAGTCCTTGACCCCACTTGATCTGTGGACCCCACAGGATTCCCTCAGGATCTGTGGACCCCACAGGATCCCCACATCTTCTTCTCTCCTCTTCACACATTTTCATAACTCTCTTCCCCAAATACCCTTCACCAATCCCCTCAATCCCTCTTTCCCATCACCTCTTCACCACTCACATCCATCCTCTCTTTCCCATAAACCCCACCTACCTTCAAAATTCAAACTATTTTCCCTCCCAAACCCAACCCTAATGGCCGAACCCTAACCCTCCCCACACTCCTATATAAACCCCTCATTCCTTCTTCATTTTCACACAACACAACCCTCTCTTCCTCCCCTTGGCCGAATACACCCCTCTCTCCCTCTCCTCTATTTCTCTTCTTCTTCTCCTTCTTTCTTTCTTCTTTTGCTTGGGGACGAGCAAACATTTTAAGTTTGGTGTGGTAAAAAGTATTGCTTTTTGTTTTTCCATAACCATCAATGGCACCTAAGACCAGAGAATCCTCAAGAAAGAGGAAAGGAAAGGCAATTGCTTCCACATCTGAGTTATGGAAGATGGAGAGATTCATCTCAAAGGTCCATCAAAACCACTTCTATGAAGTTGTGGCCAAGAAGAAAGTGATCCCTGAGGTTCCTTTCAAGCTCAAAAAGAATGAGCATCCGGAGATCCGACTTGAAATCCAAAGAAGAGGTTAGGAAGTTCTCACCAACCCCATTCAACAAGTCGGGATCTTAATGGTTCAAGAGTTCTATGCAAACGCATGGATCACTAGGAACCATGATCAAAGTGTGAACTCGAATCCAAAGCATTGGCTTACCATGGTTCGGGGGAAATACTTAGATTTCAATCCGGAAAATGTAAGGCTGGCGTTCAACTTGCCAATGATGGAAGAGAACGCACGCCCCTACACTAGAAGGGACAACTTTGATCAAAGGTTGGACCAAGTCTTCATTGACATATGTGAGGAAGGAGCTCAATGGAAAATTGACTCAAGAGGCAAGCCGATTCAATTAAGAAGGCATGACCTCAAACCAGTGGCTAGGGGATGGCTAGAGTTCATTCAACACTTCCCTAGGAGAATTAAGCTCCAACATGGGACAACTAAGGATGGAGCACCAAGAGCATTCCATCATCCTCCATGAAATTAGAGAAGATCAAAGAGCTATGAGGGAGGAGCAACAAAGACAAGGAAGAGACATAGAGGAGCTCAAAAGTACCATTGGTTCTTCAAGAAGAGGAAGACGCCATCCTCACTAAGGTGGACTGATGTCGGGTTTTCTACCAGTAAAGAAATTCATAGAAACGGTTGCGTTGTAGATATAGTTTCTAAACCGGCAAAAATTCCTTCGTACAAACGTGTTGGGTGTCACAAGTAACAAACCCCTTTAAAAATTGTTAACCGAGTATTCAAACCTCGGGTCGTCTTCTCAAGGAACTGCGAGGAAGTATGTTCTTATTATTGGCTATAAAGGTTATAATCGGGGTTTAGAAGGTGAGAAGCAAGTAATTTAAATGACGAGTGAATTAAATGGCAATTAAGAATAAATAATAACTGTAAAGCAACTTTTAGCAAGGTAGAGAAATTAGAGGTCCAACTTAGTTATCTCTCTCTACAATAATGAAAGTTGAATCTAAACTCCACTTGGTCAACCTTCACCAGGGCAAAGGAAAGTCAATGGACTAATTAAATTGACTTTCGAATCCTAATTATTTCCTCAGAAAATGTTGGGATTATTTAAGTTCAGCTCAATTAGCAAGATAACGATTATTAATTATGTTGAGTTTAATAACTGTTGAGTTACTAAATTCTTAACCAGAATCAAAAGGGGAAAAGTAAAATTGCTGGAATGATAAAGAGGTCCTTAGATGGGAAGCAATGGTAACTTAAATCAAAGAGAATAATCATAAACTGAACATACCTCAATTATCATTAATTCAAATAATAGTTTGTAACATGAGAGAATTCATAAATCAAATTATAATAATCAATTCAAATGTTGGAATAAATAAATAGAAGTAATACTAAAAGAACATTAAACCTGGGATCCAGAGTTACTCTTAAAACAAGAAGAAATCCTAAATCCTAAAAGAGAGAGAGAAGATCTCCCTCTCAACTAAATCTAAATCATTGAAAGGTAAAAATATGCAAGCTCCCCTTGAATGGAAGTATTTTCACACTTTATAACCTCTGGTCTATGCTGTCTGTACTTGGATCTGGGCCAAAAAGGGCTTCAGAATTCGCTGGGGGCGTATTCTGTGATTTCTGGTGCGTGGCCTCTGTCACGCGTCCGCGTGGGTCACGCGGTCGTGTCATTCGGAGCTTTTCCTTGCCACGCGGTCGCGTCAGTCATGCGGCCGCGTCGCTACTGATTCGTGCTTGGCACGCGATCGCGTCATCCATGCGATCGCGTGGATACCAGTTTCTTTAAAGCTCCGTTTTGCTTTCTCCTTCCATTTTAGTATGTTTCCTTTTTCATCCTTTAAGTCATTCTGCCTTAGAAAATCTGAAACTACTCAACACACTAATCACGGCATCGAATAAAAATAAAGGTAATTAAAATAATTAATTTTTAAAGCTTAGGAAACATGTTTTTCACAACATGACATAATAAGGAAGGGAAAGTAAAACCATGCAATTAATGTGAATAAGTAGGTGAAGAGTTGAATAAATCACTCTAATTAAGCACAAAAGAACTCATGGAACTCATGTTTATCAACGTCGCATGGTTTATCATCATAAGATGGTTCCTGTGAAGGATCCACTTCACAGGAATATAAAGTCTAATTGATCCCAGCACATTACCGGAACTTTCAGCTAGCCTTAAATCAGCAACATTGGTTATTGTAACAAAATCACTTCTCAATCCTTATACTTCACAAGAACACTCTTCAATTGTGGAAACCGATCCTTTATTGTATAAGAAATGTAACACACAGAAATGAAATTATGGTTTGAATGTAACCATACAATTTAAGCTCAAGACTCACAGGCTGTGTGTTCTCTAACTCAAGCATCATATATCATTTATATATTGTATGCAGGTTTAGTTAAAAATTCCAATTATTCTGTTGAAAAAAATTATTTAGGGTAGCTTTTAAAGTTTTAATGTTCCTCCTTGATGAAATATTGTCAACTAACATGTAATGCTATATATACAAGGTGTGGGTTGTTTTGATTCTGTTAAAGTTTCTAGTTTACTTGCTTTTTGTATTTTTTTATTTAAACTATACTATCTTATGCTACAAAAAGGGTAAACTATACTAATTAATCCACTAATAAATCAGAATTGCAAACTAAACTAAATGACTAAAATGAGCTAAATAACTAAAATATGAACAAAAAAATGCAAAATGTAGAAAATAGAGTAAAATACACAAGTAGCAATGTATAAGTACTCAGAAAATAACAATAAAAGAAAAAGAGAAAAATACAGAAAAATATCCAAAATAAAAGAAAAAGTATGTAGTAGTTCACCAAAATAAACGCCAGAGATGGCGACCTCCCCACACTTAAAATGAAGCATCGTCCTCGATGCTCAATCAAGCCGGGTGTGAAGGAGTGTCATCACTGGTAGGGATGGTAGCTGGGGTCTCTGTGGCGGTGGTGGGCTGAGAGTCTGGCTGCTGTAGAGGGGAGACTGACTGGATCGGGATCTCTGGATCTGCAGCCTCAATCTGGGGCATAACCTCCTGATGCGGGGCAGTCTGCTCTGTGGCTGCCTGCTGATGAGTCTCCGCCTGGGAATGAGTCTCCTCCTCGTGCTCATCCTCCTCCTCCTCTGATGGCTCTGAAGGGGTGTCGGGCTCGGAGGGGATGTCGGCGCCCTGTCTGATCATCAGCTTCAGATGAGAATAGCGTCGCCTGCTGCGGTGCTCCAATCTCTCATACCGGCGCCTGTTACGGCGCTCCATCTGATCAAGCTGGCGGAAAAGACGGTGCACGAGGCGATAAACTGACTCAGAGGCGGGTGGAGGTGCAGTGGTGGCAGCAGGGGCAGCTGGGGCAGCTGTGGATGAAGAGGGCCCAGCAGACGGAGGGGCTGTCTCATCAGTAGCAGTGACAGGTGGTGGTCTGTAGCCCAAGGCAAGGAAGTTTCTGCTGTGCGGGATGATCTTCCTGCAGTCCGCTGCTGGTGGTCGCTCATCGGCATCCTCCCAAGGCACATCAGCCTAACGGCCTAGCCGTGTAACCAGGTAAGGAAAGGGGAGGGTGCCTCGGACGTGGGCCCTGGCCATATAATGCCGGATAAAACGAGGCAGATAAATGTCCTTACCCTCCAGCACACACCAAAGGAGGGTGATCATGGTAGCCGGGATCTCCGTCTCGTGAGTACTCGGCATCACAAAATTACTCAAGATCTGATGCCATAGCCGAGCCTCATCATTTAAGTACACTCTCTTGATCCCTCTAGGCATAGTGGTGTTCTGACCCATCTCCCAAGGAACAGCAGGGTCGAGAGCTATCCTTGCCTTGCATCCCAGTCAAACTGCATCTGGCCCATGTTTTCCTCAGCCTGTGCAAAACCATCTGGCTGATCGGACTTGGCTGGGAGCTGGAGAATGGTCTCTATGGCCTTCTCAGTGACCAGAATTTGCTTTCTCCTCAGGTTCACTGCATCTAGGGTAGTAAGGTAGTAGTTGTAATAGAATTCCCAGACCCAAGATGCATTGACCTCTGTCAGTGATCTCTCCAGAAAGAACCAGCCCCTTTGCTTGATTTGCTCAGTAGTGTATTGCTGGAGGGCTTTTGGAATCTTCAAGGTACGTTCCAGGTATAGATTTCTGGAGTTTGCAAAAGTCGGGTACTTCAGCTTACAGTACCGGTTTGCAAATTTTATAGGATCAGTCGAAGGGAGCAGCTGGTCAGCTTTTTCCTGCTGTGTGAAATTCTTCTCCCGCCATGAGGAATCGTGCATTAGAGCAATGATGGACTGGGACGGCGGGGTCTGGGTGGTCGGCGGTGGTGGCTGGGTGGTGCTGGGTGGTGGTTGGAGGGAGAGGGAGCAGAGAGGGAGAAGAGGGTTGGGGGTGGGAGGGGGCTCGCGACTGATAGGGTTCGCGGGCTGGGGGGTTATATTTCCGAATCCACGCGGCCACGTGGGGCACGCGGTCGCGTGGTTGGGACGAGAATGGGAGTGACGCGATCACGTGGGGTGCGCGATCGCATGAGAGGGGGGAAAGAAGGGTGACGCGATCACATGGGTCGCGCGATCGCGTCGCTGGAAGTTGTGCTAAACGCACGACTCCAGCGCCGTTTTAGCGCAACTCTCTGTCTCCTTTTGGGGTGATGTGTAATCCATGCGACGCGATCGCGTCGCTCACGCGGTCGGGTGGGATTGGTATTGGGTAAGTGACGCGATCGCATTGGGCATGCGATCGCGTGGGCTAATTTGTGCAAAACGCACAAGGGCCGCACGATTCCAGCCTAACTTTCTGTTCGTTGGATCCTTACGCCGATTATATATCACGCGGCCGCGTGGTTCACGCGGTCGCATGGGTGGTGTTTTGCGCGATACGACGCGATCGCATGGGGCATGCGGTTGCGTCCTGCAACCCTTTTTTTTATATGCATGAAAAATGCAGAATGCAATGACTATCATGAATGCTTATGCATGATTCCAGGTTTAATAAATTAAAATAAAAAAGGAAAAATGAAAGTAATTAACAAGAAATAAATTGAAAAAGAAGCGACCATACCATGGTGGGTTGTCTCCCACCTAGCACTTTTAGTTAAAGTCCTTAAGTTGGACACTGGAAGGGTATCCTGTTATGGTGGCTTATGTTTAAATTCGTCCAAAATTTTCCACCAGTGCTTGGAATGCCAATAGCCTCCGGGGTCCCAAACTAGGCATGTAAAGCTTCTGAGCAGCTTCAAACCGATATTCAGCCTCCCGGGATGATGAATGTCAGAATATAATCCATGATCCCAAGCTGTGTTTTTAGATTCGCCTTCGTTTTGATTTGCAAGTTTCCATTCGGGCGGGTTAAAAAGTAGAATCTCACCATGGCGACCAAACGTTCTCCGTGATCCATGCAATTAAGCATGATACCAATCCGTGTACTTCGAGGTGAAGCGTGGAACCTTATTGAACCTGGTGTACCAGTTCTGAGTACGAGCCAATTCCCTCTTACTCTTAAAGCCGCAGAGAGCTCTAAG
>NC_029786.2:77222805-77223875 GCF_000816755.2 Arachis ipaensis | reverse complement strand
CTCTAATATTTCTTTCATGCTACGCTCTTCATCGGGCTGTCCACATGGAGCTGTGGTTGATCCTTGTATATTTGAGCGCCTAGTGGCCCATTGAATTAGTGCTTGCTCCAGTTGTTAAATGGTTGTTTGAAATTTAATTACTGTTTCCTTTAGGCGATCCTTTGCTTTGCGGTTTGCCAGACTTGGACATGATACAAAGGAAAGTGGTGATGATTGGGAACGATTGGATTGGTATTGGGGTAAGGAAGGATCATATGATGGCGAATGGTGAAGAGAAGCTTGTGAGTGTGGTGGTTCGAGGTTATGTTGAAAGGATGGTTCATATGCACGGGGTGGGGCTCGTTGGTAGTTACAAGGTTGTCCACCATGTCTTTCAGCTGGGTATGCACGGTGGAATGGTCTTTGTCCATGATATCTCGGAGGGTGTTGCTGCCAAAAGGGTTGATTAGATCCTCTTGGTTCCATCCATCCTTGAAATGGTGAAGTGAGTGTGGTGGTTCGAGGTTATGTTGAAAGGATGGTTCATATGCACGGGGTGGGGCTCGTTGGTAGTTACAAGGTTGTCCACCATGTCTTTCAGCTGGGTATGCACGGTGGAATGGTCTTTGTCCATGATGTCCATGATANCTTCTATTTCTATTAGAACCAAACTCAAAGTGAGAGGGGTGAGAGTTCATAGTAGCAAATAAAGATAAAAAAGGAAAAACAAAAGTAAATAAAGTAAATAACATAAGGCACATTCCCCGGCAACGGCACTATTTTGACGTCGGGTTTTCTACCAGTAAAGAAATTCATAGAAACGGTTGCGTTGTAGATATAGTAGATATAGTGGCAAAAAATCCCTTTGTACAAACGTGTTGGGTGTCACAAGTAACAAACCACTTTTTAAAAATTGTTAACCGAGTATTCAAACCTCGGGTCGTCTTCTCAAGGAACTGCGAGGAAGTATGTTCTTATTATTGGTTATAAAAGTTGTAGTCGGGGTTTAGAAGGTGAGAAGCAAGTAATTTAAATGACGAGTGAATTAAATGGCAAGTAAAAATAAATAATAACTGTAAAACAACTTTTGG
>NC_029786.2:77198858-77221853 GCF_000816755.2 Arachis ipaensis | reverse complement strand
TGGCGAATGGTGAAGAGAAGCTTGTGAGTGTGGTGGTTCGAGGTTATGTTGAAAGGATGGTTCATATGCACGGGGTGGGGCTTGTTGGTAGTTACAAGGTTGTCCACCATGTCTTTCAGCTGGGTATGCACGGTAGAATGGTCTTTGTCCAGGATATCTCGGAGGGTGTTGCTGCCAGAAGGGTTGATTAGATCCTCTTGGTTCCATCCATCCTTGATTAGTCTGACCTTGATGCACATTCCTACTGTAACTTCTATTTCCTTTAATAATATTAGAACCAAACTCAAAGTGAGAGGGGTGAGAGTTCATAGTAGCAAATAAAGATAAAAAAGGAAAAACAAAAGTAAATAAACAAGCAAAAGAAAAATATTTACAATAACCAATAATAAGGCACACGTTAGCAGTTCCCCGGCAACGGCACTATTTTGACGTCGGGTTTTCTACCAGTAAAGAAATTCATAGAAACGGTTGCGTTGTAGATATAGTTTCTAAACCGGCAAAAATCCCTTCGTACAAACGTGTTGGGTGTCACAAGTAACAAACCCCTTTAAAAATTGTTAACCGAGTATTCAAATCTCGGGTTGTCTTCTCAAGGAACTGCGAGGAAGTATGTTCTTATTATTGTCTATAAAGGTTATAATCGGGGTTTAGAAGGTGAGAAGCAAGTAATTTAAATGACGAGTGAATTAAATGGCAATTAAGAATAAATAATAACTGTAAAGAAACTTTTAGCAAGGTAGGGAAATTAGAGGTCCAACTTAGTTATCTGAATGGAAGCATTCCCACACTTTATAACCTCTGGTCTATGCTGTCTGTACTTGGATCTGGGCCAAAAAGGGCTTCAGAATTCGCTGGGGGCGTATTTTGTGATTTCTGGTGTGTGGCCTCTATCACGCGTCCGCGTGGGTCACGCGGTCGCGTCATTCGGATCTTTTCCTTGCCACGCGGTCGCGTCAGTCATGCGACCGCGTCATATGCATTCTGCTTAAGGTGCGCGGTCGCGTCATCCATGCGATCGCGTGGATACCAGTTTCTTTAAAGCTCCGTTTTGCTTTCTCCTTCCATTTTAGTATGTTTCCTTTTTCATCCTTTAAGTCATTCTGCCTTAGAAAATCTGAAACTACTCAACACACTAATCACGGCATCGAATGGAAATAAAGGTAATTAAAATAATTAATTTTTAAAGCTTAGGAAACATGTTTTTCACAACATGACATAATAAGGAAGGGAAAGTAAAACCATGCAATTAATGTGAATAAGTAGGTGAAGAGTTCAATAAATCACTCTAATTAAGCACAAAAGAACTCATGAAATATGGGTTTATCATGGACTCATTCCTTAATCTCCTTGTCTATTTATTTTACTGTTTTTCGATTTTTGAGCTTTATGTTTTATTTATGTTTGTGTCTTCACTATATGATCACTAGTGTCTAAGTGTCTATGCCTTAAAGTTATGAATATCCTATGAATCCATCACCTCTCTTAAATAAAAAAAATTGTTCTAAAAACAAAAGAACAAAAAGTACATAGTTTCGAATTCATCCTTGAAACTAGTTTAATTATTTTGATGTGGTGACAATACTTTTGGTTTTCTAAATGAATGCTTGAACAGTGCATATGTCTTTTGAATTTGTTGTTTATGAATGTTAAATATGTTGGCTCTTGAAAGAATGATGAAAAGGAGACATGTTATTTGATAATCTGAAAAATTATAAAAATGATTCTTGAAGCAAGAAAAAGCAGTGAATACAAAAGCTTGCGAAAAAAAAAAGAAAATAAAAATAGCGAAAAAAAAAGAAAAAGAAAAAGAAAAAGCAAGCAGAAAAAGCCAAAAGCTCTTTAAACCAAAAGGCAAGAGCAAAAAGCCAATAACCCTTAAAACCAAAAGGCAAGGGTAAAAAGGATCCAAGGCTTTGAGCATCAGTGGATAGGAGGGCCTAAAGGAATAAAATCCTGGCCTAAGCGGCTAATACAGTTTTCAGTATGATTTAGTTAGTTTTTAGTATACTTTTATTAGTTTTTAAATAAAAATCACATTTCTAGACTTTACTATGAGTTTGTGTGTTTTTCTGTGATTTCAGGTAATTTCTGGCTGAAATTGAGGGACTTGAGCAAAAATCAGATTCAGAGGTTGAAGAAGGACTGCAGATGCTGTTGGATTCTGACCTCCCTGGACTCAAAGTAAGTTTTCTGGAGCTACAGAACTCCAAATGGTGCGCTCTCAATTGCGTTGGAAAGTAGACATCCAGGGCTTTCCAGAAATATATAATAGTTCATACTTTGCCCGAGTTTAGATGACGCAAACTGGCATTCAACGCCAGTTCCATGCTGTATTCTAGAGTTAAACGCCAGAAACAGGTTGCAAAGTGGAGTTAAACGCCAAAAACAGGTTACAAACTGGTGTTCAACTCCAAGAGAAGCCTCTACACGTGTAAAGCTCAATGCTCAGCCCAAGCACACACCAAGTGGGCCCCAGAAGTGGATTTCTGCATCATTTACTCATTTCTGTAAACCCTAGTAACTAGTTTAGCATAAATAGGACTTTTTACTATTGTATTTACATCTTCGGGTCATTTTTAAGACTTGGTCACTCCGGTTCCCCTCTGGGGCCGAGACCAATGAACTCCATTATCACTTATGTATTTTCAACGGTAGAGTTTCTACATACCATAGATTAAGGTGTGGAGCTCTGCTGTTCCTCATGAGTTAATACAAAGTACTATCATTTTTCTATTCAATTCAAGCTTATTCCAATTCTAAGATATTCATTCGCACTTCAATATGAATGTTATGATCGTGACAGTCATCATCATTCCCAACCTATGAACGCGTGCCCGACAACCACATCAGTTCTACCTTAGATTGAATGAATATCTCAGGGATTTCTTAATCAGAGTCTTCGTGGTATAAGTTAGAATCCATGGACGGCCATTCTTGAGATCTGAAAAGTTTAAACATTGTCTGTGGTATTCCGAGTAGGATCTGGGAAGGGATGGCTGCGACGAGCTTCAAACTCGTGAGTGCTGGGCGTAGTGACAGACGCAAAAGGATCAATGGATCCTATTCCAGTATGATCGAGAACCGACAGATGATTAGCCATGCAGTGACAGCGCATTGGATCATTTTCACTGAGAGGACAGGATGTAGCCATTGACAACGGTGATGCCTAACATACAGCTTGCCATAGAAAGGAGTATGAATGATTGGATGAAGACAATAGGAAAGCAGAGGTTCAGGAGGAATAAGCATCTTCATACGCTTATCTGAAATTCTCATCAATGAATTACATAAGTATCTCTATCTTTAATTTACGTTTTATTTATCTTTTAATTATTAAATTTCCATAATCAATTGAATCCGCCTGACTGAGACTTACAAGGTGACCATAGCTTGCTTCAAGCCGACAATTTCCGTGGGATCGACCCTTACTCACATAAGGTTTATTACTTGGACGACCCAGTGCACTTGCTGGTTAGTAGTGCGAAGTTGTGACAAAGAACTAAGATTATGAACGTGCGTATTAAGTTTTTAGCGCCGTTACCAAGGAATGAACCATCACGATTTCTGCGCACCAGGCTGGTAGAACCTAGGATTTAGTTGGAAGAACTAGTGGGAGAAGAAATTTGTTCGACCAAGCACTGGTATAGTTAGTAAAGAAGAAAGACGACATTATAGGGCTTTAAGCGAGAGAGTACTAATGAATCTTTACGACTCGATTTATCATTTTTCTTTGTAACTTGCATGGAAGTTTTTGTCTCGGAATTCTTTCTTGGAAAATGATTTGATCATCTTCCCAATCCTATTCTTTAGTCGCATATATCCATACATGAATCTTGTGCCTTTCGAGGTGAGCCTGAACTTAGTAAAAGTAATCCTTTTGAAAAAAACTCGAGCTTAATTCGACGTCGCGTGCGATTCTTATATGTAACCATCAAAATGTTAGTTCCTTGGAACGTGACTTGCTGACACGGAGGACCAAACTTATAAGTGTGCGGCCTCACAAGGAGATGTGAAGTGTTGATTCTCGCTAAGTGCATTGTCTATGGATGTCAGATATTGTGAAAAAAGTTTTTAGACTCTGAAGGAATTTGGAGGCGTAGGAAAAGGAATTGTGTGCAAAATGTGGGAGATTTGAGACAAAAAGTGTTGACAGAGTCTCACAAGAGCAGATTCTGGATTCATTCTAGGACGACAAAGAGGTATCATGACTTGAGAGTGATATTGAGATAACTAAATTTTGAGGACAAAATTTCTATTTAGGTGGGTAGGATATAAAATCTGATTAAATTATAATTAAATAAATTAATTTTAAGCAAAAAGGGTTGAGAAATTAATAAATTATAATTTAGAGATTAGCCGGTAGAAATTTAAATGAGAAAATAAAATTTAACGCAAAAATATAACTAATCGTGAAAAGGCGCGTACCAGCTTAAATTTGCCCAGTACTGTGAGTGAGAAAATTAATTTATGAGTGAATAAAGTTAAGAAGTAAAAATTTATAATTTGAAAAAGTAAAAATAACTATGATACAAATTAAAACACTTATCTTAAAGCTTTTGGTCTAAAGTTGGGCCAAACGCACCAAAAATGGACTTGGACCTTCACCGAGCCCAAGCCCACATATATAAACTCATAATTCAGCCAACTTAGCTTCATTTCCCCCATTTTATATGAAGAATCATCTGTGGAGAAGAGAGAAGAGAAGAAAGGATGAAACCCTTGACACTATTTACCTTCAACTTCAATCGCTCATAACTTTCGATCCGAAGCTTCGATTGACGAGCCATTTGTAGCCACACAATCATCTTGGAATTCTCTTTGATTCTATCTAAATATTTTGGTAAGAAACTCTGAGATTCTTTCCCAATTTCCTATCCTCTACTATTGCACATTTTTGGTTATGTGGGTATTGAGATACTATTATTTTAATACTTTAGGGGAAGCTCAAGCACAATGTCAAGTGGGATTTTGACCCGAGGTTGAGCGGTAAAAGGTAAGAAAGCCCAATCTCTTTGTTATCCCTAATTTTGAATAAGAACCCTAGGATAAATGATAAATTGATTATGTTAATTGGGTGAAATGGTTTAGGTGCTCATTTGGAATTAATTTTGGCGTGGATTGGTGCAGAACTTTTGAATTGGAGGAAAATTTATCAATCTTGGAGGCTTGGGTTCAAGTTTGGTTCAAATTGGTGAGGAAGGGATTCAATGGTTTGGAAACCACCAACATTGAGGTATGGGTTTAAGTTTTGGGTAGGCATTACGTAAAGTTATGTGAATGCCTAGGTTAATTGCCCTAAGATAGAATTAAATGAAATTTGCATGTGTTTGTACTTAGTTGGGTGAATGTTAATTGTTGGTAATTGTTAAGAATTATGAATTTAATGTTGTTGAGCTTGGATACGAGTATGTATGATTGAGATTAATTGTGATATTATGAAATGAATGGTATTTATTGATTATATTGAAGATTGATGAGAAACTTGAGCCGTTGAAGTGTAAAATAGAGAAATTGAAGTGAATTAGAAAGTGACTAATTATCAGAAAATTGATGTTATAGGTCTTGAATAATTATGATATGATTTGAGAATGATGATGAACATTGAGAATGCTTATTTGGTTGGTTCTAAAAGGAATGAATTTGAGAAACGGTAAAAGTTTGGGTTATGCAGAATTTTGGTAAAAAGTAGTTTTTAGCCAGCTTCGACGGGCTGTAACTCGAAGCCCGAAGTTCGGAATTAGATGAAATATATCTTAAATTAAAGCTTGTTAAAAGATCTTTAAAACCATCAAAATATGAGGAAAAACAAAATTTTATAGAGAAAGTTACGAGGGTTTGAAATTAGGTTTGAAAAACTGAAATTTTAAGTGATGAAGAAAGATTGGGGGTCGTTTACCTTCGGGCGTCAAGTCGTGCGTATGCATGAGGCATGCGCACGCACGAGGCATGCGTACTCACAAATTCTGTTTTCTTAAATAAACTATGTTTTTACTGTTTGGCCTTCCCGACAAGCTTGTAAGCCCACGTAACCCCTGTTTTAAGTTCAATGACCAACTTTTAGGCCCTGAACTGAGTATGAGCTTATGGCATATTTGAGTTGAATTGTTCCCGGTTTGATGCCTGGTTAGCCGGATGATATTATTGTGAGAATGGTGGTAGGTCCTGCCTGCGGTAAGGACGGTGGTGTAATCCCGCTCACATTTTAATGAGAGTGAGAACTTAACAAAGGACTGGGTTTATATTAGATTGAATCTTTAAAAACTGGATGGAATCGTGAAATGATTTAGAATGTGGTCGTGACTTCTTGCCTAGCAAGGACGGTGGTGTCATCCCGCTTGTTCAGTGCGTAAATTGCATTGCAGGGATGGTGGTTTTGTCCCACCCGCAGTGAGGACGATGGTGTTATCCCGCTCATGAGATAATGAGATTGACTATGGCCTAAATGGCTGGATAGACAAGGATGGAAGTTCGTGCTGCTTGCGAGGCAAGGTTATGGGTTAAGTCCCACCTGCATTCTGATTTGCTGTTTACTCTTGGCAAGGACAGTGGAAATATCCTGCTTGCGCTGAGCTGAGCTATGCCAAAACAAGGATGGTAGTGATATCCCGCTTGTTTCGTGGCTCTCTCTGTCTACGAGGTGTACAGGTGGTATGCGAAATTGTTACTCAAGTTGTAAAATTTGTTGTTTGTTCTCTCCCTGGCAATGGCGCCAACAAACTGGTGCACAATACCATGGTCCAAACATAACTTCACAACTTCGCACAACTAACCAGCAAGTGCACTGGGTCGTCCAAGTAATAAAACCTTACGTGAGTAAGGGTCGATCCCACAGAGATTGTTGGTATGAAGCAAGCTATGGTCATCTTGTAAATCTCAGTCAGGCGGATATCAAATGGTTATAGTATTTTCGAATAATAATAATAAATAAACATAAAATAAAGATAAAAATACTTATGTATATCATTGGTGAGAATTTCAGATAAGCGTATAGAGATGCTTTTGTTCTTCTGAATCTCTGCTTTCCCGCTGTCTTCATCCAATCAGTCTTACTCCTTTCCATGGCAAGCTTTCTGTAAGGGCATCACCGTTGTCAATGGCTACATCCCATCCTCTCTGTGAAAATGGTCCAAATGCTCTGTCACGGCATGGCTAATCATCTGGAGGTTGTCGATCATACTGGAATAGGATTCACCCTCCTTTTGCGTCTGTCACTACGCCCAGCACTCGCGAGTTTGAAGTTCATCGCAGCCATCCCTTCCCAGATCCTACTCGGAATACCACAGACAAGGTTTAGACTTTCCGGATCTCAGGAATGGCCATCCATGGGTTCTAACTTATACCACGAAGATACTAATAACTCGGACTCGGTCCCCTGTATTAGATATCTAAGAGATATTCATTCTAGCTTGTTTGCATGTAGAACGGAAGTGTTTGTCAGGCACGCGTTCATAAGTGAGAATGATGATGAGCGTCACATAATCATCACATTCATCATGTTCTTGGGAACGAATGGATATCTTAAAAGCGGAATAAGTTGAATTGAATAGAAAAACAGTAGTACTTTGCATTAAATCATGAGGAACAGCAAAGCTCCACACCTTAATCTATGGAGTGTAGAAACTCTACCGTTTGAAAATACATAAGTGATGAAGGTCCAGGCATGGCCGAATGGCCAGCCCCCAAATGTGATCAATATGATCCAAAGATTGAACTAAAAATCATAAGATTTAAATGCAATAGTAAAAAGTCCTATTTATACTAAACTAGCTACTAGGGTTTACAAAAGTAAGTAATTGATGCATAAATCCACTTCCGAGGCCCACTTGGTGTGTGCTTGGGCTGAGCTTGAAGTTTACACGTGCAGAGGCTTCTTTTGGAGTTGAACGCCAAGTTGTAACGTATTTTTGGCGTTCAACTCTGGTTCGTGACGTGTTTCTGGCGTTTAACTCCAGACTGCAGCGTAGAACTGGCGTTCAACGCCCTTTTGCATCGTCTAAACTCGGTCAAAGTATGAACTATTATATATTTCTAGAAATCCCTGGATGTCTACTTTCCAACGCAATTGAAAGCGCGCCATTTTGAGTTCTGTAGCTCCAGAAAATCCACTTTGAGTGCAGGGAGGTCAGAATCCAACAGCATCAGCAGTCCTTCTTCAACCTCTGAATCTGATTTTTGCTCAAGTCCCTCAATTTCAGCCAGAAAATACCTGAAATCACAGAAAAACACACAAACTCATAGTAAAGTCCAGAAATGTGAATTTAACATAAAAACTAATAAAAACATCCCTAAAAGTAACTAGATCCTACTAAAAACATACTAAAAACAATGCCAAAAAGCATATAAATTATCCGCTCATCACAACACCAAACTTAAATTGTTGCTTGTCGCCAAGCAACTAAAAATCAAATAGGATAAAAGGAAGAGAATATACTATAAATTCCAAAATATCAATGAAACATAGCTCCAATCAGATGAGCGGGACTTGTAGCTTTTTGCCTCTTGAATAGTTTTAGAATCTCACTTTATCCATTGAGGTTCAGAATAGTGTTATTGACTCTCCTACTGGCTTTTTGCTCTTGCCTTTTGGTTTTAAGAGCTTTTGGCTTTTCTACTTGCTTTTTCTCTCTCTTTTTTTTTCGCTATTTTTTTTTCTGCAAGCTTTTGTATTCACTGCTTTTTCTTGCTTCAAGAATCATTTTTATGATTTTTCAGATTATCAAATAACATGTCTCCTTATCATCATTCTTTCAAGAGCCAACATATTTAACATTCATGAACAACAACTTCAAAAGACATATGCATTGTTCAAGCATTCATTCGAAATACAAAAAGTATTGTCACCACATCAATATAATTAAACTAAGTTTAAGGATAAATTCGAAACTCATGTACTTCTTGTTCTTTTGAATTAAAACATTTTTCATTTAAGAGAGGTGATGGATTCATAGGACATTCATAACTTTAAGACATAGTTACTAAATACTAATGATCATGTAATGAAGGCACAAACATAGATAAGCACTTAACATAAAGAAAACGAAAAACAGAAAATGTAAGAACAAGGAATGAGTCCACCTTAGTGATGGTGGTGTTTCCTTCTTGAGGAACCAATGATGTTCTTGAGCTCTTCTATGTCTCTTCCTTGTCTTTGTTGCTCCTCCCTCATTGCTCTTTGATCTTCTCTAATTTCATAGAGTATGATGGAGTGCTCTTGATGTTCCACCCTTAGTTGTCCCATGTTGGAACTTAATTCTCCTAGGGAGGTGTTGATTTGCTCCCAAAAATTCTGTGGAGGAAAGTGCATCCCTTGAAGTATCTCAGGGATTTCTTGATGATGAGCTTCCTCATGTGTTTCTTGAGCTCCATGAGTGGGCTCTCTTGTTTGCTCCATCATTTTCTTAGTGATGGACTTCTCTTCCTCAATGGGAATGTCTCCTTCTATGAAAGCTCCAGCTGAGTAACATAGATGGCAAATAAGATGAGGGAAAGCTAGCCTTGCCAAGGGAGAGGGCTTTTCGGCTATTTTGTAGAGTTCAAGGGAGATGACTTCATGAACTTCTACTTCCTCTCCAATCATGATGCTATGAATCATGATGGCTCGATCCACAGTAACTTCAGATCGGTTGCTAGTGGGAATAATGGAGCGTTGGATGAACTCCAACCATCCTCTAGCCACAGGCTTGAGGTCCAATCTTCTAAGTTGAACCGGTTTGCCTTTTGAGTCAATCTTCCATTGAGCTCCTTCCACACATATGTCCGCCATCAATGGTAATGGAAAAACAAAAAGCTATGCTTTTACCACACCAAACTTAGAATATTGCTCGCCCTCGAGCAAGAGAAGAAATAAAAGAAGAAGAAGAAGAAGAAGAAAAAGAAGAAGAAAATATAGAGGGAGAGTGAGGGGGGTGTGTTTCGGCCAAGAAGGGGAAGAAAGGGTTGTGTTGTGTGAAAATAAAGAAGAATGGAGGGGTTTATATAGTGGAGGGAGGGGTGTTAGGTTCGGCCATTTAGGGTGGGTTTGGGTGGGAAATTGATTTTGAATTTTGAAGGTAGGTGGAGTTTATGAGGTAGGTTTATGGGGAAGAGTGGATGGATGTGAGCGGTGAAGGGGTGATAGGAAAGAGAGATTGAGTTGATTGGTGAAGAGTTTTGGGGAAGAGTGTTTATTGGGAAGAGAGGATGAATGAGAAGAGGGAAGAGAATGAGTGGTGGTAGGTGGGGATCCTGTGGGGTCCACAGATGCTGAGTTGATCTTGTGGGGTCCACAGATCCTGAGGTGTCAAGGATTTACATCCCTGCACCAATTAGGCATGTAAAATGCCTTTGCATGCAATTCTGGCATTTAAACGCCGAATTAATGCTTGTTATGGGCGTTCAATGCCCAGATGCAGCATGTTTCTGGCGTTGAACGCCAGTTCTATGCTTGTTTCTGGCGTTCAGCGCCAGCTTTCCTCAGTGTGCATTCTTGGCATCTGAACGCCAGGATGCTGCTTGTTTTGGGCGTTCAACGCCAGATCCAAGCTCTGTTCTGGCGTTGAACGCCAGCCAAGTACTCCTTACTGGTGTTTAAACGCCAGTAAGCCCTTCCTCCAGGGTGTGATTTTTCTTCTGCTGTTTTTGATTCTGTTTTTAATTTTTCTATTTATTTTGTGACTCCACATGATCATGAACCTAATAAAACATTAAAGAACAATAAGAATGAAAATAAAATTAGATAAATAAAAATTGGGTTGCCTCCCAACAAGCGCTTCTTTAATGTCAATAGCTTGATAGTGGGCTCTCATGGAGCCACACAGGTGATCAGGTCAATTTTATAGACTCCCAACACCAAACTTAGAGTTTGGATATGGGAGTTCAACACCAAACTTAGAGTTTGGCTGTGGCCTCCCAACACCAAACTTAGAGTTTGAATGTGGGGGCTCTGGTTGACTCTGTTTTTAGAGAAGCTTACTGTGCCTCTTTTCCATGTTTACAGAAGGATGACCTTGAGTTTTAAACACAAGGGAGTCCTCATTCAATTGAAGGACTAGTTCACCTCTGTCAACATCAATCACAGCTCTTGCTGTGGCTAGGAAGGGTCTTCCAAGGATGATGGATTCATCCTCATCCTTCCCAGTGTCTAGGATTATGAAATCAGCAGGGATGTAAAGGCCTTCAACCTTTACTAGCATGTCCTCTACTTGTCCATAAGCCTCTTTTCTTGAATTGTCTGCCATCTCTAATGAGATTCTAGCAGCTTGCACCTCAAAGATTCCAAGTTTCTCTATTACAAAGAGTGGCATGAGGTTTATTCCTGATCCAAGGTCACATAGATCCTTCTCAAAGGTCGTGGTGCCTATGGTACAAGGTATTAGGAACTTTCCAGGATCCTGTTTCTTCTGAGGCAATCTCAGTTGATCCAATGCATTTAGTTCATTAGTGAACAGGGGAGGTTCATCTCCCCAAGTCTCTTTACCAAATAAATTGGCGTTCAGCTTCATGATTGCACCAAGGAACTTGGCAACTTGCTCTTCAGTAACATCTTCATTCTCTTCAGAAGAAGAATACTCATCAGAGCTCATGAATGGCATAAGGAGGTTTAATGGAATCTCTATGGCCTCCAGATGAGTCTCAGATTCCTTTGGTTCCTCAGAGGGAAACTCCTTATTGATCACTGGACGTCCCAGGAGGTCTTCCTCCTTGGGATTCACGTCTTCTCCTTCCTTCTTGGATTCGGCCATGATGGTTATATCAATGGCCTTGCACTCTCCTTTTGGATTTTCTTCTGTATTGCTTGGGAGAGTACTAGGAGGGGTTTCAGTGATCTTCTTACTCAGCTGGCCCACTGATGAGGCACAGAAGTTGGAAGCTTCATAGAGGGATTCACCTTCCTTCTGTCTGAAGGTTTGGACATCCACTCTAAGCTTACTAAGCTTTTGAGGAGGAAAAAACTTGGCTAAGAAAGCCTTGACCAGCTTATCCCAAGAATTCAGGCTATCTTTAGGTTGTGAGTCCAACCATGTTCTAGCTCTGTTTCTTACAGCAAAAGGGAAAAGCATGAGCCTGTAGACTTCAGGATCTACTCCATTAGTCTTAACAGTATCACATATCTGCAAGAATTCAGTTAAGAACTGAAAGGGATCTTCAGATGGAAGTCCATGAAACTTGCAGTTCTGCTGCATCAGAGAAACTAATTGAGGTTTCAGCTCAAAATTGTTTGCTCCAATGGCAGGAATGGAGATGCTTCTTCCATGTAAATTGGAATTAGGTACAGTAAAGTCACCAAGCATCCTCCTTGCATTATTATTATTTTCGGCTGCCATCTCCTCTTCTTGTTCGAAAATTCCTGTAAGGTTGTCTCTGGATTGTTGTATTTTAGCTTCTCTTAGTTTTCTTTTCAGAGTCCTTTCAGGTTCAGGATCTGCTTCAACAAGAATGTTCTTGTCCTTGCTCCTTCTCATGTAAAAAAGAAGAGGACTAAAGATACCAGGGATCCTCTTTACCACAGTATAGAGGTTCCCTTGTTGTTAGTAGAAGAAGAAAAGAATAGTAGAAGAGAAAAGCAAGGAGAATCCAAATAGAAGGGTGAGAATAGGAGCAGTGATTTGAGATGAAGAGAAGCGTTAGTAAATAAATAAATAAATAGAAGAAGATGAGAGAGAGAAGTTTTCGAAAATAATTTTTGAAAAAGAGTTAGTGATTTTCGAAAATTAAAGGGGGAATAAAATTAAAATAAAAAATTGAAACAATTAGTTAATTAAAAGAATTTTGAAAAAGGAGGAAGATAATTTTCGGAAATTAGAGAGGGAAAATTAGTTAGGTGGTTTTGAAAAAGATAAGAAACAAACAAAAAATCAATTAGTTAGTTGAAACAAATTTTGAAAATCAATTTTTAAAAGATAAGATAAGAAGTTAGAAAAGATATTTGAAAAAGATATGATATGAAAAGTTATGATTAAAAAGATATGATTTTGAAAAAGATAAGATAAAAAGATATTTTTGAAAAGATATGATTGAAATTAGTTTTGAAAAAGATTTGATTTTTTTAAAATCATAATTAATGACTTGATTCACAAGAAATCACAAGATATGATTCTAGAACTTAAAGTTTGAATCTTTCTTAACAAGTAAGTAACAAACTTGAAATTTTTGAATCAAAACATTAATTTTTGATGATATTTTCGAAAATTATGAGATAAAATTGAGAAAAAGATTTTTGAAAAATATTTTTAAAATTTTCGAAAATAAATAAGAAAAATGAGAAAGATTTGATTTTTGAAAAAGATAAGATTTTTAAATTGAAAATTTGATTTGACTCATAAGAAACAATTGAATTTTAAAAATTTTGAAAAAGTCAATCCAAATTTTCGAAATTTATGAGAGAAAAAAGGAAAGATATTTTTTTGATTTTTAAATTTTTAATGAAGAAAGAGAAAAACATGAGAAAGACTCAATGCATAAAAATTTTGGATTAAAACAATGAATGCATGCAAGAATGCTATGAATGTCAAGATGAACACCAAGAACACTTTGAAGATCATGATGAACATCAAGAATATATTTTTGAAAATTTTTATATGCAAAGAAAACATGCAAGACACCAAACTTAGAAATCTTTAATGCTTGGACTCTAACAAACGAAAAATACATATGAAAAACAAGAAAAGACACAAAACAAAAAAATATGAAGATCAAACAAGAAGACTGGCCAAGAACAACTTGAAGATCATGAAGAACACTATGAATGCATGAATTTTCAAAAAATACATAAATTTTTAGAAAAAATGCAATTGACACCAAACTTAAAAATTTGACTCAAGACTCAAACAAGAAACACAAGAATATTTTTTATTTTTATGATTTTATTAAATTTTTTTTTTTGTATTTTATTTTATTTTTTCGAAAAACATATAGGAAAAAGGAAATAAGAAATTCAAAAATTTTTAATAAGAATTCTAGGAATCTTTCAATGTTGGCCTAAAGCTCCAATCCAAGGGTTGGGCATGGCTTAATAGCCAGCCAGCTTTAGGATATAAATCAGGCATGCAACAGCTGATATTCCAATTAACTTGCCTCTATGCTAATGGTTGGAAGCCACAGTCCAAAAGAATTAGACATGGCTTTACAGCCAGCCAGGCTTCAACATGCTTCATGAAACACTAGAATTCATTCTTAAAAATTTAGAATAATTTTCGAAAACAGATGAGAAATTTTTGAAAGATTTTTGAAAATTTTTTTTTAAAAAATAAAAAAAAAAAAATTACCTAATCTGAGCAACAAGATGAACCGTCAGTTGTCCAAACCCGAACAATCCCTAGCAACGGTGCCAAAAACTTGGTATGCGAAATTGTTACTCAGGTTGTAAAATTTGTTGTTCGTTCTCTCCCTGGCAATGGCGCCAACAAACTGGTGCACAATACCATGGTCCAAACATAACTTCACAACTTCGCACAACTAACCAGCAAGTGCACTGGGTCGTCCAAGTAATAAAACCTTACGTGAGTAAGGGTCGATCCCACGGAGATTCTTGGTATGAAGCAAGCTATGGTCATCTTGTAAATCTCATTCAGGCGGATATCAAATGGTTATAGTATTTTCGAATAATAATAATAAATAAACATAAAATAAAGATAAAAATACTTATGTATATCATTGGTGAGAATTTCAGATAAGCGTATAGAGATGCTTTCGTTCCTCTGAATCTCTGCTTTCCCGCTGTCTTCATCCAATCAGTCTTACTCCTTTCCATGGCAAGCTTTCTGTAAGGGCATCACCGTTGTCAATGGCTATATCCCATCCTCTCTGTGAAAATGGTCCAAATGCTCTGTCATGGCATGGCTAATCATCTGGAGGTTCTCGATCATACTGGAATAGGATTCACCCTCCTTTTGCGTCTGTCACTACGCCCAGCACTCGCGAGTTTGAAGTTCGTCACAGCCATCCCTTCCCAGATCCTACTCAGAATACCACAGACAAGGTTTAGACTTTTTGGATCTCAGGAATGGCCATCCATGGGTTCTAACTTATACCACGAAGATACTAATAACTCGGACTCGGTCCCCTGATTAGATATCTAAGAGATATTCATTCTAGCTTGTTTGCATGTAAAACGGAAGTGTTTGTCAGGCACGCGTTCATAAGTGAGAATGATGATGAGCGTCACATAATCATCACATTCATCATGTTCTTGGGAATGAATGGATATCTTAGAAGTGGAATAAGTTGAATTGAATAGAAAAACAGTAGTACTTTGCATTAAATCATGAGGAACAGCAGAGCTCCACACCTTAATCTATGGAGTGTAGAAACTCTACCGTTTGAAAATACATAAGTGATGAAGGTCCAGGCATGGCCGAATGGCCAGCCCCCAAACATGATCAATATGATCCAAAGATTGAACTAAAAATCATAAGATGTAAATACAATAATAAAAAGTCCTATTTATACTAAACTAGCTACTAGGGTTTACAGAAGTAAGTAATTGATGCATAAATCCACTTTCGGGGCCCACTTGGTGTGTGCTTGGGCTGAGCTTGAAGTTTACACGTGCAGAGGCTTCTTTTGGAGTTGAACGCCAAGTTGTAACGTATTTTTGGCATTCAACTCTGGTTCGTGACGTGTTTCTGGCGTTTAACTCCAGACTGCAGCGTAGAACTGGCGTTCAACGCCCTTTTGCGTCATCTAAACTCGACCAAAGTATAAACTATTATATATTGCTGGAAAGCCCTGGATGTCTACTTTCCAACGCAATTAGAAGCGCGCCATTTTGAGTTCTGTATCTCCAAAAAATCCACTTTGAGTGCAGGGAGGTCAGAATCCAACAGCATCAGCAGTCCTTCTTCAACCTCTGAATCTGATTTTTGCTCAAGTCCCTCAATTTCAGCCAGAAAATACCTGAAATCACAGAAAAACACACAAACTCATAGTAAAGTCCAGAAATGTGAATTTAACATAAAAACTAATAAAAACATCCCTAAAAGTAACTAGATCCTACTAAAAATATACTAAAAACAATGCCAAAAAGCGTATAAATTATCCGCTCAAAAATCAGGGAAGTCGATCCAAGTATCAAGTGTAACCCTTGCCCCGACCACCCAACCACTAGAAAAAAAGATACAATGAAAGCACACATTAATTACATAATTTGGAAACATGTTCACATAATGAATATAATATTATATAGCACACTCTGTTAACTTGCTCAAGAAGTTAAATGCTATGTGCCTAATGCAAAATATATGCATGGCTCTCGGAGGCTACCATGCTCCATTAAACGAGAAACAAGTGTTCTAATAGAGTCCACTCAATCTTTCGTTACCACATGTATCCACAAATGACGGAGGAAAAAGAACCATGCATCTGACGTCTCACCCTCGACAAGGGCAAAGGCAATATGCACAATATTATTGTTGCCATCCTGTGAAACTGCAACCAACAGTGCTCCTTTATATTTTTCATACAAGTGTGTGTCATCTTCCAATACAATCGGCTTTCAATGTCTAAAAATTCTCTGATGCAAGCATAAAAACTAGAAAATATTTTATTTAGAACCCTGACATCCTGAGCCAAATCATCCCCATGGTAGCAAGGGAACATTTCATACTTGACAACTGCTGATAGTTCTTTTTTAACCATTACTTCAAACTATGTGGGCAATGCTTCATAAGAGAGGATTTCAAGCCACCAAAATTTTTTCCATTACCTTCGGCTTAGTCAATCATGCTTTACGGTAGCTAATCATATAGTTGAACTTCAATTGGACATTTGAAATCACATATCATAGCTTTATAGATGAGTCGATCTCTACTAATGGCTTAATTGCTTCTGCAATTGTGTCTGAGTCCAACTTCGAATGATCCTAAGAAATAGTAACTCTGGTATAGGTGTGGCTATCATTGCTTCGTCTAATCTTTCAATAATACTTTCTCTGCATCATGCTAACCCTGATAAGTCAATCACAGCTGGCCCTATATTGCACACATTTTGTGTAAAATGTCATTGACTCAGACTCATAAACCTGGTAATCAACACCTCTGTGAAGGGTATAATATTTTACTAGCTTTATCACGACCTCTCTCGAATGAAATTCCATTTCGATGACAAACTCACCATCTACGACAACAGGTGGATTTACAATAACACCGCAAAATATATTTACACAGTGCAAGATCTTAATCTACAAATTAAATATTTAACTTACTGATTAAAATATGGTGCTTACAACTACAAACCTGTATTGGCATACTCTGGAAACTTTGGTGCATTCATAGCCTCGATATCCAAAGTGCGCATGAAAGATGGCTCTCCAAATAGATGCTCATTTGCTAGTGTATTTGCCACATCCTCTACATCTAACTCGATGATGCAGTCCTCTTGATCCTCATGTGCATTGGGATCAACGACTTCATAGTTGCCTTTATATTCCTCTTCGCTTTCACTATTATAACCTCCCCAATCGAAATCTGACTCAGGTTCTTCGACGGTATTAGGTAATTGTTTGAATTCCACATATAGCTCAACAACCTACACTTGTGATTGAGCTTGACAGTAGATTGAGAACATCCTTTGCAAACTTGGTCATCAGTGATGTACATCACCTAAATTGGATGAACCCATTGAATACTAATACAGGTCGTCTACAATTGTGGAACAAAAAATTTCATAAGAGGAGGGCCAAATTAAATACAAAATAAATTAAAATATAATATAATAAAAAATTAACAAAATCAAATTTATAGCATATATATCAAAGGAATAATTATATTATATAAAATTCAATATTCAACTATATACTTTTAGATTTTGGTATTTTTAAACTTGATCGATGATGCTTCATGAAACTAAAATCATCAATTATCATCTCTAAAGTGAATTTTGAAGCAATTTTCTTTTCAATATATACTATACTCTACTAAAAATTTATCTTTCATCTTGTTTCAAAGCTTTGTTTTAATAATCTTCGTAGCTGAAAAAGTTCGTTCAGTTGTTGTTATTGTCACAAGAAGAGTCAAAATAAAATAAATTAATATATCAATTAAAGTATAAACATTTGATTTTTCTGTCTCTGTCAATTTTTGACACAATTCAACAATAGTTGACAAATTCTAAAAATATGGAGCTTTAATCACATCAAGTTCATAATGTTGTAACTCATAATCCAGTTGAATCTTTTCTTACTCGGAAAAATCTAAAGAATAGAAATTCTTTGCAAGATTGTATATGTTGCAAACACTGAATGACTTGAAAACATCTTTAGGATCCAAAGATGCACTCAATATGAGACGCTCGGTTGTTTGCTCACTAAATCTAATATTTATCTCTTTCAATTGAAAATCTATCACGCTAGTAAAAATGTTAAAACGGTAATAATGTTTAACAGTGACAACATCCTTTTTATGACAAGATCGGATTATGTCACTAAAAGAAGTACCCATATCAGGTATCTAAATAGCATGATCATTGCAGAAAGAACTAACTTTAACAAAAGTACTCCCCAACTACCATGTCTTAACTGTTAAATCAATGACTTTGTACTAAAAACTAGAAGCATAGCATTCAAAATGTCTTGAGATTTTTGTTGCAATCCTTGACAAAGTTTATAAGTGATTCCCATGATTTCTTTCATCATATGCAAACTAAAAACAAAATCAAATGATAATAAAGATTTAAGGGCATAAGTGGCATCACCACGTTGAGAATATGTAGAGCTATTAGTAGCCAAATCTTCAAGAACTGAAGTTGTTGCTCTGAATATACGTAAAAAGATACAAATTGAGTTGAAGTAAGAGCTCTACATGGTATCTCCATACCTTTTTAATGTGCCAATTTCATTAGCTCTCCTTCCTATTTCAATTTGATTAGTTGCAACTAAATGGAAAATTTAAGTTGCATAAGTATATTGTAATTCATCATTGTGTTTTTAAGAATAAGACAAAATATTGACAATATTACTCAAACTTTGAAGAAAAAGCATGAATATCAACAACTTCTTTAGCTACAGCAACAAGAGTTAGCTATAATTTATTAGCAAAGCAATGAACATAATATGTATAAGGATACTCTTGAATAATTAAAGCTTGTAATCATTTTCACTCTCTACGTATATTACTAGCCCCATCATACCCTTGACATCAAACATTTTGACTGTTGAGATTGTGATGAGATAATACAAAACAAATCTCTTGTTTAAGAGTAGTAGAAGTGGTATTTTTGACATGAATAACATCTATTAGCCTTTCTTTGACAAATCTATGCTTATCAACAAATCTAACAAGTGTCATTTGTTCTCTTTTAGTTTCATCTATAGCTTTATCAACAATCAAACAAAACTTTGCCTCACCACATTCTCATTGCGAAATTCATTTTGCACTTTTCTAGCAAAAATATGTAGAATTTTCTTTTGAATAGAAGGCGATGTGTATATTGTATTTTGAGGAACATTCTCCAAGATAACTACATCCACTTTCTTATTGTAAGAAGCTAAAAATTTTAACATTTCAAAAAAATTTTCTCGACTCATGATTCTCGTCATGTCCCCTAAAAGCAAAAGCTTAAAACGTTAACCATCTGACAGTATCAATAGAGGCTTTAAGACGCAATCTATTGCTTAAAATTTGTTGTGAGCTTTGCTTAGCCAATACTTTGTCAATGTGGCATAATTGGTTAAGCAAATCTTTACGAGACTTATCAGCAATACTGTGAGGAGAATTAAGAGATTTACCCACATGAAATAAAAATGTGCAATCCATTTCATTATTCACTTTTTTCCAATTGCAAAATTCTCGTGATGTGAATGGACTTGATTTTCTAGAAAATAAATAACATGAAAGACAAAATGCAGCATCCTCTTTTGACGAATATTCTAGTCAAGAAAAACTCTTAAACCAATGAGTTTTGAAACGATGAGGATGACTTTCAAGGCCAAAAAGAGGGTACTCATCCATGATAAATTGATATGGTCTAAACTTTATATATGCTCTACAGATTTCATCTTGTTGATTAGCAGGATAATTCTAAATTTGTGGAGGCTTTTCAGGATCATGCATCAATATATCAATATTAATTTGTTCTATTTGAGTCCTTGTTATTTTCACTACAAGAAAAAATGTTGAGTCCTTGTTATTTAAGTCAGTGTGCCACCAGCGCTACTGCTGCCACCTGCAGTAGGACCACTGCCACCAGCGGTCGATGCCAGCGGTGTGCATTTAGGCTTGGTACACCTCCATCTGAGCCTCCATACGCTACATCCGCTCCAGCGACTCCCTAAACTCCAGCCTGAGTTCATCCGTAGATGTCACGCGGGTGGGGATCTCTTGATACCTCTCCCAATTATCATTAAGCTCTTGAGCCTACTGGTGAAGGTTGCGCTGGAGCTCTTGCACCTGGAGCATCAGATCCATGCCTTCCTCGGGTTGGACGGCTCGACTAGTGGCAGAGCCTGACGACAGCCTCAATGTTGAGGTGCGGAGGCTACTGACGAAGAACGAACCTATCCTGTATATTCGATTCTTGTACGGGGCTGAGGCAATTTCGTGCCAAACCGCATCGGGGTCGACGACTGAGGCCTTAGATCCATCGGTGGCGTCCTCCCCACTTTGCTGAGACTGCTGAGTCGCGGCCTCTAGTCTCTTTGTTTAGGACTCCTGTGCAATTAACACAAGTTACTGTGTGATTAGCAAGCTAAGATAGATATACAGTTAATATCTAATAATTTCATAGCAGAAGATAATCAGACGTATGTTTACTCACATAATGGTCCTAAGACCGCTGATCAACAAATCTTGCTTTGTTCTCCTTTAGCATGTGGGTATACTTGAAGGTCTCCACCAATGTGGCCTCGTAGTCCAACAACTTCGACTACACAAGTTGCATTGAAATACAAAATTATTAAAATTCCTAGTAATGATATGCAAAACAGATAACATAACGAAGTTATTAATATTAAAGGAACTACATACCAGCCTGGCCTTCGTCTTCGTGAAGGTCGTCGAGCCGCCGGTGTACTTTGACGACCTCTCTGATGCCCTGTTAGCTCAGTTGGTGAGACGCTGATGCCTGAACCCTACATTGGCCTCCCAATGAGCGAACAGGCCCTTCTTTACCTCCGGTCAGAGCCAGCACATCCACTGGTCCTAGCCATGGCAAACATCATCCAGCATCTGCTGGAGCCGCCGACCCGTTCTATAGTCAAATATCTTCTGGATGGCTAGGTCGTGCTCATCCTAAATGAAGTGCAGCTGCAACAAAGAAGCTTAAAATTCAATTAAACAAGATAAAAGATATAAACTAGCTAAAAAGAATTAAAACAGAAACAATGAAAGTAATTACCGCCCATTTCTCAAACCAACGCTACCTGGTTTCAGCGAGAATCTTCGTGTAGCTAGGCTAGGGCTCGTCGTATATTAGCTTGATGGCATTCGTCATCTCCTGAGTACACGCATTCGGGTTTGGCAAAAACCTAATAACCACCCACAAAGAATAAAACTAGAAAATAATAGCCACCAGCATTTCAAATCAACCTAAATCCACTAAAAAGGAATTAATTTTCAGGAAATCTCAGCAATAACAAGAATCATAATCAATAAAACTAGAAAACAATAACCAGCAACATTCCAAATCAGCCTAAATCCACTAAATAGGAATCAATTTTCAAGAAATCTCAGCAACAACAAGAATCATAATTAATAAAACTAGAAAACAATAACCAGCAGCATTCCAAATCAACCTAAATCCACTAAACAGGAATCAATTTTCAGGAAATCTCAGCAACAACAAAAATCATTATCAATAAAACTAGAAAACAATATAACCAGCAACATTCCAAATCAACCTAAATCCACTAAACAAGAATCATTTTTTAGGAAATCTCAGCAACAACAAGAATCATAATCAATAAAACTAGAAAACAATAAACCAAAATTACATGAGCATTGAACATGATACTTACTCCGTGCCGCCATCAGACCAAATACGCAACTGTATGATAGCAAGTGATGGAAGGGCATCAGCTGCTGCCTCACTGCCATAATTGGACTTTGGGGCCGCGGCATCCGTCGCTGGACTCAGTATCGCCATGGATCAGGCTGCTGAGCGGTAGGAGGTGGTGTCGTCGCTGTGGACGGTGGTACGTAGTTGGGGTTAGGGACCATGATGAACGACTGGTCTGCTAAACCCACAACCTGTGGCTTGACCGGGGTGTTCATACTAAAGGGAGAGGATCCAGAAGTCCCAGGGGTATCGGAGGGAACCCTCCCTCTACCCTGACCACGGCTGCGGCCACGACCGGCAGCTTGATCCGCAGCATCTCCTGTCGACATGTCTGCATATAACAGTCATCAACGCAGCAATTACCACAATTAGACAATTTCAAACACTTTAACAATTCAAGACCTAATGTATTGAATCTAACCTAACTTAATCAACCTAAATCAACTAAGATTAGAAAAATAACCCTGAACTAACTTTGAAACTTATTCAAAATTGAAATTAAAATTCTAACCAAACCTAAACTAAATTAAACTGAAATTAAACAATTAGCAAACAATCTCAGTAACAATTTCTCAGCAAAATAGTCATCAACGCAGGAAATAACAAAATTAATGAATTCAAAACACTTGAACAATTCAAAACCTAACGTATTGAATCTAACTTAAATTAATCAAACTAAATTAAAAACCTTAAACAAATTTAAATTACAAACCCAACAATCATAATAGCATGCTTAATTACCTATGAACCAAAAGAAATCCTAATAAAAAAATTCTAGTTTTACTATAACTCAACCTAACAGAAAAAAGTAGTTTAACTAAACCAAATTACTAACAAAAAATTAAAATCTAATTAAACCATAATAAATTTATAATAGAGAAGATTAAATTAAAAATTGACAAAATCTTAAAACTAACCTTAGAGCAAGAAGAGTGGAGCAACAGTGGAAGTGGAGGTTGTGGCGGTGGAGGTGGCTCGCCGGAGTGTGCCTTGGTGGAGAGACCGGCGGACATCGCAGTTGTGGAGGCT
>NC_029786.2:77194569-77197524 GCF_000816755.2 Arachis ipaensis | reverse complement strand
CGGTGGTGGCGGCGATGAGGAGAGGGGGCAGAGAACCGGCAGCGACGGTGGCAGCAGTAACGAGATAGAGAGGGTGGAGATGTAGAGAGAGGAGGAAATTCAAAATGGGGGGGAGGGGGGACGAAGGTTCACGCTATCATTTAGGGCACGTTACCGTCGGATTTACCATAAAAAAATCCGATGGTAACGTTTTCATGTGCGCAAAACGCAACGTTTCACTAAACAAAGTAACCGGTAATCCGATGGCAGTGGGGCGCGCCATAATTTCCTTTTTTCTCGCCACATATTACCGTCAATCTTACCGTCGGAACAACAATTCCGATGATAATATTTGACGGTACGAGTTTATCGCCAAATCCGACGGTAAATCGACGGCAAACTCGCTGCTAAACGGTAAATCCGACAGTACTCAACGTTTTTCTTGTAGTGTTTGAAAGCATGTGGTTGAATATCTTGTTTAACAAGTTGTATCATAGGTTGTATCGTAGGTTGTTCAATAACATTTTGAACATTACTAAAAGAATCTGAAGTAGAATTTTGTTCATCATCTGTTCTCTTTTTTCTCTTGAAAAATGAGTAAATTATTTTCATCTTTGACATTTCTAGCTTAACTTGAGTTATCTAACAAAAAGAAAATTAATTCCATATATGTTATTCTAAAAAAAATTTAACCTATTGAGCAATAATAAATAATTTTAGAAACACAAATAAATAATAACAAGAGTAACAAGAATAAAAAAATTATTAATTTACCTTATTATTTTTTGTTTCAAGTCTCACTCAAAAATAATTCTATTAAAATTTTCTATCTCACTTCAACCTTTGAATTTTACTGCCACTTATAAAAAAATTAATTTAAATAAATAATGTAAGTAATATTTGACATTGTTACTAACTTAGAGAAAATTGAGTTATAACTATGTTGTGTACCCAATAATTAATATTTTTATTAACTTTTTTAATCACTTTTCTTCCCTATGTGTCTTGCTATGGAAAGAAAATTGGAATGAGATTAGAGTCAACAATCCTTTTTATATAGAAAAAATACACAAATTGTTACTAACGTTTACAAATTAAAAAAATTTGAACTTATAAAGAAAAGGCAATCAGTAGTGCCGATTTCTTTTTTCTCAGAGATTCCAACACAAATCGGCAGCACTGATTTCATATAGTGGATAAATTTTGTCTTATCTTAAATTCTTACTCACATTTTCATAATATTTTAGTTACTTCTTGAATTCGCTAATGACAGTTTATTGTGACAGTAGTCAATCTCCAAGTCAATGTATTACACTAAATTTATATAATATAAGGGTAATACAAGCTTAATTTTACAATATCAAAAAATTTTAGCCCCTTCATACTACTCCATTTTTAATTAAGTATTCATCTTTAAATATTTGCAAATTAAGAAAATTATTGAAGTAAATTAGAGTTATAAATGTTAAAAAATAAGATACAAACTTAACTTTGATGATGATGATGATGATGATATATATATATATCTAAATTTATTTTCTATCAATTAGAGCGAAAAGAAAAATGAATGACAGATTTATGGGTATATCTAAAATGAGCACAACAATTATATGCTTATTGAATATGCCACATTTATATATCGTTAGATTTTATTAGATAAAAATCAAATGCTAATATAAAAGAAGAACATTGATGGACTCTAATCAATATAGAATATTCTAGTACATAAATAAATATTTTAAATAACAATATTTTAATACACAATACTTTAAATGGCAACAAAATCTTTTATTTTTAAATAATTAAATATAAAATATATAAATATAAAATATATGAGTATTTTTTATTCATTAAAATTAATTATTATGCAAAAAAATTTTATAATATTAAAAAATTATATTAAAATAATATTTTAAATTAAAATATAAAAATATAAAATAATTAAATTTTAGTTTAATATTATGACAAAAATTACGTAAGTTTGATTAATTTGGTCTTAGTAATATAAATAAATATATAATATAATAGACATGTATTTAGAATGGTAAATTCTATGGTATAGAAAGAAGATTCTTTCTGTTTTTATTGTCAAGACTCAAGACTAAAGAGTAGTGTGAGACAAGCGTTTAGAGAGAGAAGAGTTGAGGATAATATCTAATAATGTTCGGTAAGTTTCGTGTACTTTGTCCTCAGAAACATGTGAAGGGGTTATTGATTAAGGGCCTATTTGTGAAGTTTCAAAAGTTATTTTTTTTGAATTTTTGACTCATAAAAAGTAGTAATATTAATATTTGGTGTAATTTTTAAAATTAAATTGTAGTTTTTTAAGAAACTATTTAAGTGTTTATGGAGAAGTTAAAAAAAAGACTTTTCTCGTAATAAAAAGCTTTTTGTCACATTTCATTTAAAATAAGTACTTTTAGAACTAAAAAACCAAATACAAAATAACTTATTTATAAACTACTTTTGATATAAGCATTTATTGTTTAAGTTATTTTTTCAAAAAAAAAAAAATTAATTAAGCTATTTACCTGGGCCTAAGTATGATAAACATAATTATGATGATGGGCCTCAGTTTGAATAATTTTTTTGGTTTTTGTAAAATACCATCCATTTTAGGTCATGTCATATTCATAAAATGGTTATATTTTTGTTTTGCATTAAAATGTGTATTATACTTTAGATCCATTTTAGTTAAATTTATATAAGAAACATAAACAACATGAAAACGTCCCCATTTAATTTTATATAAAAAAAAATTCATCAATTGTTAATTAAGGACTAATGCATAGCCCTTTTTATTCTTTTTGCCCCCATCGAATTTTGAAAGTGTGTTTTTGTGAGTTGCTAAACTTGCAAAAAAAACTATATATATTCACCAAAGTAATCCTTCTAAACTCACATAAAATACACACATTCTTTTTTTATGAATTAATTTCTTTCATTCACACATAAAAAATTAAATTTAACTCTCAA
>NC_029786.2:77191512-77194475 GCF_000816755.2 Arachis ipaensis | reverse complement strand
TAATTAAAATTTTTATTTCTAAGTAATTATTATTCTAATCGTATTTCTACTAAATTTCAATAATTATTTCAAAAATTTTATTTAAATTAATACTTTAAATACTAAACGCATATCGCCTAAACGGTAAACACTTGTTTATAAATATTTAACGCTAAATCTTACACCGTATATCTTAAATCATAAATCTTAAACCCTTAATCTAAATCCTAAATTGGAAATTATAAACTTTAAACCCTAAATTTTTAACCCTTAATTCTAAATTCTAACAGTAAACCAAACATGCATTAAATCTAAAACCTAAACCATTCTAAATCATGGACCTTATTTCTAAATCTAATTTTATCCCTTGAGCCATAAATTCTAGTTCCTAAACCTTAAACGTCAATCTTTAACTCCAAAAACTCAACATTTGTGTATTAGCTTTTGTTTTAAAATTTTAATTAGGAATTTTTAGAATGAGATAAACATTACCTCATTTTAAAGGCAAAGACCAGATAATTTATTAATATTGTCATTGAACTCTAAATCACCTAACTAAGCAAATTACATTGCAACTATATTTTTATTAATTAATAAAAAAAAAAATTTAAATTTAGACAGAAATTATATATTTATCATGAGGAGGGAAAATTGATTAGGTGACAACTCATTATTCTTGTTTTGCTTTTTAATCAGCAGTGATATCCCCTACAACATAATCAATAAACCTATTTACATTAGTCTTTAATTAACAATTGATAAATTTTTTGTTTTTTTTTTTATAAAATTAAATGGGAACGTTTTCATTTTGATTACATTTCGTATATGAATTTAACCAAAATGGGTCTAAAGTATATGAATATTTTTTTTTGAAACAAAAAATTCAACACAGTAGGGTGGAGCATTTAGAAAGTCTAGAGTTACAATACAAATACTAAATAAAAAATTGTAGTTATCTCTGGCATTGCTATCAACAACTAGACGGAACAAAGCCAACCCACTCTTCGTAGCTCCTAATCGACTTGAAATTCTTGAAAATCCTGGCATTTTATTCCAACCACATATTTCAAATGATAGCAAAAAAGCCAATCAACCACCTGTTATATTCGTCTTTTTTTACAGGAGCTCCTGTCCAACTCTCAAAGTGTTGCTTAATGGTTCCTTATTCCGGTTTTTAGGCCAGCTCCTTCTTACTTTCTCCTTTTGCTTTGCTTGCCTTCGTTTATGTGCAAACACTTCATTCTGAGCTTGAAGAGCTAACATAATGTCGTCTTTCTCATCATATGAGACAGCCCCTGGTTCCACTGCCAAGGCCCAAACAACTCTGTTTTCAACCAAGTCTTCAAGAATTCCCAACATTCTCCAAGTTCCTGACCGCCCTATCCTCTTCAAAGTATATGAATACTTAGTACGCATTTTAATGCAAAACAAAAATATAACTATTTTGTGAATATGACATTACCCAAAATAGATAGTATTTTACAAAAATAAAAAAATATTCAAATTGAGGTCCATCATCATAATTAGGGGTGTGCAAAAAAATTGGTTTGACTGAACTGAAACTGAAACTGAATGGAAATTGTTTTAAATAAACCAATTTTTTTAAATAAAAAAAATTAACTGAAACCATAATTTTTTATAAAAACCAATTTATTAAAAATCAGTTTTTATGGTTCAATTTAGTTTTAAACTAAATTAAAACTGGTTTATTAACTTCAATCTTCAAAACTCAAAAATTTGAAAAAAAATGTGAAAAACCTAAAAACCCTAGTCGCCGTTTCAACATCCTCTCTCGTCTCTCCCCTTCTGCCGCCGCAACCAACCCACCGCTGCCACCGTCACAATCGCCGTCGTCGAACTACTCTCCATCGCTCACTATCGTCGATTTCTAGTACAGCAACAGCCAACGACATTCCTCTCTCGTCTCTCCCCTGCTGTCGCCGCTACCAACCCACCAGGCCACCACTGTTATCGTCACTGGCGCCGTCGTCAAACAACTCTCCGTAAGGCAGTTCTGCGGTTCCGGCGTTGCTCATTGTTGTCAACTTCTACAACTTCAAGTTCTAACACGGTATCGTCTCTCCCTTGCTGCCGTTGCTACCATTTCTCTCTCGTCTTTCCCTTGCTGTCGCCGCTACCAACCCACCACCACCATCATCACCGTCGCTACCAACCCCTGCTACTGCCATCTAAGTTCATAATCATATTTGTTATACTTAATCAATAACCCTTTACGTGCTTAGGGATAAAGCACACCGACCTGAACATTATCAGATATTGGCTTGGTTTGGTAAAGCTTCTCGAAGAAGTGCTTGTGCTTTTTAAAAAGCTCAAGCTCCTCATTTTGTGTTTGGTAAATAAAAAAGATCATGTGCTTGTACTTACAGCTTTTAAAAGATCAAGGTACTTTTGAAAGCACCTAAGATAGAGCTTTTCAAAGTTGGCTTGTGCTTTTCAAAATTTAAAAGTCTAATATAACCTCATATGTTAACTAATTTTCAAATTTAATGCTTGCATTTATGTCTATTATAGTATTTTTAAATTTTAAAAGTTATTTTACCAAATGCAATTGTTGTTGCTTGTAATTATTAAAAGCAATTTTTAATTTGATTTACCAAACATAAATGCTACAACTTTTAAAAAGCCACCTTTTAAAAGTTAGCTTTTATAAACTACTTTTGAAAAGTAAAAGTTTTACCAAACTAAGTCATTGTCTTTCAATTTTTCTCTCTCTAAATACTTATCGCACACTATTCTTGACAACAAAAATATACATGTGTAGAAAGAATTTTTTTTCTACACCATAAAATTTATCATTTAAAATTATATTATTTATTCTATTTTTTAATTAAAAATTAATATTTTTATGTATTATATATAATATTTAAATAAATTATATTTTTAAAATTTTTTGATGAAAAGTTATATTATATAATAATATCTTTAGTAAAAATAGTTAATTAATAATTTTAAATATAATAATC
>NC_029786.2:77187855-77190775 GCF_000816755.2 Arachis ipaensis | reverse complement strand
ATTCGAATTATGCTGTTAAAAAATTAATAATTTATTAAAAAAATTTATTAAAAAATTTATTTAAAAAATTAATAATTTAAAAATAAAAAAATATATATATTTTATTTCATGCATTAAAAAAAAACTAACAAAATATTTTATTCTATACAAAATTTTTAAAAATGGCTTAAAAGATATTAGGAGTACTATAAAAATTTGTAATGTCCTAATAACTTAGGACATTAAAGAAATACTCTACATAGTCAATAATAATTTAGAAATTAAAAAAATATAGTTATAACCAGTATTTACCTAAATTACTAGAATATTATAAACTTTTATAATACTCTTAATATTTTTAAGCTATTTTTTTAAAATTATTTTGCATAGAAAATGGCTTAAAATGGCTTAAAATGTCCTTTGTTCTAGGCAAAATAATTTTAAAAAAATGGCTTAAAAAAATGTTAGGAGTACTATAAAAATTTGTAATGTCCTAGTAATTTAGGTAAATACTAGTTGTAACTATATTTTTTTTAATTTTAAAATTATTATTGACTATGTAGAGTATTTCTTTAATGTTCTAAGTCATTAGGACATCACAAATTTTTATAGTACTCCTAACATTTTTTAAGCCATTTTTTTTTAAATTATTTTGTCTAGAATAAAGGGCATTTTAAGCCATTTTAAGCCATTTTCTATGCAAAATAATTTTAAAAAAATAGCTTAAAAATGTTAGGAGTACTATAAAAGTTTGTAATATTCTAGTAATTTAGGTAAATACTGGTTATAACTATATTTTTTTTAATTTCTAAATTATTATTGACTATGTAGAGTATTTCTTTAATGTCCTAAGTCGAACTATATAGTAATGTGCATTGGTGGATTTATGAACCAGTTTTTCATTTGGCTTATTTGTGTAAAATTTCATCCTCGTTGGCTTATTATAGTGTTTTACCCTCATTTAAAGTATTGTGTATTAAAGTATTTATTTATGTACTAGAATATTCTGTATTTATTAGAGTCTATCAATGTTCTTTCTTTATATTAGGTTTTGATTTTTATCTAATAAAATCTAATGATCTATATAAATGTGGCATATTCAATAAACATATAATTGTTGTACTCATTTTAGACATATTCCAAATTGATTTATTAATGGACAATTATTTACGGAAAAGGTAAAATTTTAAAATTAGACCTTTAATTTAAAATGAAAGAAGGAAAAGTAATTTAGCTAAATATCTTTCACACAAATCAGAAGGAATTATATCTAAATTTTCAAAATAATTTGTACTTTACCCAAAAATAAGGCAAGTGAGAGGAGTAAATACTGCTATATCAGATGGTTCTAGACGCAAAAAATAATGCAAATGAAAAGGATAATAACATGGTAATCCCAAACGGTTCCAGCTATGATTTCACAAACAATGCTTTCTGGCACTCACACTTTCAATCAATCACACTTTCAATCACACTAGAGTACAGAGTACTCAAAAACCTCCTTAAAGATGCATAAAAACCTCAAATTTCAACTCCAAAACCTTAAAATCTAATCTCAAATCCATCTTTATCACCATGTCTCTGATGTCACCACTTTCATCTTCTTTCCTTTTTCTCATTCTAATTCTCTTTATACCTTACACAATGACATCCAATGAGTACACTTATTATTCAGTACATGACGTTCTCCGTAGCTATGGTCTTCCAGCAGGATTGTTTCCAAACAACGTCAAATCCTATACCTTGGATGAAACTGGCTTTTTAGAGGTCCAAATGCATCACCCTTGTCTAGCTCAATATGAAACAAGAGTGTTCTTCAACAGTGTGGTAAGGACTAACTTGAGTTTTGGACAACTAAAAGTATTTGAAGGCATGTATCAAGAAGAGCTTTTCATTTGGCTACCAGTTAAGGGCATCATAGTCACAGATCCATCATCAGGTCTAATTATCATTGATATTGGTCTTGCCTATAAACACCTCTCTTTGTCTGATTTTGATAACCCTCCATCTTGCATATATCAAGGTTAGTTTAGTTTAATTTAATAATTTAATTTTGAATTTTCAAATATCATTGTTAATTTAAGCCAATCTATGACTTTGCACTAAATTGGTGTCTATTTCAATCATCTATCTGTTTAAAATAAATCAAAGAAGAAAATAAAGTAATGATTTTATACTTTGGTTTTGTCCTGAGTTTTATTACTATTTTATTATTCTATTATGTTGTTCATGGTTTTTGTTTTGAACTGAATTACGAATTATTATTACAGGTACACTTCAAATTGGTGGAAGGAAGGAACTTGCTTCCGAATACAGAGAAGAGAAGTTTGTCTATGTAAATGAATGGATATTTCTTTGTTGGTATCTTTCAATTTTTATTATCATTCTATGGAATTACCTTCATCTTTGTAGGCATGAATTTATTAGATAAATGTAAAATGTAAAATTATGGTTCTATATAATAATTACATGTATTCGAAAGAGCATCTAATATTAGCTGCTAGATAAGAAAGAATTTGAAATTTTTTTATTTAAATTATTTAAATGTAATATTTATAGAAATATATAATCTGTAACGTATTTTAGGTATTTGCATAAATTTTATACATCTCGAGTGCAGAGCTATTAAAATTATAAAAAACACAATTCGAATACTCTGTATCTAAGATACATGTAATTTAAAAATGGTTGCATAAACTAGGAGCACTGTACCGGGAATAGAGTCGTGATAAAATTTCTGTCACTGTACTCGGGATACATGCAGTTTATAAAAAATCTTTGTTTTGTTAAAATAATATTTATCTATCTTTTGTTCTTATATTAATAAAATAAAATATAACACATATGATCTAAAAATAAAATTATTTAATTTAATTATAAAAACAAAAAAAAATTATTTGAATTAGATTAGATAAATTTTTAAAGTTAAAATTAAAACTTA
>NC_029786.2:77185915-77187754 GCF_000816755.2 Arachis ipaensis | reverse complement strand
CAATGTAAATTATTTTCACTTTTGATATATTTTATAATTAAATTTAAATTAGATCATATTGAATTAAATTAGATTTTAAGTTTTTAACCTCTTAAATAATCGTTTTATAATTAAATAATAAAACAGAAAGCAAAGGTTCTAACTAAAGCGGGCAAGCTTATTCTTATTAGATCAGTACTGAATAGCCTACCTATCTACTACCTCAGTCTATACAAGATGCCAAAGGCGGTTGCGGATAAACTAATTGCGCGTTAGTTAAGTGGGAGTTGGTTCAGGCACCAAAAAAGGCTGGGGGTTTGGGGGTTGGGGATGCGGTGCTTCGGAACACAGCGCTCTTATTTAAGTGGTGGTGGCGATTTTCTAAAGAGGAGTGCCCCTTATGGAAGAAGATTGTATGCTCGTGTAACAACCTGAATACTGATGTAATGCTAGTAAATCAGCAGTTACTGGTTAAAGGAGGGCCCTGGAAAGACATATGTCATTTAAATATAAAAGAGCAGAGGATAAAAGACAAAATGCTTACTGGCCTGGCGATGGAGGTAGGGAATGGGAGGAGTACCCTGTTTTGGGAAGATAACTGGCTGCAAGGTGGCCCCTTGAAGGTGGCTTTTCCAAGACTATTCTCTGTTTCGAATCAGCAGGGATCGATGATAGGGGATTGTGGATTTTGGGATGGGTTTGAGTGGATATGGAACTTCCAGTGGCGGAGAGAGTTGTTCCAATGGGAGCTGGAACTTGTCCATCAACTTCATGAGCGGCTAAGACCGGTGAAGCTGTCAGATGGTAAAGATGATAATATGGTTTGGAAATTTGATAATAAAGGGGTATTTTCTACCAAGTCTGTTGTGCAGGTCCTACAGTCGGAGGCTCTGTCGGATGAGATAACGAGCTACAGTTTCACAAGTTCAGTTTGGCGAGGGATGGTACCGCCGAGAATTGAGCTTTTTGGGTGGTTTGTGCTTATTGGTAGAGTGAATACTAAGGAGAGGTTGAGTAGACTAGGCGTTATTAGGCTCAGTGATAATCTCTGTGTACTATGTAAGAAGGAGATAGAGTCTGGGGAGCATTTATTTCTCCTCTGTGAGATAACATGGCAGGTGTGGTGCAGTTGGTTGAGGTCTTTTGAGGAGGTGTGGCCTATTCCTAGAACCATAAGGGAACTGTTTAAGCGGTGGACCGGTAGGTATAAGCGATAAACAAGATCAGAAGAAATGGTTGCCGGGGTTCTTTGCAGTTATTTGGAACATTTGGGTGGAACGCAATGCTAGGATTTTTCAGAATCAGGAAACAGGTGTGGAGTAATAAGGAAGACGATGCTGAGCTACAACGAATGGACTAAGAGTGATTCTTTTGGTGGTTGATGGCGTTGCCGGAAGTTATGTTTTTTATGAAGTACTTGTTGTTTCTTTCGTTGCTCCACCTTAGTGTGTTGAGCTTATTTTGATTCAAAAAAAATTAAATAAATAATAAATAAAATATAATAAACACGCTAAAACATAATTATAGTCTAATATAAATATTAAAATATCATTTAAATTTAAATAATTACATCTTTTTTATGATCTTATCAAAGTACAAATTTAAAAGTTATTAGTTAAATAACAATTATTTCTTGATTGATATTATCATTCATAACTGAAATTATAAATCATAAAATATATAAATAATCTTTGGTCTCATCAATTATTAACAATTTAGTATTCTTTATACGAAGACAATAACAATTTATGCATAATTTTAACAAGGTTGTTAGCACAAAAATTAATTTTATCTTTAGAAATTATTTTATTAAAGATAATTAAATTTAATTTTAAAAAATTTATATATAAATTAATTAAG
>NC_029786.2:77184819-77185147 GCF_000816755.2 Arachis ipaensis | reverse complement strand
TGGACAATTTTAACTAGGTTGTTAGCACAAAAATTAATTTTATCTTTAGAAATTATTTTATTAAAGATAATTAAATTTAATTTTAAAAAACTTTATATTTAAATTAATTAAGACTCTTAATAATTTTTAGGGTTAAGTATTGTTTTCGTCCTTAACGTCTTGGGTCAATATCAAAATCGTCCCCGACTTTTTTTTCGTTATTAAAATCATCCTCAACGTTAAAAAACGCTTTAAAATCATCCTTTCCCAAATTTTTGGACCAAAATACCCTCGTCATCATAAAAAAAAAAAAGAAAACAGGGGAGGGGACAGGGGAGAGGGGAGAAGG
>NC_029786.2:77181381-77184750 GCF_000816755.2 Arachis ipaensis | reverse complement strand
ATAAAATTATATTGATGTTATTTTAAATATTTTTGAGATAAAAATAAAATTTAAAATATCTCAAATATTCGAAATTAAAATAGTACTTTATCCAATATTTAATTCACTCAACTTGAATAATACATACATATTTATGTATTAATCTAATTATAGATTCGTTAAAGAGGGATGAATATATAGGAGATTATTTTTTATGTATAATTTCCTCAACAATAAGTTTGAGAGAAGGAAACAGAAGGAAAACAAGAATTAAAAAAAAAAAACTTAAAAATGGTACTTAAGAGAAATTTTTAGAGAATCATCATTAATATTGGCCAGTGTTCCAAAAACTCTAATGGATTGAACTTCATTATAAAAAAGTTATTATCAAAACAGATTTATTTTATTTCAGAAGCATGTATAATTATGTATAACAAGTTATATAGAACTTTATATTTTTATTTATGCTGCAATTGAATTTAATGATTCCATGAAGAATCATCATTTACGGTTAATTGTCATTATATTATTAAAAAAACTACTAAAAGTATCCATAAAATTTACGAACATTAACAAAAGTATTTATAATAAATTAAGAAAATTAATATTGTATCTATAAAAAATAGGTTCTGTACCATAAAAATATCTAAATTATAATTTTTTATTAATCTTTAATTTTAACAAAATTTTTAAATTACCCCATTCTCAACGTCAACTTACTTTTCCAACTTTCCATAACCCAACATGTATCTTTAAAACTCTTGTCATGAAGTTGAAACTACTCCTACAATAGATGAGGCCGAAATCAATAGTGGTGGTGGTGGAGGACCTCGATTGATTCCTGGCTGAGAAATCCACGATGGTAAGTGTTTTGTCGATTTTTAACAAATCGATGGTGATTCGATTCTAATAGTATAGGAGCGAAACCAACTCCTCTTTTGCAGGTATCAGTTTCCTATAAGTGCATCAAAGGTTCTCGAATTAGACGAGTATTAAGATAGGAAATAAGTTCAACAAGTGCGAAGGGTTAAAAGAAGTGTAAAATAAAGGATTCTAAAAGTAAAATTGAGTGAAATTGAAATGATTTGCATTGAATTTTTAAAGAAAGCGATTAAAATGCCTTCGATTGGATCAAAAGACTTTAGACATAGAAATTAAAGATACTAAAATGTAAATTGGACACGAAAATTAAACAATGCTTGAAAGATAAATTTGCTTGAAAAATAAAGTTTTGCAAGAATTATAAATGAAAAGTAAAGACAATGGAAGGAACCCTACAAAAATCGAACTCGAATGCAGACTCAGAAATTTGTTGGGGATGTGAGTGTGCTTGAGTATATTTCTGAAAAGAAGTTCCAACCCCTATTTTCTAAAACTTACTAATATTTATAGCTCACTTCCATAACCGACCATTAATTACACGATGCTGCCTTGTATGCGAATTTTTAGGTAACTGTTCCCGCTCTTTTACTCATAAGCGTTACCAATAAATTCCTAATTCAAAGAAAACCTTCGACTTCCCTATTCGTGTAACTGCTCGATTCTTCATTCGAGTAATTGTTTGATTTGTCAAGGTATTGAAATCGAGTCCGTGTCAAATAATTTTCAGCTCTCGCACGTATATCTTTTCGGCCTCTACTTCTTTTTTGACCGCATTTCGAATCAGGTTAATTTTTCGAAAGTAATTATTTCCACTAACAGTAAACTCTATTCTTTTTTTTTTACCACATTCCTTCACATAAAGAAAGCCCCCAAAATTAAGAGAAAAAAAGAGAAAATAACCGAAACGATTAAAAATTATTTTTTATGATTTTTCCTTTGATTCTTCTTGGGTATTGGTTGATTCTGTTATTAATTGACGCTGCAATCTTTTCTATTGCCTTACTAAATTTTTATAGGTACTTTTGTTAAAATTAATGGAATAAAATTTTTATTACTCTTCTATCTAAAATAACTATCCATCCTAAAACCTCGTTAAAGGACCATAAAAACCTCAAATTTCAACTCCAAAACCTTAAAATCTAATCTCAATCCATCTGTATCACCATGTTTCTGATGTCACCACTTTCATCTTCTTTCCTTTTTCTCATTCTAGTTCTCCTTATGCCTTACACAATGACATCCAACGAGTACACTTATTATTCAGTACATGACGTTCTCCGTAGCTATGGTCTTCCAGCGGGACTGTTTCCAAACAACGTCAAATCCTATACCTTAGATGAAACTGGCTTTTTAGAGGTCCAAATGCATCACCCTTGTCTAGCTCAATATGAAACAAGAGTGTTCTTCAACAGTGTGGTAAGAACTAATTTGAGTTTTGGACAACTGATAGTATTTGAAGGCATGTACCAAGAAGAGCTTTTCATTTGGCTACCAGTTAAGGGCTTCATAGTCACAGATCCATCATCAGGTCTCATTATCATTGATATTGGTCTTGCCTATAAACACCTCTCTTTATCTGATTTTGATAACCCTCCATCTTGCATATATCAAGGTTAGTTTGGTTTAATTTAATAATTTAATTTTGAATTTTCAAATATCATTGTTAATTTAAGCCAATCTATGACTCTGCACTAAATTGGTGTCTATTTCAATCATCTATCTATTTAAAATAAATCAAAGAAGAAAATAAAGTAATGATTTTATACTTTGGTTTTGTCTGAGTTTTATTACTATTTTATTATTCTATTGTGTTGTTCATAATTTTTCTTTTGAATTGAATTACAAATTATTACAGGTACACTTCAAATTGGTGGAAGGAAGGAACTTGCTTCCGAATACGAGAGAAGTTTGTCTATGTAAATGAATGGAAATTTCTTTGTTGGTATCTTTCAATTTTTATTATCATTCTATGGAATTACCTTTATCTTTGTAGGCATGAATTTATTAGATAAATATAAAACGTAAAATTATGGTTCTATATAATAATTACATGTATTCGAAAGAGGATCTAATATTAGCTGCTAGATAAGAAAGAATTTGAAATTTTTTTATTTAAATTATTTAAATGTAATATTTATAGAAATATATAATCTGTAATGTATTTTATGTATTTGACTATTTGTATAAATTTTATACATCTCGAGTACAGAGTTATTAAAATTATAAAAAACACAATTCAAATACTCTGTATTTAAGATAGATGTAATTTAAAACTTGTTGCATAAACTAAGTGCACTGTATCAGGCATAGAGTCATAACAAAATTTCTGTCACTGTACTCGGAATACATGCAGTTTATAAAAAATCTTTTTTTGTTAAAATAATATTTATCTATCTTTTGTTCTTATATTAATAAAATAAAATATAACACATATGATCTAAAAATAAAATTATTTAATTTAATTATAAAAACAAAAAAAAATTATTTGAATTAGATTAGATAAATTTT
>NC_029786.2:77179879-77181180 GCF_000816755.2 Arachis ipaensis | reverse complement strand
AGTAAAATTATATTGATGTTATTTTAAATATTTTTAAGATAAAAATAAAATTTAAAATATTAAGAACTAAAATAAAATTCATCTCAAATGTTAGGAATTAAAATAATACTTTATCCTATATTTAATTCACTAAACTTGAATAATACATACATATTTATGTATTAATCTAATTATAGATCTGTTAAAGAGGGATGAATATACAGGAGATTATCTTTGGTGTATAATTCCCTAAATAATTAGTTTGAGAGAAGGAAACAGAAGGGAAACAAGAATTAAAAAAAAATTAAAAATGGTACTTACAAGAATTATTCGAAAAAAATATCATAGTCTAGATAAGAGAAATTTTTAGAGAATCATCATTATTATTGGCCAGTGTTTCAAAAACTCTAGTGGATTGAACTTCATTATAAAAAAGTTATTATCAAAATAGATTTATTTTATTTCAGAAGCATGCATAATTATGTATAACAAGTTATATAGAACTTTATATTTTTATTTATGCTGCAATTAAAATTAATGATTCCATAAACAATCATCATTTACGGTTAATTGTTATTATATTATTAGAAAAAATTACTAAAAATATCTATGAAGTTCAACGAATATCAACAAAAGTATCTATAATAAATTAAAAAAATTAATGTTGTATTTATAAAAAATGGATTTCGTACTATAAAAATATCTAAATTATAATTTTTTGTTAATCTTCTAACAAAATTTTTAAATTATCCCATCCTCAACCTCAACTTACTTTTTCAACCTTCTATAACTTAAGATGCACCTTTAAGATTCTTGTCTTTTAAAACTTTTGAAAAATCGGTATTGATTGATTTTGTTATTAAGTGATGCTGCAATCTTCTATTGCCTTACTAAATTTTTATAGTACTTTTATTAAAATTAATGGAATAAAATTTTTACTACTTTCCTATCTAAAATAACTTTTATTTGTTCCAGTGGAACAAAACAAATGATGTCGAGCTAAGAGCATTCTCATTTTCATATACTAGAAAAAATAGTGGATAGAAGAATCCACAGCTAATTTAATTATATCTTTTTGATTGAATTATTTAGCCTCACTCATTATCAATAGAATCAGGACACTTCCAACAAAAAATATATCGACGAGTTAGTGCTGAGCTAGCTGAAAATTAAAATTTACCAGGAGTTTAGTCTAAAATTATCGAAAAATTAGTTTTTTATGATTTTCTAGTTGGGTTATTAAAATTTTCTATAAATATTTTTTATTTCATTTCTTTTTAATTAATACCATACTAATTCATCTAATTCAAATATATTCGCAT
>NC_029786.2:77178486-77179857 GCF_000816755.2 Arachis ipaensis | reverse complement strand
CGCATTTCGTAAGTCTATTTTATTTGAGCGGTATAATGTATTCTATGCATAATAAATACAGAATACTCTGTCAATCACCCAAATAGGGAAATTATTACCTTATTCTTGTTAAGGGGATAAAAAAAATATAGATAAAATAAATAGTGATCAATATTATTTGGGGTTAAAATTTATTTGTCCATTACGGTATTACTTACTTATAGAATTTAATGATAGTAATACTTAGAGTCAAAATTTGTAGATCTTCTTGAATTTTGACTCTAAGTATCACTACCATTACATCCTATATGTAAGTAATACCGTAATGAAAAAAAAATATGTAGTAGAAAAAAATAGTGTATAACTTTGTTTAGGTTAACATACATAAATTTTGATTTTGAGCATATAACTTTGTTTAGGTTAATAAATACATACATTTCAATTTTTTGAGTATATATATATTCCAGTAAAATGTATGTAAGAAAAAGGTTTTAGAATAAAAAAGAATAAGAGAGATTTTGAGAAGAATTAAAGGACAGAGATAATTTTATTAAAAAAAATTTTTAAGAAGAAAAGATACAATTACTAATGTTTTGTTTGTCAATTACATTTCTATTAAAATTAGTAGTATCAAAAAATATTTCAAATTTAATATTATGAAGAAAAAATAAAAAAAAATTATATAAAGACTAGTTTGACTAATTTTTAAAATTTGAGGGATGAAAATGACTTATGTCTGGAGCTTCAAAGACTATTATGACTATAAAAATCTTTTTTACATGTCAAGTGACACGTGGCGTTGACCTGGGTATGCCATGTGTCACTAACCTGCCACGTAGCACTGACTTGCCACGTGGCGTTGACCTGCCATGTGGCGTGCCACGTCATCACCCAACTGACAGAATGACTAATTTGACTTATTTTTTATCTTTCAGGGACTAATTTGATTAAAAAAATCATTCGGGGACGAAAATGAAAATTACGTAATCTTTCAAAGACGAATTTAAGTATTAACCCATATTATTTGATTCCCTTAAACCAATTTTTAAAACGTAAATTTTCTATTTTTAATAATATATACCTCATCTTAAAATTGTATGTTTTGAATGATATGTTAACCATTATATCTTAGGATGATTTATTTTTTGAAATGCTCTCAAGAAATACACAAAAATTGTTCTAGGATAACGAGCTTTTAAAATCAACATAAATTATCCTAAGATGTGATGATGGTTTACACGTTTTATACCTAAAATATATTAGAAAAGAATGATTTATGTGCAAAAACTAATCCTCACTAACTTAGAACGATTTATATGCAACTTCTAAATGCACAATAGAATATGACGATTTATAAGCAACACAATTAATAATCATAAAATTTTTTACTTT
>NC_029786.2:77164312-77178396 GCF_000816755.2 Arachis ipaensis | reverse complement strand
TTTATAATAAAATTTAAGATAAATAAAAATAAAAATAAAAAATTTATACATAGATTGTGTTGAATTAACTATAAATCCTATTTAAAAGTACGTTATACAACGATAAAAAATTCTTTTTAAGTGTATGATAAATATTTCTATAAATATTTGGAGTGGCCTTCTAATTACAAGGGAGAGAAATTGTGACGTCTTATTGTGTAATTTAGGGTTGTCAAACGGGTTAGTATGATCCATTTAGGATTGGTCCGTTAAATTCGCGGGTTAAATGGATTGGCTCATTTAAGTCCGTTTTATTTCCGGGCCATAATTTTTTAGCCTGGACCGTTTATGGTCAGTTCAATGGGTTAAACAGGCCAGTCTGTTTATCCTTTTATTTTATATTTTGAAAAATATTTTTTTAGTTGATTGGTCAGATTTTCGGGTCGGATTGGAAGAAATATCGGCTAAAAGTGCTACTTTTTTTTGAAAAAAATGTAAAAAAAAAAATAAACAGGCCACCCGTTTAGTCCGCGGGCTAACCCGTTTAGCCTGAAATTTAAACGAGCTTAATTTTAGAGGAAAAGTCCGCCCATTTAAATCGATAAACGAGTTGGTCCGATAGGTTTAACCCATTTTAATGGCTCTGTAATTGAAAGTTGCACATAAATCGTTCTAAATTATTGAGAATTAGCTTTTGCACATAAATAATTTTAAAAGTTTAGAGGACGATTTATCATTTAGGTATATTTTTTGAGAATATTTCAAGACATAAATCGTCTTAAAATATAACAATTAACATATAATTTAAAATATACGACCCTTGAACAATTTATATATTATTAGAAATATGCAATTCATGTTTTAAAAATTAGTTTAAAGAAATCAGATAATATTGGTCATTTTTTATTTTATTTAAATAAAAAGCCAATTATTTTGGTTAGTAAATTTTTTTTTCCGCAGCTTAGCTTCCTATTACATTTAGAAATTGATGATATCGAATGTTGTTATATAACTTAAAATATGAAAAATATTATACATTTTTATAAAATAATTAAAATGGTTTCTAATAAATTATCGCCTAATCTTATATCAATATCAATATATATTATAATAACTTTAGGCTAGTTTCTTCATCCCCACAACCCTAGTTCGATTACCCCTATTTAACGAATAAATAAACACTTAAATTAGTCTTTAAAAAAAATTTTATTTTTAATAATTTTTTTTAAAACATTTTTAAAAAATTCTTTTGTCGAACAAATTTGTCCATCCATTATTTTGAAAAAGAGTAATTTATCTTATAATAATATTTTTATAATTTAATTATTGAGTAAAGTATTGTTTTTGTCCCCAATATTTGGGGTAAGTTCCAAAGTTATCCTTAATGTTTCAATCGTCTTATTTAAGTCTATAACGTTTTAAAATTGGCTCAATGTTGTCCTGCTGTTAGAGATCTGTTAATAAAATTGACGGCGGGACAAAATTGAGACGCTTTTGAAACTTTAGAAACTTAAACAGAACGAAAACGTTGGTGACAAAAACGATACATAGGAATAAATTTTAATTTTATCCTTTAATAATATCAATTTTTTACTGTATATAATATTTAATTATTTTTTAATCACATCTAATTAAATTATACTTAATCATACTACTTTCATTCTAAATAAATTTTTTATATTTTTAATTTTTATATTAACTTATAACTGTAAGTGTAAAATTATAAAAAAAATAAATTTATTTAGAATGAAAGTAATGTGATTAAGTGTAATTTATTTAGACGTGATTAAAAATAATTGAATACCATGTATAGTAAAAAATTGATATTATTGAAGGATAAAACTAAAGTTTATTTCTATGTATCGTTTTTGTCCCAATGTTTTTGTCCTATTTATGTTCCTAATGTTTCAAAATCGTCTCAATTTTGTCCCGCCATTAATTCTATTAATGGATCCCTAACGGCAGGACAACATTGAGTCAATTTTGAAACCTTAGGGATTTAAATAGGACGATTAAAACATTAGAGACAATTTTGGAACTTATCCCAAATGTTGGGGACAAAAACGATACTTTACTCTTTAATTATTTTATATTAAAATTTATTAGGTACTTATTTATCTAACATTCATATTAAAATTGATTGAAAATAATGGAGAGAGTAATTTGTCTGAAAAGAATAATCCTCAAAAACTTTTAGAAAATAAAATGTATTAAAAATTAAAATATCTAATTTAAAAACTGTTCATACTCTAGTCCAACGCTAAGACCCAAGTCTAAAAGAAAGGCTCAATCCAAGGAATTGGCCCTCATTTCACACCAACTTTCCCCTAGAAGTCGGTTCCAACCACGACCTGTTCTAAGCAAGTCGGGAACGAAGATTAGCTGGCAGATAATACTAAAATAACTGCCCCTAAAATCTCTCAGCCCACTTTCAGGAGTCATATCTCAACCTCTCTAAGATAAAGGGACGGTTATTCACCTTAGAAGGTGGAACTACTTCAACGGTGGTTATTGGCTCTCACTATAAATACACTGACACCCCTCAGGTATCTCTAAGTCCCAATACTCTCTAGACCTGCTTACACCCTTGCTGACTTAGGCATCGGAGTGTCTTTGCAGGTACCACCCCCCATTCACTTACACCCACAAATCAGACGGAGGCCCCAAAGGCGCGAGCCCCTTCGAAGGCTTTCCTCCTCAGACAATTGGGCCAACCTAATGAGTCCAGCCCACTAATCTCCAGTTACCCATCGTAAAATTGGTGCCGTTGCCGGGGACCCGAAAGATCAACTAGTAATGGCGGACAATTCACCAGAGGATGGTCACACGGCATTCGATTCAGAACAAGAAAATCTGAACACCAGAAATAATGACGCAGACCTAACCCTCCACCAGGGAGCCAACGACCAGCACAGAGAAGGCACCTCGGGACTTAAAAATTTGAAGGTGAACTCCTCGGATGGACGCTAATCAGGAAAGGAAGGGCCACCCCATGCAGCCGAGCTAATGGGGTTAGTCCATGGTCACCAAGGTCGTTTGGAACAGTTGGAACAGGAATTAGAACGACAACGAGAGGCGGAGCGAAATCTAAGGGAAGAGATAGAGCGGCGAAGAGAGTTAGAAGAAAAACTCTTGAAACTAGAATCCTCCCTTAGAAGTCGGAACTCCTGTGGCGACCGAGAAGAGTCGCCATTGGGATCGGAGGAGAGGATCCATTCAATGAGGACATAATGAGGGCAAAAGTTCCAAGAAACTTCAAAAGCCCTGATATGAACTTCTATGACGGAACCACGGACCCGAAGCATCATTTAAGCAATTTCAAAAGTCGGATGTACCTGGCTGATGCTTCTGATGCAACTCGCTGCAAAGCTTTCCCGACCACCCTGTCAAAAGCGACTATGAAGTGGTTCGATAGCCTCCCTCCAAGGTCGGTTAATAGCTTTAAGGACCTCTCGAGAAAGTTCTTAACGAGGTTCTCTATCCAGAAGGATAAAGTAAAGCACGCACCGAGCCTCCTAGGAGTAAAACAGGAGGTCGGAGAATCTTTGCGGGACTACATGGAAAGGTTCAATAAAGCGTGCTAGTAAATGGACTTAGAGAAAGTCCCTTCTCGCAGTCCATATCAAAAAGGTACCCCACCTCCTTGAGCGATGTACAAGAAAGAGCAGAAAAATACATCAACATGGAGGAGAATGCCAGATTACGAGAGCCGAGTTGGCGACCTGGGCACCCCCACTCGATAAAAGAGAAGGAAAGGGAACCCAAGAAAAAAGAGGAGGTCGGTCTCGACCGACCGAGGAGATATCACTCTTATACTCCTCTAAAAGTTTCCATAGTGGATGTATACAGAGAAATCTGCAATACCGAAAGACTGCCGCCTCCTAGGCCCATCAAAAATAAAAAGGGAGGAAGCCGCAGTGATTACTGTGAGTACCACAAGATGTATGGTCACTCAACAAACGACTTCTACGACCTCAAAAATGTGATAGAAAAGCTGGCCAGGGAAGGCCGACTTGACATATATCTCATAGAAAGGTCGGACAATCATGGGAAAAGAAAGCGAGATGACGGAGACAGAAGAGACCCACCACCACAAACCCCCGAGAGACATATACATATGATCTCGGGCGGATTCGCGGGAGGGGGACTCACCAAGTCATCTCGTAAGAGACACCTCAAGCGAGTTTACCAGGTCGGGAGCGAAGCACCCGACCTCCCAACCATCTCATTTACAAAGGAGGATGGGCAAGGAGTAATCCCTGGATATGATGATCCAGTGGTGATAACCATGATCCTGGAAAATGTCCATCTCCACAGAACTCTAGTAGACCAAGGGAGTTCAGCAGACATCCTTTTCAAGTCCGCGTTTGACAAACTAGGGTTGGACGAAAAGGAGTTAAGGGCTTACCCTGATACCCTGTACGGACTAGGCGACACGCCAATAAAACCACTAGGATTCCTACCCCTCCACACGACCTTTGGAAAGGGGGAAAAATCTAAAACTCTGAGCATAGACTTTATAGTCATCGACGTGGGGTCAGCATATAATGCCTTGATTGGTAGAACTACCCTAAATCGACTCGGAGCAATAGTGTCTACCCCTCACCTTTGCATGAAATTCCCAACATATGCGGGGATAGCAACGGTACGGGGAGACCAGAAATTGGCAAGAAAATGCTACAATGAAAGCCTGAACCTGAGAGAAAAAGGCAAGGAAATCCACACCATAGAGCTCGGCGGCGCGAGAGCCAAAGAAGAGCTGCAGCCACAACCAAGGGAAAAAAATGAAAGTACAGGTCGGCGAAGAGGAAGAAAAAAATACCAACATAGGAGCCAACCTAGAGGAAAACTTAAAACAAAGGTTGATAAAGCTCTTAAGAGACAATTATGAACTCTTTGCCTGGAAAGCTTCCGACATGCCAGGGATAGACCCCGAGATCATGTCCCACAGACTCTCAGTATATCCGGGGTCACGACCTGTACAGCAGCGAAGGCGTAAACTCGGTCCAGAGAGAGCTCAGGTGGTGGAAGAACAAGTACAAGCGCTTCTAGAGACTGGCTTCATCAGGGAAGTCAAATATCCGACGTGGCTAGCAAACATAGTACTAGTCAAGAAGCAAAACAGCAAGTGGAGGATGTGCGTCGACTATACCGACCTGAATAATGCATATCCCAAAGACCCATATCCACTCCCAAGCATTGATACTCTAGTAGACTCTAGCTCGGGGTATCAATACTTGTCGTTTATGGATGCCTACTCGGGATACAACCAGATCCCGATGTACAAGTCGGATCAAGAAAAAACATCATTCATCACGCCTAGAGCAAACTACTGCTATGTGGTCATGCCCTTTGGGCTAAAAAATGCTGGGGCCATATACCAAAGGCTGATGAATAAGGTGTTCGCTCCCCACATCGGGAACTTAATGGAAGTCTACGTAGATGATATGCTGGTGAAAACCAAGGAAGAAACCGATCTCTTGACAGACCTCTCGCAAGTCTTCAGCACCATAAGGTTACATGGGATGAGGCTAAATCCCGCAAAATGCACCTTCACGGTGGAGGCCGGAAAGTTTCTAGGATTTATGCTAACCCAGAGGGGAATCGAAGCAAATCCCGACAAGTGCAAAGCTATCCTAGAGATGAAAAGCCTGACTTGCTTAAGAGAGGTTCAACAATTGAATGGTCGACTTGCAGCCCTCTCCAGGTTCTTGGCAGGATCAGCATTAAGATCCCTTCCACTGTTCTCTCTACTAAGAAAGGGATGCCAGTTCGAATGGACTCCAGAGTGCGAAGAAGCATTCCAGGAGTTCAAAAGGTTCTTGAGCCAACCTCCAATCCTGACCCGACCTCTAGTTGGGGAAGAGCTCGTCCTATATTTGTCTGTAGCAGACAAAGCTGTAGCATCAGCCCTGATACAAGAAGATGAGGTCGGGCAGCATCCCGTATACTTCACCAGCAAAGTTCTACAAGGCCCTGAGCTAAGGTACCACAAACTAGAGAAGTTCACCTACTCTTTAGTAATAGCCTTGCGAAGGTTACGACCTTACTTCCAAGCTCACACAATAAGATTCCGAACGAACCAACCCATGAATCAAATCCTCCAAAAGACGGATGTTGCGGGGAGAATGGTTCAGTGGGCAATAGAGCTCTCCGAGTTCGACTTGAACTACGAAACCCGGACGGCAATTAAAGCCCAATGTCTCACCGACTTCATAGCGGAATATGCGGGAGACCAAGAGAAAAAGCCAACTACGTGGGAACTATACGTAGATGGATCCTCAAACAAGACAGGAAGCGGTGCAGGCATAATAGTGGTTAATGAAAGGGGAACACAAATAGAGGTTTTCCTCAAATTTGAATTCTCAGCTTCTAACAATCAAGCAGAATATGAAGCCCTGATCGCAGGTTTAAAGTTGGCAGAAGAGGTCAGTGCAACAAAAGTAGTAATATTCAGCGACTCTCAAGTAGTGACCTCCCAAATAAATGGAGAGTATCAGGCCGAAGACCCAAATATGAAGAGATACTTAGAAAAAACTTTGGAACACCTCAGGCACTTTGCAGAAACCGAGATCAGACATATAACTCGGGATCTTAACAGCAGAGCAGACGCCCTTTCCAAGTTATCAAGTACCAAACCAGGAGAGAATAATAGAAGCCTGATCGAGGAAACTCTCCAAGAACTCTCTGTAGTAAAAACAGAGAACAAACAAGATGTCCTTGAAATCACCGGGTTAAACCTTGGATGGATGAATCCCTTGGTCGAATACCTAAAATTCGACATCCTCCCCAAAGAGGAAAAAGAGGCCAAGAAAATCCGGAGGGAAGCACAATACTACACTTTGGTGAAAAATATCCTCTATAAAAGAGGAATATCAACACCATTGCTGAAGTGCGTACCGACCTCAAGGACCACTGAAGTACTAGAGGAGGTTCATAATGGGATCTGTGGAAACCACCTCGGAGCCAGATCGCTAGCCAGGAAAGTAATCCGAGCTGGGTTCTACTGGCCGACCTTGCAGAAGGATGCCACAGAATTTGTGAAGAAGTGCCAGCCATGCCAGATGCACGCAAATTTCCACGTGGCTTCCCCCGAGGAGCTCATCAGTATAACTTCCCCATGGCCCTTCGCAAAATGGGGAATGGATCTGTTAGGACCTTTTTCCCAAGCCCCAGGACAAGTAAAATACTTAATTGTGGGAATAGACTACTTCACAAAGTGGATAGAAGCAGAACCACTAGCTACCATCACGGCCCAGAGAAGTCGAAGGTTCCTCTACAAAAATATTATCACAAGGTATGGGATACTTCATTCCATCACCACAGATAATGGAACCCAGTTCACCGACTCTACCTTCAGAAGCCTGGTAGCCAGTATGAAGATCAAACACCAGTTCACCTCGGTGGAACATCCACAAGCAAATGGACAAGCCGAGGCAGCTAATAAAGTCATACTGGCAGGATTAAAGAAAAGGCTACAAGACGCAAAAGGAGCTTGGGCTGAGGAGCTCCCCCCAAGTGTTATGGGCTTACCGGACGACACCACAATCTGTCACAGGGGAAACACCCTTCCGACTTGTCTATGGCGTGGAAGCCATAATACCAGTAGAAATCGACGAACAAAGTCCAAGGGTGATCTTCCATGATGAGGTCGAGAACATACAGGGGCACAAAGAGGAACTTGAATTGCTCCCCGAAGTCCGAGAACAAGCCCAGATAAGAGAAGCGGCATTGAAGCAAAGAATGACTACCAGATACAACAAAAAAGTCATTCGAAGGAGTTTCACCCCAGACGACTTGGTCTTAATCAGAAACGACATTGGAGCCAACAAATCTGGGGAGGGAAGCTCCCTGCTAATTGGAAGGGACCATACAAGACTAGTGAGGTCTTAGGAAAAGGTTATTACAAAGTGACTGACTTAAACGGCACCGAGATACCTAGGTCATGGCATGCTTGTAATATGAAAAGGTACTACAGTTAAAAGCGAACTCCACTCCCTGATGTACTCTTTTCCCAACTTCATGGTTTTTTCCCAAAAGAAAAGGGTTTTTCCTGAAGGGGGTTTTTAACGAGGCATCACAGTAGAGACTAAGGGATCATAAATAGTCAAAAACCCTTAGTAGCAGTAAAGTACCTTCGCAAATAAATAAAGATCTTTTATCTCTTATAAATTCCTTCTCGCTTTCTTTCTTTCTACGAAACGCGCTGACTTAAGCTCGACAAAGCGTGAAAATCCCATGAACCGACCTAGATGGTCGTCAGGATAAAACGACGAGGTACAAGTCGGTGTAAAGAGGTTATAAAGGTCGATCGTGATAAACTCAAAAATTATCTGACTTACAAGTCGGAAAAACCGAGAAACAAAGAAATGCATCTCAAAAATAACCTAAGTCATAAGAGCTCAATAAATCAAAAAATTGAGTATAAGGAATACCAAAAAGAGACCAGAAAACCTATCGAAAGCACTATGGCAAAGGCTGTCCCAAATCCTTAAGAAAAATTTAAGAAGGGACAGTCAGCCAAGAAAAAGGTTTTTCGAAACAAAGATCAAAAAAAGGTTTTTTCGAAACCTAAAACAGAAAAGCATGCGCACAACAGACAGAGAAAGGTAACTTAAACCCTTATCCAAAAAAGGTATCTTTTTGTTAACGGCCATAAAAGGCCAAGAAAATGTCAGCAAAATACCACCACAGCATAAAAATAAATAGTTTAAAAAAGGGAGGACCCACAGGCCGGGCCCCCATATAGCCACAATAAATTTTTCAGTTAGGAAGGACGTCACCACCAGAGCTGGGAGGAGTAGTCGGAGCACCACCAGAGTCAGGGAGAGTAGTCGGAGCACTATCAGGACCAGGAAGAGAAATATCCATAGGAGACGGAGTGGAAGTTCCAGGAGCCTTTGAAGAACTCAGGGCATCTTTTGGTCGGGGAGGGGACTCCATTATCCTCTGCCCCCGAGTCTTTAGATCAGACTCGGTGACATATTGGGGAGAGGGATGAGAAACGATAGCTCCGTCGACCACAATCTTATCCGGATCCAAAGGAGAGAGATCCAGGTCGGGAGCAAGAACCCCGACCTGTTCTTTAAAGATCCTCCACGCTTCTTCAGCCTCGTCAGCAATGGAGTCCTCCAACTCTGCATAGGCATCCTGAGCTCTCACCAAATCCTTCTTCACCTCCACAAGGTCCTCGAACAAACTTGAATAACTCTCCTGCACCTTCTCCCTCAGGCCCTCCGCCATGGAACACTGGGCCTGCAACTTCCTCTCCCTCTCCTGGAGACCATCCCTCTCCTCCTTCAATTCGGTGACCTCCTCCCTCAGCATCTTCTCCTGCCCTTGATATAAGAGAAGCCTCCCTTCCAACTCTTCAACCCTCGAGGATGAACCCAAGGAGCTAAGGGGAGTCTTCTCAAAAATATCCAGAAACTTAGTGCACACTCCTGTCGCCCTGATACTCTCCTGAGCTAGAATAGTAAGGTGGTTTCGAATAGAAGCATCATCCATACCTATACGAGTATGAGGATAGATATGCTTCCGAACAAACTGAGGCGCATCCACCTTGGCCTCACCTTCAAAAGAAGAGCTAGACTCTAAAGTCTTGCGCTTCTTCTTTTCTGGCTCAGGGGAAGATCGGGGAGGAGGGGGCGACAGAGAGGAGGCTGAGGAAGAAATGACAATAGGTCGGGTGGGGGTCCCCAAATTGTGAGAAGGGGGAAGGGGAAGGAAGAGAAGAACCAGCTGCCCTGGCGCCGCTGACTTTGGCGCGGGACCTCGCCTTGGCCTCCTGAACTCTCTGGTAAGACTCCCTGGACTTCTTCTTCGCCATCTCTGTAAAAGCAGTTAGGAAGCTAAAGTTAGTAAAACAAGTCAGAGAAAACAAGTCGGATGATATGATAAACAAAACAAAAATCTACCTAGTTGAGCCTGGACAAAGGTCGGAGACCCCTGGAGAAACTTTTTTGTATCCAGGTAGGGGGCTCTCACCCATACTTCTTGGAGGAACCCCACAATGGCCGCCTCCACCTCATCCAAATCATCCAAACTATGTTTCTCACAAGGAGAGGCCTCTAGCCAGTACAGGAGAAAGCGAGGAGAAGAATTCTCATCCAGGAAAAAGGGGTGGTGACCCTCTATAGCTTGAACTTTGAAAAAAAAAAATTTGAAGTCATGGAAGGACTCGTCAAAAAGAGTGAAGACTCTCCGACCTTGTATAGCCCGGAAAGACACCCACTGTTGTTTGTTATTTTGCCCACTGAAGGGTTTAGTCATGTGAAAAAGATAAAAGAAAATCCTCAGAGAAGTCAGAAAGTCTAAAACATGGCTGATAAATTGGTAAATTTTCAGAAAATCCCAAGAATTAGGGTGAAGTTGGGTAGGAGCAATGCGGCAGTGACATAAAACAGCTATCTCAAAGTCGGAAAAAGGAAGGAAAACACCCAAGCGGGTAATCATGCTTTCATACATATAGAAAAAATGAGGGGCTGCCTCAGAAGCCCTTCCAAAACAAACCCGGTCTTCCGGACCCGAGGCAACCAACTCATACTTCGACTCATCCACATCAGAAGCACAAATTCTGTGATGAGTGTGAAGGTTGGTGATGAAGTCAGTATCTACAAAAGGTTCTTCCCCCAGAACCGTGACATCCACCCATTGAGCAAGGGTTTCTACAGAAGACATTTTTTCCTAGAAAGGGATAGTGAAACCTACAAAGAAAAAAGAAAAAAAAAAGGATAAAAAACAGGTTCCCTAAGGGCCTGGAATCAAACAAAACAGAGTCAGTAGGAGCCTACGAGCCAACCCTCCTCTCTAAAATAAAAACATGCAAACGAAAGCACTTCGTAAAAAGAGAGTAAAGAAAAACTAACCTTTGCTTGAAAAAGGATAGGGGCAGAGAAAGAGGAATTCCTTCGAACAAGAGCTTCTTTCGAACAGAGGAGAGGAAGTGTGAAAGTTTTCGGAAACGAAGCAAGGAAAGAGAGGGAAAGTATTTATAAAAACATTAGGGGCATAATGGTAAAAACGGAGGTCGTCATTTAAAGAGAGGCACCGTTCCCAATGTAACTGATCCCCGCGTATGAATACGCAAATTCCTAACGAACGCGATGTTTGATTAGACGCGACTGTTGAGAATTTTTAAAAAACACGTCGGTTCTGAAAAATCACGTCGGTTCCTTATCAGGTCGGCTATGGTCCCGAGTTAAAATACTCGACCCCAACCCTTAAAAGAAATTGGGCTCGAGTAGGGGCACTGTTTATACCCTGACCCAACGCTAAGGCCCAGGTCTAAAAGAAAAGCTCAATCCAAGGAATTGGCCCTCATTTCACACCAACTTTCCCCTAGAAGTCAATTCCAACCACGACTTGTTCTAAGCAAGTCGGGAACGAGGATTAGCTGGCAGATAATACTAAAATAACTGCCCCTAAAATCTCTCAACCCACTTTCAGGAGCCATATCTCAACCTCCCTAAGATAAAGGGACGGTTATTCACCTTAAAAGGTGGAACTACTTCAACGGTGGTTATTGGCTCCCAATATAAATACACTGACACCCCTCAGGTATCTCTAAGTCCCAATACTCTCTAGACCTGCTTACACCCTTGCTGACTTAGGCATCGGAGTGTTTTTGCAGGTATCACCCCCCATTCACTCACACCCATAAGTCGGACGGAGACCCCAAAGGCGCGAGCCCCTTCGAAGGCTTCCCTCCTCAGATGATTGGGTCAGCCTAACGAGTCCAACCCACTAATCTCCGGTTACCCATAGTAACAAAAACTAATTTAAGTATTTAAAAAAAAAAATCAACAAAGATGGTGTATGGGTATTTTGCAGCCTACATTTAGTAAGAAGCAACGACATATCTATTGATGACATCTCAATCTTTGGTGACTTCAACATACCAAACAATGATGGAATAGACATTGAGGACTCAAACAAACACATTAATCACACGGTGCCACATTGACACAGGGGACGATGCAATTTCTCCAAGGTCATCAACAGGTCCTGTTCACAACATTACAGCCACAAACTGTTGGATTAGGACCAAATCCTCTGCAATAAAACTTGGTAGTGCTAGTTTCTTTGATTTCAACAATTTTCTCTTTCACAATATTACTATTGTGGATTCTCATAGAGGCCTTGGATTCCAGATTCCTGATGGAGGTATCTTCTTTTATTTTTCTTTCTTTCTTCTATTAAATACATTCTCAAATTTAGTATTAGAACACTTTTTTTGGAGTTAGGATTAAGAAAATGATTTTTAGTAGAAATTCTTAAATACTCCATTATATATATATATATTCCTCTGCACTCAGGAACGGATTTACAGGACGAGTGGAGGCATTCTCCAGCTTTTTTTTTTAAAATTAATAATAATAAGTTATTAAATATGATTTAATTTTTAAAAAAATTATTTAGTATTTAGTCTAGTATAAATAAAAATTTAATCTAATTTAAATATTAATAATTTTTAATATCTAAAAAATAAGTAACAATATTAAAAAAATCTGAAAAAGATATTATTAATATTTTTTAATTAAATAAAAATTTTTTCTTATTGCAACCGTCTTTCTTGATTCATTTGGTATTAATTCTCGCTGTTTTAACTGCTACAATTGAGATATATTTTTTAACTATAAATATTTTAAAGAATAACTCAGAAACAAGATGAAAGATGAATCTTTTGCTAATTGTCTTTTAATTATATTTAAAAAAAATTTGACACATATTCTATTATCGATGAATTTTATGAAATGAAGAATCGACCCCTTCGTTAATAAAAAGTACATACATATTTTTTGTATTTTAAAATATATTCTCTATTGGTATATTTTTGTAATACATCTTACATTATATAATTTTTTGCATAATTTTTTAATATTATATATGTTATTAGTTCCCTATGATAATATTTCTGAATCCGTCTCTACCTGCACTGATTTTAACCACAAAATCTATCTAAAAGTAAAGAAGAAAAAGTATAATAAAATAAAATTCAACTAAAGAATTAATTATTTTTAATCAATATAAACCCTTTTTTTTGAAATGATTCTTTTATTTTAAATTGTAAATCCTAAATCTTAAGTTTTAAACCTTAAATTTTAAATTCTAAATTCTAAATTTTAAATCCTAGATGTTAAACTCTAAATTTGTTTCACTTTGTTTTATCACTTTTAGATATTCTTTTTACTTAAATTTTAAATGTTTTTATTGCTCCTAATTTTTTTTTTAATATTCAATTGGTAGTTGTTGATTTATCGACATAACATATCTCATTTTAACATTATCTTAACTTCTATCTATTTAAAATATCTACATGTATTTGTCTTCCCATGCATAAACAAGTGAACAAAAATAACATGAAACTATGAAAGCATATCCATTACCAATTGTTATAGTTTATATCACATGAGAATTTCACATTAATGCATGGATTATTTCAATTAAAATAAGATGCTTTGAACTTTTTTGCAGGAAATGTGAGTGACATTGTCTTCTCAAACATAAACATAATAAGCACAAGATACTATGACCCATCATGGTGGGGTAGAGCTGAGCCTATATATGTGACAACATGCCCAAGAAACTCAACCTCAAAGGAAGGTTCAATCTCAAACATAGTTTTCATCAACATATCAGCAAATTCAGAAAATGGGGTATTCCTATCTGGCTCAAAGAGAGGGTTACTAAGGAACTTGAGATTCATCAATGTGGATCTCAATTACAAAAGAGTCACCAATGATTCTGGTGGGTTATTTGAATACAGGCCACAGGATGCCAAGAATTGGTGAAACATAGAACAGTAGGGGTGATGATGGAACACATTGAAGGTATTGAGTTCAAAAATGTTAATATGAGATGGTCATATAATGATAATGATAATTTGAAAGAGTGGAATAATCCTATGGAGTTTAGGCCTTCTACTGTGAATAACATTACTTTTTCTTGATTTTCATTCTGGATTGTACACAAACAGCAAGTAAAGTGAAAAAATGGTTAGAAATTTAGGAAAGGCAATTGCTTTGTGCATTTGTAGAATAAGAAAGAATGTGGATCTTACAATGAATCACCATAGCTTTATAGCTTCTAGATTGAAAGTTTGT
>NC_029786.2:77127930-77164210 GCF_000816755.2 Arachis ipaensis | reverse complement strand
ATTTTTATTAGTCTTTTTTCTTCTTCTCTTTAAGCTAATTGTTTTTCTTTTCTAATTTTTGTTTATTTTAATTTCAATTAAATATTTTTTTTTTCATTTTCAACAACTCAAGCTTAAAATTCTTAATTAAGATACTAAACTATTTATTACTTTGACCAATTATAACCGGTGTATTCTTTTTTTTTCCTACCAATATATTTACATTCCGTTGATTTAGAATTCTTTTAACATTATTCAAGATGCTTAATCCCAAAAAAAAAATAACAAACAATAAATAAATTTCTAGCTGGTGCAAAAAGCAAAAAGTTCATAGTAAGTTTTTTTAAAGGGTAAATTATTACGTTAATCTCTATATTTTTATCAAATTTTTATTTTTTTAATTAGATTCTTAAATCATTTAAATATTTTAATTAGGTCCCTACTATATATAGTACTATGATAATAATGTTTTAGCTAATGGAATATTTCGTTAGTTCACAAATCAAAGTTACCATTAATAATTATTAAATTCGTAAATATGATTCTCTACAAGATATGTCCTACCTTATTTGGAATATAGATATTTGGACATAATGTTTTAAAGGTATTTAATTTTTTGTGTAATTTTATTATATAATTAATAATTAGCATACAAAATAACAAGAAATAACACATAGTTTAATAACAACGGAAACATAAAATACAAAGAGAATCTAAGTTCAAACTACATCTTCATTTTCTATCGGTTTTATTGGCTTGGTTGATCCGGTCCGATTTTTATAACTATGCAATCAACATTTAAAATCAATGGATATCATACCACACATTCATAAAAAAAAAAAGGAACAGTGACTAAAAGACTTCGTCAGTTGTAAGAATAAATGAGATTGATGTTAAATTTTTTGGAGACTATTTTGATTAAAAAAATTATTTGGGGACAAAAATGATAGTCCATCAATCTTTCGAAAATCAATTTGACCATTAACCCGTTTATTATAAGTGAATAAAATGTTATTTAGAAAAAACAAAATTTTAAAAATATTTTAAAGGAATAAAGGGGCACTATTTGTGAACTTTTATTTTTGTATATTGGATTATGAGTGGTGAAGTCTTTAAAAGTGATCTAAATTAGGTGTTAAACGTTATTGTGGGTGTTTACAAAACGTCAGTGACGTTTTCACTTTATATAATTAAAATAATATTTTTTTTACAAAACGTCAATGACGTTTTCTCATTTTATAATTAAAAAATATTTTTTTACAAAACGTTGGTGACGTTTTGTTTTTTTATATTTAAAAAAATATTTGTTTTACAAAATGTTAGTGACGTTTTGTACTACCATCATAGCATTGTAAAATACCAAAATGAACAAATATTGTCGTATTTCACATTAAAATTATCCATATCTAAAAATTTTAGCCACTATTTGTTCCTCTAGTTTATTGAATTTGGAAGAGAAAATGCACGTTATTCTCCCTACAAGACATGTCATACGTTCCATCATCCACAAAACCTTAATCCAACAAAAACAACACCATCACCAACTAAAACTTCTTTTTCCAACTCACCCTTCAAACTCACTACATGTTCTCAGCACATTCATTCCCTCTAACAACAATCTCCAACAATCACTTCTACAAATGGCCCTTTGTGGATATGACATGAACTTCCAAGAATACAACACACTCTTGAACGAGTGTGTGATCAGAAGAGCATTTAGGGAAGGACAAAGGGTACATGCCCACATGATCAAAACCCGCTATCTTCCTGCAGTGTATCTCAGGACAAGGTTGATTGTGTTCTACGCTAAGTGTGATTCCTTGGCAGATGCCCACCGGGTGCTCGACGAAATGCCTGAACAGAATGTGGTCTCGTGGACTGCCATGATTTCTGCGTATTCTCAGAGAGGGTATGCCATTCAAGCCTTGAATCTTTTTGTACAGATGTTAAGATCAGGTATTGTTCATGAAAGTGGGCAATTTAATAAATCGGTGTTTGGTGATTTTGGAATTAAACTTGATTTTTCTTTTTCTAATATGGTGGTTGGTTTTGGCTTGTTAAGAATTCATTCTACCATGTGGTTTATATTGGTGGGAATGGTAGTTAACTTAGTTGTTAATTGTTCAGAGCTACTGGTTAGTTTGTAAATCTTTGTTGCTAAATTAACTCTAATTAGTAAACACTAATTGTTACTTAGTTGCTAAATTAACTCTAGTTAGTAAACTTTTTTTCTTTTTCCCTTTTTTTTTCATCTTACTATTGAGTGCTTGATATTTGTTGTTATGGATTTGTTTTAATGCGTGAAAGATGTGTTATTCCTTGTTACATTCTAGTTGATAATTTAGGTGTCTATATTAAGATTCTCATTTAATGAAGTCAATTGCCATTGACTAATTGTGACTAGGACTCTGTTGAATTTGACAAACACACTGCAAATCTATGCTAATTATGTTTCAATGAGGAATTAAATCATGGCAATTTTATATTTCTGTAGATCTATTGACTTTTGCTGTTTTGGTAATTGCTGTGTAATTGGTTCCCTGTGCTTATGGTAACTATGCTTTTTTTTTTTGCAGGTACAGAACCTAATGAGTTCACTTTTGCTACTGTACTTACTTCTTGTACAGGTTCTCCGGGATTCTTCTTGGGGAGGCAAATCCACTCCCTTATCATAAGATTAAATTACGAAGTGCATGTTTTTGTTGGAAGTTCACTCCTTGATATGTATGCTAAAGATGGTAAAATTCATGAAGCTCGAGACATATTTGAATGCTTGCCAGAAAGGGATGTAGTTTCTTGCACTGCTATAATCGCTGGATATGCTCAACTGGGTCTGGATGAGGAAGCACTGGAGCTGTTTCGCCGGTTACAGGGGGAAGGAATGCAGTCCAATTATGTTACTTACACTAGTGTCTTAACTGCGCTTTCTGGACTTGCTGCTTTAGATCATGGGAAGCAAGTGCACAACCATGTTCTTCGCGCTGAACTTCCGTCATATGTGGTTCTCCAAAATTCATTGATTGACATGTACTCAAAATGTGGCAACCTCACTTATTCTAGAAGAATTTTCGATACCATGCATGAGAGAACAGTTATCTCTTGGAATGCAATGCTGGTTGGTTATAGCAAACATGGAATGGGAAGAGAAGTACTTGAGCTTTTCACTTTAATGAGAGATGAAAACAAAGTCAAGCCTGACAGGGTCACAATTTTGGCCGTTTTATCTGGCTGCAGTCACGGGGGACTGGAAAACAAGGGGATGGATATATTTTATGATATGATCGATGAAAAAATCGCAGTTGAGCCAGAGCCTGAGCATTATGGTTGTGTTGTTGATTTGCTTGGTCGTGCTGGTCGGGTAGAAGAAGCTCTTGAGTTCATAAAAAAAATGCCTTTTGAACCAACAGCCGCTATATTGGGTTCCCTTTTAGGTGCTTGCAGAGTTCATTCAAATGTTGACATTGGTGAATTTGTGGGGCATCGTCTTCTAGAGATCGAACCTGGGAATGCCGGAAACTATGTTATTCTTTCCAACTTATATGCTTCAGTAGGAAAATGGGAAGATGTAAGATCATTAAGGGACCTGATGTTGAAGAAGGCTGTAACAAAAGAACCTGGAAGAAGCTGGATTGAGCTTGATCAAGTACTTCATACTTTCCATGCAAGTGATCGATCTCATCCGAGAAGAGAAGAAGTGGCTGCAAAAGTGAAGGAATTGTCTGTCATATTCAAGGAAGCAGGCTATCTTCCTGATTTGAGTTGTGTTTTGCATGACGTCGATGAGGAGCAGAAGGAGAAGATGCTTTTAGGCCACAGTGAAAAGCTAGCATTGTCTTTTGGGCTAATTGCCACACCTGAAAGCGTGCCAATCCGTGTCATAAAAAATCTTCGAATTTGTGTTGATTGCCATAATTTTGCTAAATATATCTCCAAGATATATGGAAGAGAGGTGTGCTTGAGAGATAAAAACCGATTTCATCGAATTGTTGGAGGAAAGTGTTCCTGTGGAGATTATTGGTGAGAAAACATTGGTAGAGAGCATTCAATGAAACTTCTAGGATTCAAGAAGTGTGTGGCTTTTGGATCTTTTGACGCATTCAGTGATAACACTGAAATTAGCTTCCAATTTAACGAAAGTATACAATTGCTCCAAGAACGGGGAAACAGGGAAAAAGTAGGCCAACCAAGATTAATGGTCAGTTTTTTATAAGAACAGATGAGTTTTTATATCAGCTAATCTCAGTTGATTATGCCGAAGAGAGAACTGGCTTGACCACATGGAATGTGTCTTAGCCCCATGAACATGTTCAAAAATATGTTCAGAAACTATCAAACTGGAACCAAGTACTTATATCTTTCCCGTTTTCGTTTTTAAACGAAATTGATAATATGATTATGATTGTTGTACAGAAAGCTTGTAAGTATTAACTTACACAGACTTTATTGGTGGCTATTTCAAGAAGAAATATATTCTATGACGCAGGCGGAATCGAGGGATTTTTTATTTTTATAAATTAAATAAATGTAATAATTATCAAAATAAATAATTTAAAAAATATTTACCGAAATAAATACTTCTCTCTTATCTCGTTTACACTGTAAACGAGATAATTTTGCATGTATCTCGTTTATAGTGTAAACGAGATAAGGTGTAAACGAGATAAGACAAATGTATGCGACACGTGTTTATCTCGTTTATACGGTAAACGAGATAAATGTATTTTTTTTTAATTTGAAAATAATAAAAAATATTAATAATATCAATAGAGAAAGTCTAGGAGGCCAGTAGATTTTGTTGTTTTTAGCCATCAGTTAGATATCAATGATGTTTTTAATAGTGTGAGATTGCATCTAATGGTGTAGAATCACTCAATTTCTTTTTGATAGTTAAATGTTGGCCAAAATTTAATAAAAGTGATGGCCTCCTAGCACTCATATCAATAATCTAAACTTTTGACATGCAATTAGTACATAAAAAGGTTGGTAGAAAGATTAAAATGGATATGTGAAATCATTAAACTGCCCACTATTAATACGGTTACCTCTTTTTTAACTACTCACTATTTAAAAATTTAAAATATAATTTAAATACATATAAATTTTATTTGTTGCATGGAGTACATAAAAATTTGAAATATAATTTAAGTAAAAAAGATTTCATATTATATACCAATAGAGTAGTGATATGCATTAACTGAGTCATTAAATAAATCACGTGTATTTAAATTATATTTTAAATTTTTAAACAGCGGGTAGTTAGAAAAGAGGTAACCGTATGAAAAAACTACCAAAAGTATCCATGAAGTTACTAAGGCTGACAAAAGTATCCATAAGGTAGCGTTTGTTTTGAGGTACTGAGACAAAGACTGAGAGACTGAGATTCGGTATCATGTTTGTTGGTTCAGAGACTGGTACTAAAATTTTTGTCTCTATTCCCAAAATTTCAGTGTACCTCCAAAAAGTGGGGACACATAAGACTAAAATTTTTAGAGATGGAGACTAAAACTTTAATAACATTTTATACCTAAAATACCTTCATTTCAATTAAATAATTCCAATTTTATCTTTTGTACAAATTAAATTAGAATTTCATTTTTATTTCAATTTCTGTCTCCCACTTTGCACCAAACAGAATACTGAAATTTATTTCAATCTCTGTCTCTTATTAGTCTTTGTCTCTCAGTCTCAGTCTTTCCGTCTCTGTCTCTTCACCAAACGCTACCTTAAACTAATGAAATTAACGCTGTACCCATGAAACATGGATTTCGTATGGCAAAAGTATCCGAACCCTAATTTTTTGTTAATTTTTAAATAAAATTCCCAAACTACCCCACCCTAACTCTATTCTACTGTCACTCTCTCTCTTCTCTTCTTCCTCTCTCCTCACTTATCCCTCTCTCAAAAACTCTTACAGAGTCACAGAACTCTCCTCCAACCTCCTCATTGTCGTCCGCCACCCACCTACTCCATTACCGTCAATCTCCTCCCCTCTCACTGCTTCTCCCTCTCACTCTTAAAGTGACTACAACACCTTCATCGCACGCCTGTGACCCAACCTGAGAAGAATGTCGCCGTGGCACGCCTATTGCAGCCGAGGAGAACGTCGTCGTGGCGCGCTTGACCCAGCCGAGGAGAACACCGTCATCGCACGTCTGAGAAGAGAGAGGGGTCGTGGTGCTCTTGCATGCAGAAAGCGAGTTCGGTAAAGAGAAATCAGAGAAGAAAAGGAGGCGGCACTGTGGATGGAGGTTCTGCCATTGACGATGTTACAGTCGGCGAAGAAAAAGGTATTTTTTAAAATATTTTTTATTTTATTTTTCTTCTTTTCAGAAATTGATTTAGTTACTACTAAATTGATACTGTTCTATTTTTTTTTTAAATCTGCTTCTATTTTTATGAAGGCTGAGATTGATTTACAGAAGATCTAGTTGATGACTTGATGGCTACTTCTACTTCTGATTTTTGCTGAAATAAATTTTAAATTGAATGAATGAATTTATTGATTTTTTATGGTTGATGGCTATTTCTACTTCAAGTTTTGCTAAAGTGAATTGAAATTAGATGAATGGATTTTAAAATTTTTATGTTTTGAGTATTTTTTAGTGTTTGATTGATTTAGTTTAGGTATGGATTGTAAACTTATGAGTAAATCGGTTGAGGTCCAATCCTCTACCACCACTACCACTACCACTGATTTCGGTTTGGCTTGTTGTAGGAGTAGTTTTGGACTCCATGACAAGAGTTGGTGCAAATTAGGTTATGAAAGGTTGAAAAAGTGAGTTGAGGTTAAGTGTAGGGTAGTTTAGGAATTTTATTAAAAAATCAGGATTTGGATACTTTTGTCATACGGAACCCATCTTTCATGGGTACAACATTAATTTCCTTAGTTTATAGATACTTTTATCGGCGTTCGTAAACTTCATGGGTACTTTTGGTAGTTTTTCCTAACCGTATTAATAGTGGATAGTTTAATGGTTTTCAAGTAAACGTGTTAATTCCTATCATTTAAAATGGACTAAAATTAATCAAACATATCCATTTTAATCTTTTCTACCAACTTTTTTATGTACTAATTGCATGCCAAAAGTTTAGATTATTGATATTATTAATATTTTTTATTATTTTCAATTTTTTTTTTAAAAAATACATATATCTCGTTTACTAATGAAAAAATATGTATGCAAGGCATTTTTTTATTTCAAGAAATTTTGAGGTGTTTTTGGACATCATAATACCATTTGTTGAAATTTTATATGCTTCTTTTTCTCAATTGATATTTTGGATTCAAATCATGAATACCAAAAAAAAAAGAAAAAAAAACACACACACACACACACAAAAAACTGGTGTTAGTAGAGCTATATTTCTTACAAGATTTCAAATGCTGAAAATTGATTGTATCCACTAAAAGGATATTGAAAAAAATGGAGGAACATAGCACATAATAGCCCCCCTTGGTTTCACTGTAGTCGTATACTGTTAAGAGAGAAAAGATTGAAAGCCGATCCTTTCGATATGCACAAAAACAAGTTTTCAGGATATTGAATTTGCATTTCCTCACTAATCTTTCGACCGTCTCTTAAGAAAATTTACCCTTGCTCTCGATTTTGCCTAGAATTTATATATGGAGAATTTTAGGATATAATATTTTTAGTAATTTTGAGAATTAAGTAGTATTAATTTAAATACAAAACAAATTTTTAAAAAAATGTCATTTTAAATTTTTTATGTTAATGTATCCAACAATATGAAGGTGATTTAGTTTCGAGTGAAGCCACCACCTATAAATGTGTTTGAAGTGTTGATTAGATGTTTTCACTGGTTCTAGGTTCTAAGAATGTTAAAAAAGAATTTTGAATTAAAAAGTTTATTTAGAGTAAATATTTAATTCGATTTTTGCTCATTCTAAATTAGGATAAGGCGATTTTTTTTTAAAAAAAAAAGACACCCATGTTGGTCTCTATTCGTTCTTAAAATGAGCCATCGTGGCCCTTCCATTATATCTCCTGGCTAAAGTTGACGGAAAAATTTTATGTGATAGTTATTGGTGTTGATGTAGATGTTTCTTCAGAGTGAAGTGCCATGTTAGATTAGGAAGAATGAACAGGGGTTGATTTGTCCTCTTGCTTCCTCCAAATCGATCCCTGTCCATTCTTTCTAATCCAACATGGCACTTCACTCTGAACAAACGTCCACATCAGCACCAGTAACTGTTACATAAGATTTTTCCGTTAACTTTGGTCAGGGAATACGATGGAGGGGCAGTGATGGCTCATTTCAGGGATGGACAGGGATCAGCGTGGGTGTCTTTTTTTGACAAAAGTCGCCTTGTCCTAATTTAGAATGGACAGGGACCGAATTTGGTGTTCACTTGTTTATTTATACATGATAAAATAATATAAAAGACCAGCCACTAATCAATTATTGTATCAGTCCCGCTACATATTTAAGTCCTTTTGCCAACCAAATCCAATCAAGTTAATCCTAACACAACAAAATCCACTCACACAATCCACGCGTAAAATCACGCCGTTCTTCTTCGTATTTCTTCTTCTTCGCGTTCCTCCTCCTTCTTCGCGTTCCTTCTTCTTCTTCGCTTGTTTCATCCTTATCTTCATTCTTTTATTGCTGCTGTTGTTGTTGCATTTTCTTTTTCTTTTTCTTCTCTTTTTCCTATCGATTTTGCAGTATTATGTATTTTTTTCTTCTTTTGTTTGATTTTTTTCTTTTTTTATTCTTGTTAAGAGAGTAAAATAAGAAAAATTACGAGAAGGTAAAACAAGAAGGAGAAGATGAACAAGAAAAGAAAAAGAAGAAAAAGATGATGATAATGATGAAGAAAAAGAAGGAGAAGAAGGATGAGGAGGAGTTTTGAATTCGGTGTATTCTGCATTTGAATTTCGGTGCATTCTGGTCTTAACTTGTTTTAAACTGAGTTTGTTTGTGTGTCGTCATCATTAAGGAATTTTGGTGCATTTTAAATTTGAACTGTTATACATATAAAAAGAAAACAACGATAATGACAATAACGATAACAATGATGACAATAATGATAATGGAGAAAAATAGGGAGAAAAGGAAGGAGAAGATCAAGCAAATTCAAATGAGAAAAGAAGGAGGAGGAGGAGAAGGTGATGGAGGTGGTGGTGGTAACGACGACGATAACGAAAGAGAAAGATGAGAAAAAAAGAAAAGAGGTGGAGGAGAAGAAGAAGACGATGATAATAAAGGAGAAGAAGGAGAAGGAGTTCTGAGTTATCAATTATTAATTTTGGTGCATTTTAGATTTAATTTTGGTGTACTCTGGTTTGAACTTGTTTTGAACTAAATTTATTTGTATGTCATCATTATTAAAAATTTCGGTGCATTCTGAATTTGAACTGTTATACATATATGAAGGAGACAACGATGATGACAATAACAATGATGATAATAATGATGATGGAGGAGGAGGAGGAGGAAAAGAAAAGAAAAGATCGAAGAGATTCAAATGAGAAAAGAAAGAGGAGGAGGAGGAGATGGAGGTGGTGGCGTGGTGGTAGTGACAACAATAATAATGAAAGAGAAAAATGAAGAAAAAAGAAGAACGAGAAGAAGAAGAAATAATAGCATTAGGAGTGGGAAGAAGAAAAAGAAGAACGCAGAAAAATTTGAAAAAAAAAAAAGAAATTTGCAAAAAAAAAAATCGTCAAAAAATAGTTACATATAATGATATATTTAGTTGCACGTGAATATTAATTAGGTTATACCAACTTGGTTAAATAACTAATTTGATTGTAGTTATAGAGCATTATTCTTATTGTATATGGTGGTTAGTTTTTTTTTTTAAATGCAATATTTTTATTATTTATATGCTAACTTAATTTAATTTTTTTTAATATAGATAATTTTAAAAAAAAAAATCAACTCTCCCAAAATATATATTCTCTCTTTCTGCACCATAAAAATGGCAGTATTACAAATGCTATTTTGACATCAATATTTTTTAAACAATTAAATATAAATTTTTTTGTTTTATTAATTAAAAAAAATTAAATATATAAATAATTAATAATTCTATGTTTATCGAAGTATCAAGAGTATTCAATTCAATAATAACTATAACATCCTACCGCACAGAACTTTACGCTCGAGTCGTAAAGCAGAGGTGGCGAGGTTTACGACCTCTAAAAATAAAATATATACATAATAATAGTTGAAAGAAATTGTATACGAGGAGCCTTTTAAGGAAAGTTTAAAACAAAGCGTTAAACAGAAAAGCACATCACTCACGTAAGCGATAAACGTAAACCGACGAGATATGAGTGAAAGACATATACATGGGAAAAGAATCCCAAGGATATAGATAACAAAGCTCCTGACCCGGCTCGCGAAGTTAAACCGACCAGAGCATATATACATACATACATACATATATATACCTAAGGAATCCCAAAATACTGTTCACAAAACCTGTTTCTCCAAGTCAACCTCTAAGAGGGACAAACATCAAACATATATACAGTGAAAATACAAATATATAACAACTCTACCAAAATAAAACTTCCAAAAGAACAATTCTTCACTTCAGAAAGCTCCCAGCATGCCTCAGTGAGGTGTCTCATGTCCTGCATTTGAAAACTACAAAATATCTATGGAGTGAGAACCAAAGGTTCTCAGCATGGAAATGGTGTCCACATAACTAACATATAATGTCCCGAAAAAGTCGAAGACAATCCTAAAACTTCTGACAATAGAATCAAACTTAACTTAACATTTTAAACCATAAATATGGTAGGTTATCTAAGGTTCTATTTCTAATTCTAACCATAATCCATCCTAACTCAACCTAACTTGATCCCTTAGCTTCTCACATTCTCCCGTTCTCCCAGAACTCCACAGCACAGACAAAACAAGATACAAACAAAGAAAATACAGGTAGTTTACAGATACAGCAAGCAGAACATACATCAGTTAAAAATGAAATAACAAGTAGGCATTCCAAAGAAAGCAAACCAAAGCAAAAAGATAAATGCATATGATGCATGCCTTTCCTACTGGCCGTGAGCTCACGTGTCAGTTACTTTGCCAGAACCCGACACATTCGGTAGCTAACCCGGATATTGTCCTCTTGAAAATTGGTGGGCGGTACACCACTACGAACCCCACTTGGTGGGTGGTACACCACCACGAACCCCACAATTACGAGCGGTACACCACCACGAACCTCGCAAGATCTTCAATTGGAAAACAACACACACATGTAGGCGGTAAACCACCACGAACCCCACAAATTATTCACTTTTAAAAACATGTGGGCGGTACACCACCATGAACCCCACACAACATTCTCTTTAAAAATATGTGGATGGTACACCACCACGAACCCCACATACTTCTCGACATTGGGCAAGCGGTAAACCACCACGAACCTTGCTAGGTCAAACTTAAACAATTTCATTTTCAAATTCATTATACATTATTCATTCATATCCATTCATAATCATTCAAAACCATTCACTAAGGCTAGATTCATCATCATATATATATATATATATTACCCCAATACACAACCCCAATAAGCTTAACAACTTTAACTCACAATTAACCAAACTCAACCTCAAAATTCACATTCAATTCACAATCTTATACCCAACTATCATCATTCTCACCTCAAGTGCACCGTAATCTATATAACATACCTCATTATTCATCAAGCTATCATCATCATGGTTCATCATTAATTTCAATATCAAACATCAAAATCCACATCTCATGCTCACACAATAACTAATCAATCCAACCAACTAATTCAACATCCATATACATCAAAGTCAACAATTATCCTCATTATTTACTAATCACAACAATTCACATATTCATCCTATCCTACGGTCGACTAGTCTAAGTCTTCACGACACATTATATTTTTGTTATGAGAAACCGAAACCATACCTTGGCCGATTCCTCCCTAAGCTCAAAACGCCTCAATCATCCACCGTTTCTCAAACTCCAAAAGCTCCAACTCCTCACCAACTGAATTTTCAACTCCCAGGATTCAATTTCAAGATTTCAATATCCACCAATTTAACTCCAAAATACCCAATTTAATCTAATACAATCTAAATTCACTATAATTAACATAGAGTTTTCTAATTAATGATTCATAGAGGGTTAAGTGATTTCTTACCTTATCCACTAGAAATTAGAGTGAAACCCAATAATTATCCACCGCTAGAGTACCCCTAAACCATCAAAATCACAAAATCTCTCAATTTTCAAAACCTAAATCACGAACTGAAAAGGGGAGAACTGGGTGAAAAAACGTGATTCTCTTACCAAATTGTTCAGTGGATCTTGTAGAGAATTTTGAGACGAACGCATGGCCACTGACGGCTCGTCAATCAGAGCTCCGAATTAAAAGTTACGCGGATTTGAATTTGTGGTGAGGGTTTTAGGTTTCCTCCTTGTTCTTCCCTCTTTCTCAGCGTTATTTCTTGTGTATGAGAAGCAAATGAGCTGAAGCTCATGAGTATATATGAAGTGGGTTGGGTCTTGAGCCCATTATGGGCTCGGTTCATCCGGTTCGACCCGTTTGACCCAATCTTGGGCCAATTTCTTTAAATTTAGTGTCAAAATTTTCGTTTTAACTAGCTCTATTACATTAGACTATAAGAATTCCATTTTCTTATTTTCTCGAATAAATATTAATTTATGAGTTAATTATTTATTAATTAACCGGGCTTTACATCTTACCCCTCTAATAGAAATTTTTGTCATCGAAAATTCGCTCTCAAATCTTCACATACGCTCCTTTATATTTAACCGACCTCTTATCATTCATTTTACCATTCTCCCAATATTACTTCAAACACTAATTCACATTATCCAGTCTCAGGTACAAGATCATATACTTAATCAAATTCAAGCCTAATTTATACCCGTCTGTTTCATTCTTGGTTTCGTCTAGCTCTTTCTTAACGACTGCAAACTTTCTTATCCTTTATGGGTGCCTTCTAAATCGGATCAATTCTCTAATCCTTCTCAACGATCTCAAACATTATACAAATCCTCAATCTCTTAGTTAGAGTTAATATACTATAACCTAAACCACACACTCACACTTTCCATTCCTCGATCCTATACCAATTCTCAAATCATTCTCATATCCCAAGGCTTCTTCCTCACGTCCCTACAGTTCTAGAGTCACCAAAATCACGGCGCTTCCACAGCGTCACTTTGATTATAAATCACTAAGAACTTAAACATTCACTTGCTTCCACTAAACATCTTCTTGTATCCTTTTACCTTTCTAACTAACGCCATTGACTTTTACTCTTAGCTGCACAAGTTCTGAGTCCTTGGTTTTCTCCACTACGAGGTTCATTACTGTCTCTGTCACCATTTCTAGTTTGTTCGCTCTATTCCTTCAGCAGAAGCTTGCACAGTAACAGCCAGAGAATTAATTGTATTATCTCACTCGCGTTCACGAGCCACCATTTGGATCTTGTCCACACCGAACAATTGATATTAAGGTGATCAGTCTTAATATCTCATGTCTAGTGTTTTGAATCTCCAAAGGTAATGCTCATGAATATTTATGCTATATATTTCAAGCAGACATCCTAAATAGCATAAGCACACAGCCAGAGTATGCTCAGAAGTATAGTCAGTCCATTCTCCAGGCTCTACGGGAACGAACTACTCTGATACCATAATGTAACACCCTACCGCACATAATTTTATGCTCGAGTTGTAAAACAAAGGTGGCGAGGTATTACGACCTCTAAAAATAAAATATATACATAATAAGTAGTTGAAAGAAATTTTATACAAGGAGCCTTTGAAGGAAAGTTTAAAACAAAGCATTAAACAGAAAAGCGCATCACTCGCGTAAGCGATAAACATAAACCGACGAGATATGAGTGAAAGACATATACATAGGAAAAGAATCCCAAGGAGATAGATAACAAAGCTCCTGATCCAGCTTGCGAAGTTAACTCCTGATCCGGCTTGCGAAGTTAAACCGGCCAGAGCATATATACATACATGTATATATACCTAAGGAATCCCAAAATACTGTTCACAAAATCTATTTCTCCAAGTCAACCTCTAAGAGAGGACAAACATCAAACATATATACAGTGGAGATACAAATATATAACAACTCTACCAAAATAAAACTCCCAAAAGAATAGTTCTTCGCTTCAGAAAGCTCTCAGCATGCCTCAGTGAGGTGTCTCACGTCCTACATCTGAAAACCACAAAATATGTATGGAGTGAAAACCAGAGGTTCTCAGCATGGTAACGGTACCCACATAACTAACATATAATGTCCCAGAAAAGTCGAAGGCAATCCTAGAACTTTTGACAATAGAATCAAACTTAACTTAACATTTTAAACCATAAATAGGGTAGGTTATCTAAGGTTCTATTTCTAATTCTAATCATAATCCATCCTAACTCAACCTAACTTGATCCCTTAGCTTCTCATATTCCCCCGTTCTCCCAGAACTCCACAGCACATACAAAACAAGATACAAACAAAGAAAATGCAGATAGTTTACAGATACAACAAGCAGAACATATAGCAGTTAAATATGAAATAACAAGTAGGCACTCCCAAGAAAGAAAACCAAAGCAAACAGATAAACGCATATTATGCATGCCTTTCCTACTGATTGTGAGCTCACGTGTCGGTTACTTTGCCAGAACCCGACATATCCGGTAGCTAACCCGGATATCATCCTCTTGAAAATCGGTGGGCGGTACACCACGACGAACACCACCATTGCGAGCGGACACCACCACAAACCTCACAACATCTTCAATTAGAAAACAACACACACATGTGGGCGGTAAACCACCACGAACCCCAGAAAGTATTCACTTTTAAAAACATGTGTGCAGTACACCACTACGAACCCCACACAACATTCTCTTTAAAAATATATGGACGGTACACCACCATGAACCCCACATACTTCTCGACACTGGGTAAGCGGTAAACCACCATGAACCTTGCCAGGTCAAGCTTAAACAATTTCATTTTCAAATTCATTATACATTATTCATTCATATCCATTCATAATCATTCAAAACCATTCACTAAGGCTAGATTCATCATCATATATATATATATATATTACCCCAATACACAACCCCAATAAGCTTAACAACTTTAACTCACAATTAACCAAACTCAACCTCAAAATTCACATTCAATTCACAATCTTATACCCAACTATCATCATTCTTACCTCAAGTGCACCATAATCTATATAACATACCTCATTATTCATCAAGCTATCATCATCATGGTTTATCATTAATTTGATAATTTCAATATCAAACATCAAAATCCACATCTCATGCTCACATAATAACTAATCAATTCAACCAACTAATTCAACATCCATATACATCAAATTCAACAATTATCCTCATTATTTACTAATCACAACAATTCACATATTCATCCTATTCTACGGTCGACTAGCCTAAGTCTTCACGACACATTATATTTTAGTTACGAGAAATCGAAACCATACCTTGGCCGATTCCTCCCTAAGCTCGAAACGCCTCAATCATCCACCGTTTCTTAAGTTCTAAAAGCTCCAACTCCTCACCAACTGAATTTTCAACTCCCAGATTCAATTTCAAGATTCCAATATCCACTAATTTAACTCCAAAACACCCAATTTAATCTAATACAATATAAATTCACTATAATTAACATAGAATTTTCTAATTATTGATTCATAGAGGGTTAAGTAGTTTCTTACCTTACCTACTCGAAATTAGGGTGAAATCCAACAATTATCCACTGCTAGAGTACCCCTAAACCATCAAAATCACAAAATCTCTCAATTTTCAAAACCTAAATCACGAACTGAAAAGGGGAGAATTGGGTGAAAAAATGTGACTCTCTTACCAAATTGTTCAGTGGGTTTTGTAGATAATTTCAAGACGAACGTGTGGCCGCTAACGGCTCGTCAATTAGAGCTCCAGATTAAAAGTTACGTGGATTTGAATTTGTGGTGAGGGTTTTAGGTTTCCTCCTTGTTCTTCCCTCTTTTCCAACGTTATTTCTTGTGTATGAGATGCAAATGAGCTGAAGCTCATGAGTATATATGAATTGGGTTGGGCCTTGGGTACATTATGGGCCCGTTTCGTCCGATCCGACCTATTCTTGGGCCAATTTCTTTAAATTTAGTGTAAAAATTCTCGTTTTAATTAGCTCTATTATATTAGACTATAATAATCCCATTTTCTAATTTTCTCAAATAAATATTAATTTATGAGTTAATTATTTATTAATTAACCGGGTTTTACAACAACGGTAAAAATTAAAAAAAAAAACTTCACTCATAGCAGAGAAAGAGTACATACTCCGTACTTAGGGAGAATGAGAGAAAGAGGGAGCCAGAGCGAGTATTTGAGGGTGAAACACAGGGAGGATGGTGACCATGCCGTCGGAAGAGATAAGGGTGAGAGTGTGGGTGGCGGTGCATCCGGTGCCAAGGAGGGTTTCTCACGAGAGGTGTTTCAAAGTCTACAAAGGTCTTCTTTAGAGATAAAGTCATTGGTCCAGAGAAATCGAAGGCCTTTGCACTTGCAGGATCTCTATCTGGGGATAGTATAATGACAGTGGTGGGCAAGCAGGGCGATCCCCAAACTCCATGTGTAAACTTCACTGAAGAAGCCAAGCTTTGTTTGGCAGAGCCTTATCGAGAAGCTTTGGTGATTGATTCACTCGAAAACTGTCTCTCAACAATTTCCTACCGGCAAGTGCACCGAATTGTCGTCAAGTAAAAACTCACTGTAGAGTGAGGTCGAATCCCACAGGGATTAGTTGGTTGATCAATGTTAATTGGAGAATTATGCTAGTTGAGTGAAATCAAAATTAGGTTGAGATTGCAGAATGTAAATTTGGTGGGAAACTTAAATTGCAAGAAATTAAATGACAAAAATTAAAGTGCGAGAAATTAAATGATAGAAGCTTAAATTGCATGAAATTAAATGGAAATGGGGATTAAGCATGAAATTAAAGAGCAGAATATAAAAGAATGGGTAGATCAGATATGGGGATTCATTGGGTTTCATGAGATATTGAATTCTCTGGATCAAAGCATTTTCATTTCTTCCTCAATCAATGCATTCATTGACATTGCTTGGCAATCTTAGATGATTGGATCCCAATGTCTTGGCTCACTAATTCTCTCTAAGCATGAACAATTGTCCAATGTCTTGATTTAATTGCTCATGGGAAGAGTTGAAGTTCGGTCATTGATTATACCACACAAATTCATAGATCAAAGTATTGGTAGGATTACATGTCACTATATCCATCCAAACCCCAATCTAATCCAATGTGAGAAAGCATTTCTAGCATGAATTCTTCATCCCTCTCTCAAGGATCCGAAGAATTCCAATTATAGATAGCTTCTCTGTCAAGACAACTATCCAATAGAATTGAGATCGAAAGCTTCCTAACAAAAATCAAGAGAAAAGAAAGAAGAAGAAGATGAAAACTACTATTGATCCATTGAATTACAATAGAGCTCCCTAACCCAATGAAAGGGGTTTAGTTGTTCATAGCTCTCAAAATGGAAATTGGAATTGAAAGATACATTGCTCGAAAATTAAAATGAACTGAAAAGTAAAAAGTGAAGTCCAAAGTCGTCCCTCTAACTTAAATTCTAAGCTATTTATACACTTTCTTCTATTGATCTTCAATCTCTGAATTGGGCTTTTGACCTTGATGGAATTGGGTTGAAATGGCTCCAATTGGTTTCCCTTGCTATTGAGAAGAGATCTGTTTGAATTGCAAGTTCTGGTGCTTCAAGTTGGAGTCAACGTTTGATGACCAACGTTGACTCAAACGCCTTTCTTAAAACCAGATAAATTTGCTGTCATTGGTATTTGACTAAACGTTGAAGTGCCAACGTTCTTCTACCCACGCGTACGCGGCATTGCGCGTTTGCGCCCATGGGTCAGAAAGCTCATCCACGCGTACGCGTGCTGCACGCGTACGCGTGGATGCAAAAATCCCATTTTCCAGTTTTAAAAATATGTAGAAGAGCGTTGGCCTCAGCGTTGGACTGGCAACGTTCCCTCCAACATTGGCCAATCCACGCATGCCCGTGCTGTATGCGTGCGCGTGGATTCTCAGAAGTTAGGCCCACGCGTACGTGATGCGTGAGAATCTTTCCTATCTTTCCTAGTGAATTTGCATTTATATTGTTGAGTTTAATTAAGAATTAATTATCTTTTAGCCACTATGGATGCTACTTTGAGTCTTGTGTAATTCTATTTAATTTAGGTAGCATTTGGCTGGATTTGATGGAGCTTCTGCAGAAAAAAAAAAAAGAAGGCTATATAGGCCAGGAATGGCTCAGAGGATGGAGAGGAAGCATGCACAAATGGAATCAGCACAAGAATTAAAGGAGATGACAGCGATGAGCGACGCATGCGCGTACCTGACGCGTGCGCGTGATTTGGAGATTTGCTCAGCGACGTGTGCGCTTACCTGACGCGTACGCGTGACACGTGAGGAAGACCATCGACGCGTATGCGTGACTGACACGTACGCGTGACATGCATCACATGCAGAAAACGCTGATTCCTATTAATTCTGATTTAAACTTTATTTTTATTTTAAATAGGAAAAGATATTATTTTAGTTTTTGAAGATAGATTTTTAAATTAATTAGGATTAGATATAAAAGGATTCCCACATTAGTTAACTATTGATTCCACCTCAGCTAAACTTACACTTTACCTGAATCCTTATATTCTCTCTGAACCATGAGCAACTAAACCTCCATTCTTAAGGTTAGGAGCTCTGTCTATTTGTATGGATTGATTCTATTGTTTTCTTTATTTTAATTCATGTACTGATTTATAATTCAAGAATTATTTTCGTTATTTATCTTATGAATTTGGGTGGAATGGAAGTATGACCCTCTTTCTAATTGAGTTCTTGTATAACTTGGAAAAGCTCTTTACTTGAACAACAACTTGAAAACAATTTCTCCTAAATTCTAATTATCTGGACTTAACGGGATACGTGACATATAATCCTTTTATATTTGGGTAATTAGAGTTTCTGTGGCACATAAACTAGGATTAAACTTCACCCTCTAATTGGAATTAATTGACCAAGGAATTGGCAGTTGATGAGAATTAGAGGAGACTAGAAAGGTCTAAGAAATTAGGATCTAGTCACATATAGTTTGCCATGAATTAAATCTTGCATGATTAAAATAAATTAATAAGAAAAGTCAATCCAAAAAATAGATAACTTTGAAGCCTTAACTGCTTTCTCCATATTTTATTCCCAACTTATTTACTTGCCTGTCTTTGAACTCTGAATTTACTGTTTAATGCTTTTTGAATTCCAAAACACTCTTTTCTATTTGTCTGACTAAGCCAATCACTCAACCATTGTTGCTTGATCCATCAATCCTCGTGGGATCGACCCTCACTCATCTGAGGTATTACTTGGTACGACCTGGTGCACTTGCCGGTTAGTTTGTGGGTTATAAATTCCGCATCAAATTTTTGGCGCCGTTGCCGGGGATTGATAGTGATTAACAACTATTCGTTGTTTGATTGCTTAGATTAGACGTTTTAGTTTTAATTTTTCTTAAATTTTGCTTTAGTATTTTCGAAAAAAAATTTAATAAATAAATAGCACTAATATTTTTCCTTAATTTCTGAAATTAAGTTTGGTGTCGTCTAGTTAATTTCATTTTAATTTTCTTGTTTATTTTCCCTGTTAATTTTCGAATTTTTTTTGTCCAATTTCTGTTATCATTTTTGAAAATTTTCTGTTTTATTTATTTAGTATTTCTATTCTATTATTTTACACAGGTTACCTCACTGGGAGTTCTCTGCACTCTGACATAGAAAATCCTATCTTTTCTTGTCTTTTGTCTGTTTATGAGCAGGAACAGGGATAAGGAACCTCTGTTAGACTTTGATCCTGAACCTGAAAGGACTTGTAGGCGACGTTTACAACAAGCAAGACTTTACAAGGCTGCAGAATCTACTATGGATCCTAATAATGCTGTTAATGCCAATGTGGCAAATCCGAATGGGGATGATCAACAAAGGAGAGTGCTTGGCTCTTAATCTGCTCCTACTGCAGATCTTTATGGAAAAAGCATTGTGGTGCCTCCTATAGCTGTGAACAACTTTGAGTTGAAGCCACAATTGGTCACCCTGGTGAAACAAAACTGCCAGTATCATGGTCTTCCACAAGAAGACCCAAATCAATTTATTTCTAATTTTCTGTAGATTTGTGATACTGTGAAGACAAATGGAGTGAACCCAGAGGTGTACAAACTCATGCTCTTCCCGTTTGCTCTGAGGGGTGGAGCAAAGCTATGGCTAGATTCCCAACCTAAGGAGAGTTTGGATACTTAGGACGAGGTTGTTACTGAGTTTCTTACCAAATTTTTCCCACCAAAGAAGATGACTAAGCTTAGGGTGGAAGTTCAGACCTTCAAGCAGAAGGATGGTGAAACTCTTTATGAAGCTTGGGAGAGATACAAGCTACTGACTAGGTAATGCCCTCCGAACATGTTCTCCAAATGGACCCAACTAGATATCTTTTATGAAGCTTGGGTGAAATGTCCAAGATATGCTTAGATAATTCTACATGTGGTTCATTGCACAAGAAGAAGACACCGGAGGAGACTATTGAGCTTATTGAATTGGTTGCTAGGAACCAATATTTATATTCATCTAACAGAAATCCTGTGAACTCAGAGACTTCTCAGAAGAGAGGTGTGTTGGAAATAGAAGTTGTTAATGCTATTCTTGCTCAGAATAAACTTATATCTCAGCAAATAAATTTACTTACTCAGCAGATGGGTGGCATGCAAGTCTCAGCTATCAACACCCAAAATCCACCTCAAGAGGTCTCTTATGACATGACAGGTAATTTTGTACAAAATAAGAATTATGATTATACTCAATCTTTTTCTGAACAGGTCAATTGCATGGGGAGTGCTCCTAGAAATCCCAACAATGATCCCTATTCTCAGACCTACAATCAGGGGTGGAGAAATCACCCAAATTTTGGGTGGAGGGACCAACCTCAAAAACCTCAGAATTTCAACAATAATTCTCAGGGCGGCTTCCAACAGAATAATCACAATAACCACCAATTTCAATCTCATCAACAATAACCACTTCCGCAAGCAAATTCTAAATCCCAAGAAGATTCTAATTGGGAGATGATGAGGAGTTTTGTGCAAGAAACCATAGTATCAATCAAGAATTTAGAGATTCAGATGGGTCAAATAGCCACAAGAGTTAATAAAATTGATCAGAGGACCACTAATAGCCTTCCTGGTAAGACAATTCTAAATCCAAGAGAGGAATGCAAGGCTATCACCTTGATTAGTGGACAAGTGGCAAGTATTAAAGCACAAGTTAATGAGGAGCTAGATGAAAAAGAAAGTTACAAGGCTATTCAATTGAGAAGTGTTAAAGTAGCTGGCTCTGATACCAAGGTCAATGGAGAGTTAGTTGTAAAAGAAGCTCCAGAAGAGAAGAAGGAAGAAGTAGAGCACGTCCCTCCAAAGCGTGCAGACAACCCATTTCCAGACTTTCTTGACACTTATCCTACACTGCCAAAGGCTCCTGAGTACAAGCCTAAAATGCCATATCCTCAAAGACTTCAAAAGGAGACCAAGGACAAGCAGTTTTCAAAGTTCTTGGAAGTCTTCAGAAAGTTGCAAATCAATATTTCTTTTGCTGAGGTTTTGGAGCAAATGCCTCTCTATGTCAAGTTTATGAAGGAGTTGTTGTCAAAGAAGAAGCCTTTAAAGGGAGATGAGAGAGTGGTCCTGACTAAAGAATGTAGTGCCATCATTCAGAATAACTTGCCAAGAAAGATGCCGGATCCAGGGAGCTTCCAAATTCCATGCACCATTGGGAGCACAACCTTTGAGAAAGCATTATGTGATCTGGGAACAAGCATCAATTTAATGCCCTTGTCTATGATGAAGAAGTTGCAAATCCAAGAGGCACAACCCACAAGGATAGCATTGCAGATGGCAGACAAATCTATGAAGCCTGCATACGGATTAGTGGAGAATATCTTGGTCAAAGTGGGTAAGTTCTTTCTCCCAGCAGATTTTGTGATTCTTGACACGGGGGAGGATGAGAATGCCTCTATAATTCTAGGAAGACCATTCCTAGCCACTGGAAGAGCTCTAATTGATGTAGAAGTGGGTGAATTAGTGCTTAGAGTGCATAATGAGCAACTGATCTTTCATGTCTTCAAAGATATACATTCAGCAGATGAAGAAGAGAGGTGCATGCAGACTGAGCTTATTGATTCAAACCTTCAAGAACCCCCTGATGATATACCGCAGAATCTGTAGTTCAAACCTCCTTTAGTCATAATAAAAAAAAATTCCTCCTGACATCAAACCTAAGTTTGGTGCCGGGAATGCATCATCCACCAAGGAGGAGGTTCCCAAAAAGAAAAAAATACCCAGAGGATGGAGAAACAAAAAGATCCCCACTGAAGGTTTCTCCCCAGGAATGAAAGTGGTGTTGACTAGCAATCTAGTGTGGATTTATACAGTAAACAGAATCCTCTCTCTGGAGCATATTGAGCTAATTTATGGAGACACAGGAAAGAAGTTCAAAGAAAGGGGTGAAGAGCTGAGCCCCTATGATCCTCCTCCTTAGAGGAGCTGACCGTCAAGCTAGTGACGATAAAGAAGCGCTTGTCGGGAGGCAACCCGATAATTTCGTATCCTTAGTTATTTTTTGTAGTAGTGATTTTCTTATTTATTTGATTTTTATTAAGTTTTTACTGTTTTTCTTTCGTTTTACGTGTGTTCTGATCATGCAGCTATTTTAGAACAGGAATCGAACACCTCGAGAAAAGAGCACACGACGCGTAAGCGTCGCTGACGCATACGCGTCATATGTGTGTGCGTGAAAAATAAAAATGGAACAGAGAGTTAGGCAGGAGTGGTGCTGGTGGTGTGCCTTGCGCACAAGCGAGCCCACGCGTACGCATCCCCCACGCGTACGCGTGACCCTGCAAATTGGCGTAAATGGGTGTATGGCCAGAGAGTTATGATGGTGTGGGGCTGGAATTGTGCTGGGCGCACAAGCCCCACCACGCGTACGCGTCCTTGACGCGTGCGCGTCATTTTCCCACAATGGCCATCCACGCGTACGCATCCCAGACGCGTACGCGTCGCTTGAAATTCGCGCGATCCACGTGCACACGTGCCTTACGCGTACGCGTCGCATGCGACGCCCAATTAAACCACCTTAGCGCCTAATTTCAAATCATCCACCCCCAATCCTAATTCTCTCTTGTTCTTTTACCCTTTTATTCTTCTTTCATCATATTATTTGTTTTTGTTTTTAGTTCTTCTTTACTTGAGGACAAGCAAACCTTTAAGTTTGGTGTTGCTGTTGCTTCACTTATGGCTTTTCTATGGGACCAAAGGGAGGCGAATAATCTTTAATGAGGAGCATAGCCGGAGGAATGATATGGCCACCAACATAACTGAGGTGGTTGAATTCCTTTCATTCTATATTCCTTCCCGCTCTTACTATGTTATGTTCCGGTTTTCTGCTATTTTGCTTTGTTTATTGCATGATCTTTTATTAGTAAGATTCCTAGGTTCTAGTTTAGTTTACTATTTTGAATTTTTTTTATTTGCTTTAATGTTGAAAGGTGCCTCATGTATTATCCACTGAGCTTGAAATCAAAAAAGAAAAATAAGTGATGTATTGCATGAGAAATTGGGTTTATATTGAAAATTAGTCTCATTTATTCAAATGTGGTGGTATTTTCTGTAACTCTAAATGCATGACATGAACAGTGCATATTTAAATTTGAATCAAAGAATATTGATGTACAAGGAACAGGGATTTAGAGAATTATTATGACTTCTCTGAAATAAACAAAAATTTAATCCTTGAAGCAAAAGAAATAGCAAAAAAAAAAGGGATGTAAAAGCAAGGTCCAAGGCTCTGAGCATCAATAACTAGGGAGGTCAGATATGATTAAAAGCTCAAAGAGTTGTTTCCCTAGTCATATGCTTGTGGTGTTCTTATGTCAAGTAATTCTTGAGACAAAACATTTAGAGTTGAGATCAATTGCATTCAGAAGAGTATGCCAAAGGCTTTGAGCACCACTGTCTGGGAGTAGCTGAAAGAAAAATCAAAACTTCAAAAGAGTTTCCTAGTTAAGTGCTTGTGGTGTTTCTGTGTCAAGTGAAGCTTGAGACAAAACATTTAAAGTCACGGCTAGGCTCAAGGTACAAAGCACCAAAGAAAAGAGAATCAAAGGAAATTTGCTGTGTTCAAGGATTAAATTGAAGTACAAAAATCAGAGAATTTATAATATGATCCGGATTCTAATTCTGAATGACACTGACATCCTTCTGATTCAAAGGAGAATGAGATGCCAAAACTATTCAAGATTATAGTTGTAAACCCCACTATAAGAAGAGACATGAGCTTAATCGAACTCTCATTCTCATGCAAATTCACATCCTAAGCCGATATTAGTTTGGTTGCTTGAGGACAAGCAACAATTCAAGTTTGGTGTTGTGATGCGTGAGCATCTTTCCTATCTTTTCCTAGTGAATTTGCATTTAAATTGTTGAGTTTAATTAAGAATTAATTATCTTTTAGCCACTATGGATGCTACTTTAAGTCTTGTGCAATTCTGTTTAATTTAGGTAGCATTTGGCTGGATTTGATGGAGCTTCTGTAGAAAAAGAGAAGAAGGCTATATAGGCCAGGAATGGCTCAAAGGATGGAGAGGAAGCTTGCACAAATGGAATCAGCACAAGAATTAAAGGAGATGACAGCGAGGAGCGATGCGTGCGCGTACCTGACGCGTGCGCGTGATTTGGAGATTTGCTCAGTGACGCGTGCGCGTACCTGACGCGTACGCGTGACACGCGAAGAAGACCATCGACGCGTACGCGTGACATGCGTCACATGCAGAAAACACTGATTCCTATTAATTCTGATTTAAACTTTATTTTTATTTTAAATAGAAAAAGATATTATTTTAGTTTTAGAAGATAGATTCTTAAATTAATTAGGATTAGATATAAAAGGATTCCCACATTAGTTAACTATTGATTCCACCTCAGCTAAATTTACAGTTTACCTGAATCCTTATTTTCTCTCTGAACCATGAACAACTAAACCTCCATTGTTAAGGTTAGGAGCTCTGTCTATTTGTATAGATTGATTCTATTGTTTTCTTTATTTTAATTCATGTACTGATTTATAATTCAAGAATTATTTTCATTATTTATCTTATGAATTTGGGTGGAATGGAAGTATGACCCTCTTTCTAATTGAGTTCTTGTATAACTTGGAAAAGCTCTTTACTTGAACAACAGCTTGAAAACAATTTCTCCTAAATTCTAATTATCTGGACTTAACGGGATACGTGACATATATTCCTTTTATATTTGGGTAATTAGAGTTTCTGTGGCACATAAACTAGGATTAAACTTCACTTTCTAATTAGAATTAATTGACCAAGGAATTGGCAGTTGATGAGAATTAAATGAGACTAGAAAGGTCTAAGGAATTAGGGTCTAGTCACATATAGTTTGCCATGAATTAAATCTTGCATGATTAAAATAAATTAATAAAAAAAGTCAATCCGAAAAATAGATAATTTTGAAGCCTTAACTGCTTTCTCCATATTTTATTCCCAACTTATTTACTTGCCTGTCTTTGAACTCTGAATTTACTGTTTAATGCTTTTTGAATACCAAAATACTCTTTTCTGTTTGTCTGACTAAGCCAATCACTCAACCATTGTTGCTTGATCCATCAATCCTTGTGGGATAGACCCTCACTCATCTGAGGTATTACTTGGTACGACCCGGTGCACTTGTCGGTTAGTTTGTGGGTTATAAATTCCGCACTAGTACGCGCCATGGACGCGTACGCGTCGTTGCGCGTTTTCAAAATCAGAATTTTGAAGCCACCATCACGCACATTGGCCACCAACATTTGAGGTAGCGTTTGGGGTCTAACGTTGCCCATCCACGCGTACGCGTCAACTACGCGTGCGCGTGGATTGCCAGAATTTCCAATCCATGCGTACGCGTACAGCATGCGTGCGCGTTGCTACATATTTTCAAAATCTCCAGAAAGCTCATTTTATCACAACGTTGCGGTTAACGTTGGCTTGCCAACGTTCTTTCCAACGTGAGCACCAGCAAATTATGCAGAACATTGCTCTGCTATCCTCTCAACGTTTGAGGCAACGTTGGTGGTCCAACTTGGCCACCAACGTTGCTACTCCTTCTTCTTCTCCATGCTCCTTCTTCAACTTTCTTTTATTCTTTCCATCAGCTATCATCAACCAATACATGCATTAAAGCTTTGCTAAAGTCATGAGAATTCTCATTATTCTTAGCACACAAGTAATTATAGCATAATTCTCATGAAATTGTATCAAATTAACCTTGGTTAGATGAATCTAGGCATACATGAATTTCTAACCCAATTGCTTACTTATAATTTAAGAAAGTGCATAAAACCTATTAAAAACAAAGAAAAAGGCTAGTGAAACTAGCCTAAGATGCCCTAGCATCAGTGATCAAGGTTCTTAATAAAAATGATAGTTACACAGCTCTTTCACACAAGTGTCGGATGGTTTGACGCATCAAAAGTGGCTTTGATCTGCTTGATGTGGGATTTGGGTACTTCATGGTAAAATTCGATGCAGGTGAAGATCGTGAGAAGGTCATGCTTAGTGGCCCGTGGTTGATTGAGGGGCATTATGTTGCTGTAGAACTGTGGGATATAGATTTTCGACCATGTGAGCAATCCTTCGAGTTTACGCTTGTATGGGTTCGGGTTTCAGGGCTCCTAATCTGGTGCTATCAGGAATAGGCTATGATGCGTATTGCTTCTGCAATAGTAGTCCATATCAAAGTGGACCTAGCCACTAAGTTGGCTGAGAGAGGACGACATGCCCAAGCATGTGTTCAAATAAATTTAGGATTGTCGGTGATCAAGCATATCATTGTGGAAGGCATAACTCATGTAGTGGAGTATGAAAGTTTAAACTTAATTTGTAATTCTTGTGCACGTTATGGCCACGATATGGCACAGTACTTGGGTAGAGACTCCAAGGAAGGAAAGGAAGGAAATTCTGATGCCACCAAGCCCGGGACGGTACAACGGCGGTGCCAAATCCTGAGCCCAAAATTCAAAATTCAAATGAAGTAGAACCTGATGTGGTAGGCGGTGTTACTGGCGAGAATCCCGCACTGAATTTGCAAGAGGATTTCGAGGCTAATAATTTACATGAAAATAACGTTGAGGAGGCTTGCATGCATGATGAACCCTAGGCTGGGAGCAAGTTGTGAGGAAAGGTAAAACCAAGCTGGGGCAGAAGCAATCTAACAAGGTCCAAAGAGGCACTCAATCCAGAATCGATTCGGGTAGGGTAATCAGGCTCATCATCCACTTCCCTCACACAGATGGATCCAGCTCCTATCGCGCCAGGGTCGGGTCACGAGTCAAGGTCGGACGCAGCGCTTTTCGTGTTGGGGAGACGTCGATCTCCTTAACCCGACACACATACAACGACAGTGTCACATCCTGAGCCCAAAACTCAAAATTCAACTGAAGTAGAACCTGATGTGGTAGGCAGCATTACTAGTGAGAATCCCGTACTGAGTTTGCAAGAGGATTTGGAGGCTAATAATTTGGATGGAAATAACGTTGAGGAGGCTTGCATGCATGATGAACCCTAGGCTGGGAGCAAGTTGTGAGGAAAGGTAAAACCAAGCTGGGGCAGAAGCAATCTAACAAGGTCCAAAGAGGCACTCAATCCAGAATCGATTCGGGTAGGGTAATCAGGCTCATCATCCACTTCCCTCACACAGATGGATCCAGCTCCTATCGCGCCAGGGTTGGGTCACGGGTCAGGTCAGACACAGTGCTTCCCGTGTTGGTGAGACGTCGATCTCCTCAACCCGACACACCCCAGTGCCTCGCGGCTCCTCTCTCCGGAAATGACCAAGGCCGGCGTCCCTACAGAGCTCGCCGGTTGAGAAGAGTTGGAGACACGGCGGTGGAAGCATCGTCAAGTCCTCTTGCAGCCGTGAAGGAGAGTGTTACCGTGTTGGTTCCATTGGAGAAGGAAGGCGCGTTGACGACTGTTGCTGCGTCGGTAGGCGGGAATAAGGAGATATTCCATAGAGATCCGGCAAACATGAAGGTCACGGGAGTCACTCCCGCGGGGCAAGCCTCGGTTGAGGTTGGTAAAGCACTTTAATTTCCTTGTTTTATATTTTTATATTTTATATTATGAATAGTTTAAATATAATAGCTTGGAATATTAGGGGTGCTTCTAATAAGTTAGCCCAGATGAATTGTAAAGAGCTGGTTAGGAAATTTAAACTTGTAATTTTTATTGTAGTTGAAACTCACTGTCCTTTTCAACACTTGAAACTGTACTGAGAAAGACTTGGTTATCACTCTATTGGTATAGTGGAGGCGTTAGGATATAAAGGGAGTATCTGGTTCCTTTCTGTAATGCAGGGTGCTCACTGCAAATGGGTTGATGCTTTCGATCAGTGTGTTACAGTTGAGGTTCAGGTAAATAATGTGATTTGGAGGTGCAGTGGTATCTATGATAGTCCTTAGTTTAATACTAGAGTTTTGCTATGGGATTATCTTGTTACTCAGTCTTCATCTTTCTGCGGGCCATGGATTGTTTTTGGTGATTTTAATGAAGTACTATTCCTCAGGAATCTAAGGGTTGCCTTTTCTTAAGTCGCCATGCAGATCGGCTTGCTGCCTCTCTAGGGGATAGTGATCTGTTTGACTTGAAGACTATTGGAAGACGATTTTCTTGGTACAGAAGGGTTAAAAATGGTGTTGAGGTGGCAAAAAAAACTTGATCGGGTCTGCATCAATAGTGGATGGTTATCTCTCTTTCCAGAAGCTTATGCAGAAATTTTAAATAGGCTTCAGTCTGATCATTGTCCTATCCTAGTGCATTGTACAAGTCGTCCCCAACCGAAAAAGAATATACCTTTTCGTTTATTGTGGCTTGTGCAACTCATCCGGGATACAGAGATATTGTGAACCTGTCATGGCAGGCTGGCTACAGAGAGATGCATGGCAAGCTTTCAGAAGTGTAGAAGAATTCTTTAGAGTTTAATTCTAAAGTGTTCGGCAACATTTTTGTTAGGAAATGCGAATTGGAGAGACAGATTAATTTCCTTCAGAAGCGACTAGAAGTAATGGAAGATTTGTCTATGCGGCAAAAAGAACAACAGCTGATTGAGGAATTTAATAGCACGCTTGTGCAGGAGGAACTTCTATGGTTTCAGAAATCCAGAGAGCAGTGGGTAAAATTTGGGGATAGAAATACCAAGTTCTTTCATGTCCAGACTCTTGTGCGGAGAAAGCATAATAAGATTCATGGTCTCTTTCTTCAAGATAGGGTGTGGAAAACGGATCCGGAGGTCCTTAGAAGGGAAGCTGAATCATTTTATAAACGTCTATTTTGCCAGTCGGAGGATGTAGATTTAGGTTATCTTGGTGATGTACCGCTGCCTTCCCTGAATGATGAAGCCTGTTGTAGCCTCACAGCACCAGTTACTTTGGAAGAAGTTAAGTCGGCTGTTTTTAGTATGCATTCTTTTAAGGCATCGGGCCCTGATGGGTTTCAGGCTTTCTTCTTTAAAGAATACTAGGAGATTGTTGGTTTTGATGTTTGGACTATGGTTCGTCATGCGCTCTGATGAGCGGATAATTTATACGCTTTTTGGCATTGTTTTTAGTAGAATCTAGTTATTTTAGGGATGTTTTCATTAGTTTTTATGTTAAATTCACATTTCTGGACTTTACTATGAGTTTTTGTATTTTTCTGTGATTTCAGGTATTTTCTGGCTGAAATTGAGGGACTTGAGCAAAAATCAGATTCAGAGGTTGAAGAAGGACTACTGATGCTGTTGGATTCTGACCTCCTTGCACTCAAAGAGAATTTTCTGGAGCTACAGAACTCAAAATGGCGCGCTTCCAACTGCGTTGGAAATTAGACATCCAGGGCTTTCCAGCAATATATAATAGTCCATACTTTGCCCAAGTTTAGACGATGCAAACTGACGTTCAACGCCAGCTCTCTGCCCAATTCTGGCGTCCAGCGCCAGAAACAAGTTGCAAAGTGGAGTTCAACGCCCAAACTGGCACAAAAGCTGGCGTTCAACTCCAAGAATGACCTCTCCACGTGTAGACTTCAAGCTCAGCCCAAGCACGCACCAAGTGGGCCCCGGAAGTGGATTTATGCATCAATTACTTACTTCTGTAAACCCTAGTAGCTAGTTTATTATAAATAGGACTTTTTACTATTGTATTGAACGATCTTGGAACCATCTTTGGATCATTTTTAGATCTCTAGACCTCCATGGGAGGCTGGCCATTCGGTCATGCTTACCCTCTATTCACTTATGTATTTTTAACGGTAGAGTTTCTACATTCCATAGATTAAGGTGTGGAGCTCTACTGTTCCTCAAAGATTAATGCAAAGTACTACTGTTTTTCTATTCAATTCAACTTATTCCGCTTCTAAGATATTCATTCATACTTCAACCTGAATGTGATGAACGTGACAATCATCATCATTCCCTATGAACGCGTGCCTGACAACCACTTCCGTTCTACCTTAGATTGAATGAGTATCTCTTGGATCTCTTAATCAGGATCTTCGTGGTATAAGCTAGATTGATGGCGGCATTCATGAGAGTCCGAAAAGTCTAAACCTTGTCTGTGGTATTCCGAGTAGGATTCAGAGATTGAATGACTGTGACGAGCTTCAAACTCGCGAGTGCTGGGCGTAGTGACAGATGCAAAAGGAGGGTGAATCCTATTCCAGTATGATCGAGAACCTTAGATGATTAGCCGTGCTGTGACAGAGCATTTGGACCATTTTCACAAGAGGATGGGATGTAGCCATTGACAACGGTGATGCCCTTACAAAAATCCAGCCATGAAAAGGAGTAGGATTGATTGGATGAAGACAGCAGGAAAGCAGAGGTTCAGAGGAACGAAAGCATCTCTATGCATTTATCTGAAATTCTCACCAATGATTTACATAAGTATTTCTATCCTTCTTTTATTATTTAATTTCGAAAACTCCATAATTATTTTATATCCGCCTGACTGAGATTTACAAGGTGACCATAGCTTGCTTCATACCGACAATCTCCGTGGGATCGACCCTTACTCACGTAAGGTTTATTACTTGGACGACCCAGTGCACTTGCTGGTTAGTTGTATCGAAGTTGTGACAAATTATGAATTGAGATTAGAGCACCAAGTTTTTGGAGCCATTACCAGAGATCACAATTTCGTGCACCAAGTTTTTGGCGCCGTTGCCGGGGATTGTTCGAGTTTGGACAACTGACAGTTCATCTTGTTGCTCAGATTGGGTAACTTTCTTTTCGTTTTCTTTTCAAAAAAGTTTTCAAAAATTTTTCAAAAAAATCTTTCAAAAATTTCTCCTTTGTTTTCGAAAAAATTTTAAAATAAAAATGTTTTCAAAAATATATTTTTCTAATTTTTAAGAATGAATTCTAGTGTTTCATGAAGCATGTTGAAGCCTGGCTGGCTGTAAGGCCATGTCTAATTCTTCTGGATAGGGCATGTTAGGCGTGTCATGTCTGAGTTACATACTAAAGCTTGGCTGGCTATTAAACCATGCCTGACCCTTTGATTTGAGCTTTAGACTAAAGAGCATAAGATTCCTGGAATTCATATTAAAAATTTTGGAATCCTTATTTTTCTTTCTCAAAATGATTTTCGAAAAAAAATTAAAATAAAATACAAAAAATTCATAAAATCAAAAAAATTCAAAAATATTTCATGTTTCTTATTTGAGTCTTGAGTCAAGTTGAAAGTTTGGTGTCAATTGCATATTCATCTTGCATTTTTCGAAAAAATTCATGCATTCATAGTGTTCTTCATGATCTTCAAGTTGTTCTTGGTAAGTCTTCTTGTTTGATCTTGATGTTTTCTTGTTTTGTGTCTTTTCTTATTTTTCATATGCATTCTTGCATCCATAGAGTCTAAACATGAAAGATTTCTAAGTTTGGTGTCTTGCATGTTTTCTTTGCATAAAAATTTTTTTCAAAAATAAGTTCTTGATGTTCATCTTGACATTCAAAGTGTTCTTGGTGTTCATCTTGATATTCATAGCATTCTTGCATGCATTCATTGTTTTGATCCAAAATTTTCATGCATTGAGTCTTTTTCATGTTTTTCCCTCTCATCATTAAAAATTCAAAAAAAAATATATATATATCTTCCCCTTTTTTCTCTCTTAAAATTTTGAAAATTAGATTTGACTTTTTCAAAAAATTTTAAAATCAAGTTGTTTTTATGAGTCAAATCAAATTTTCAATTTAAAAATCTTATCTTTTTCAAAATCTTTCTCAAAAATCAAATCTTTTTCAATTTTCTTAGTTATTTTCGAAAATTTTAAAAATATTTTTCAAAAATCTTTTTCTTATCTTTATCTCCTAATTTTCGAAAATAACATCATCAATTAATGTTTTGATTCAAAAATTTCAAGTTTGTTACTTGCTTGTTAAGAAAGATTCAAACTTTGAGTTCTAGAATCATATCTTGTGATTTCTTATGAATCAAGTCATTAATTGTGGTTTTAAAAATCAAATCTTTGTCAAAACTAATTTCAATCATATCTTTTCAAAAATATCTTCTTATCTTATCTTTTTCAAAAATCTGATTTCAAAATATCTTTTCTAACTTCCTAACTTCTTATCTTTTCAAAATTTGTTTCAACTAACTAACTAACTTTTTGTTTGTTTCTTATCTTTTTCAAAACTACCTAACTAACTCTCTCTCTCTCTCTAATTTTCGAAAATATCTTCCCTCTTTTTCAAAAATTCTTTTTAATTAACTAATTATTTTAATTTTTTATTTTAATTTTCGAAAATTACTAACCTTTTTCAAAAACTATTTTCGAAAATCACTAACTCTTTTTCAAAAATTTATTTTCGAAATTTTCCCTCTCTCATCTTATTCTATTTATTTATTCATCCACTAACATCTCCTCCTCACATCACTCACCAAAAATCCGAACCCCTCTCTCTCTCTGAGTTCAGATTTTCTTCTTCTTTTCTTCTACTCACACAAGGACCTCTATACTGTGGTATAAAGGATCCCTATTATTATTATTATTATTATTTGCAAGGAGGATGCTTGGTGACTTTACTACACCTAATTCCAATTTACATGGAAGAAGCATCTCCATTCCTGCCATTGGAGTAAACAATTTTGAGCTGAAACCTCAGCTAGTTTCTCTGATGCAGCAGAACTGCAAGTTTCATGGACTTCCATCTGAAGATCCTTTTCAATTCTTAACTGAATTCTTGCAGATCTGTGATACTGTTAAGACTAATGGAGTAGATCCTGAAGTCTACAGGCTCATGCTTTTCCCTTTTGCTGTAAGAGATAGAGCTAGAGTGTGGTTAGACTCTCAACCCAAAGACAGCCTGAACTCTTGGGATAAGCTGGTCACGGCTTTCTTAGCCAAGTTCTTTCCTCCTCAAAAGCTGAGCAAGATTAGAGTGGATGTTCAAACCTTCAGACAGAAAGAAGGTAAATCCCTCTATGAAGCTTGGGAAAGATACAAGCAGCTGACCAAAAAGTGTCCTTCTGACATGCTTTCAGAATGGACCATCCTGGATATATTCTATGATGGTTTATCTGAGCTATCAAAGATGTCCTTGGATACTTCTGTAGGTGGATCCATTCACCTAAAGAAAACGCCTGCAGAAGCTCAAGAACTCATTGACATGGTTGCTAATAACTAGTTCATGTACACTTCTGAGAGGAATCCTGTGAGTAATGGGACACCTATGAAGAAGGGAGTTCTTGAAATTGATACTCTGAATGCCATATTGGCTCAGAACAAAATATTGACTCAGCAAGTCAATATGATTTCTCAGAGTCTGAATGAAATGCAAGCTGCATCCAACAGTACTCAAGAGGCATCTTCTAAAGAAGAAGCTTATGATCCTGAGAACCCTGCAATAGCAGAGGTAAATTACTTAGGTGAACCTTATGGAAACACCTATAATCCATTATGGAGAAATCATCCAAATCTCTCATGGAAGGATCAACAAAAGCCTCAACAAGGCTTTAATAATGGTGGAAGATACAGGTTTAGCAATAGCAAGCCTTTTCCATCATCCACTCAGCAACAGACAGAAAACTCTGAACAAAATACCTCTAAATTAGCAAACTTAGTCTCTGATCTATCTAAGGCCACTGTATGTTTCATGAATGAAACAAGGTCATCCATTAGAAATTTGGAGGCACAAGTGGGCCAGCTGAGTAAAAGGATTACTGAAATCCCTCCTAGTACTCTCCCAAGTAATACAGAAGAAAATCCAAAAGGAGAGTGCAAGGCCATTGAATTCACTACCATAGCCGAACCTGTAAGGGTGGGAGAGGACGTGAATCCCAAGGAGGAAAACCTCCTGGGATGTCCAGTGATCAATAAGGAGTTTCCCTCTGAGGAACCAAAGGAATCCGAGGCTCATCTAGAGACCATAGAGATTCCATTAAACCTCCTTATGCCATTCATGAGCTCTGATGAGTATTCCTCTTTTGAAGAGAATGAGGATGTCACTGAGGAGCAAGTCACCAAGTACCTTGGTGCAATCATGAAGCTGAATGCCAAATTATTTGGCATTGAAACTTGGGAAGATGAACCTCCCTTGTTCACCAATGAACTAAGTGATCTAGATCAACTGACATTGCCTCAGAAGAAACAGGATCCTGGAAAGTTCTTAATACCTTGTACCATAGGCACCATGATCTTTAAGGCTCTGTGTGACCTTGGTTCAGGAATAAACCTCATGCCCCTCTCTGTAATAGAGAAATTGGGAATCTATGGGGTACAAGCTGCTAAAATCTCATTAGAGATGGCAGACAATTCAAGAAAATAGGTTATGGACAAGTAGAGGACGTGTTAGTAAAGGTTGAAGGCCTTTACATCCCTGCTGATTTCATAGTCCTAGATACTGGGAATGATGAGGATGAATTCATCATCCTTGGAAGACCCTTCCTAGCCACAGCAAGAGCTGTGATTGATGTGGACAGAGGAGAATTGATCCTTCAAATAAATGAGGACAACCTTGTGTTTACAACTCAAGGATCTCTCTCTGCATCCATGGAGAGGAAGCATAAAAAGCTTCTTTCAAAGTAGAGTCAAACAAAGCCCCCACAGTCAAACTCTAAGTTTGGTGTTGGGAGGCCACAACCAAACTCTAAGTTTGGTGTCAAACCCCCATATCCAAACTCTAAGTTTAGTGTTGGAAGGTCTCAACAAAGCTCTGCACATCTGTGAGGCTCCATGAGAGCCCACTGTCAAGCTATTGACATTAAAGAAGCGCTTGTTGGGAGGCAACCCAATGTTTATTTATCTAATTTTCATTGTTTTTCATGTTTTATTAGGTTCATGATCATGTGGAGTCACAAAATAAATATAAAAATTGAAAACAAAATAAAAAACAGCAGAAGAAAAATCACACCCTGGAGGAAGACCTTACTGGCGTTTAAACGCCAGTAAGAAGCATGTTTTGGGCATTCAACGCCAGAACAGAGCATGGTTCTGGCACTGAACGCCAGAAATGGGTAGCATCTGGGCGTTTGAACGCCAGAAATGCACCCTAGAGAAAAGCTGGCGCTGAACGCCCAGAACAAGTATGGTTCTGGCGTTCAACGCTAGAAATGGGCAACAAATGGGCGTTCAACGCCCAGAACAAGCACCAATCTGGCGCATTGTGGCCAAGAAGAAGGTGATCCCCGAGGTCCCTTTCAAACTCAAGAAAAATGAGTATCCGGAGATCCGACATGAAATCCAAAGAAGAGGTTGGGAAGTTCTAACAAACCCTATCCAACAAGTCGGCATCCTAATGGTTCAAGAGTTCTATGCCAATGCATAGATCACTAGGAACCATGATCAAAGTAAGAACCCGAATCCAAAGAATTATGTTACAATGGTTCGGGGGAAATACTTAGATTTTAGTCCGGAGAATGTGAGGTTGGCGTTTAACTTGCCTATGATGCAAGGAGATGAGCGCCCCTACACTAGAAGGGTCAACTTTAATCAAAGGTTGAACCAAGTCCTCGTGGACATATGTGTGGAAGGAGCTCAATGGAAGATTGACTCCAAAGGCAAGCCGGTTCAACTAAGAAGACTGGACCTCAAGCCTGTGGCTAGAGGATGGTTGGAGTA
>NC_029786.2:77119320-77127906 GCF_000816755.2 Arachis ipaensis | reverse complement strand
GTTTTCTCTATGTTAAAGTGCTTATCTATGTTTGTGTCTTCATTACATGATCATTAGTAGTTAGTAACTTTGTCTTAAAGTTATGAATGTCCTACGAATCCATCACCTCTCTTAAATGAAAAATGTTTTAATTCAAAAGAACAAGAAGTACATGAGTTTCGAATTTTTCCTTGAACTTAGTTTAATTATATTGATGTGGTGACAATGCTTCTTGTTTTCTGAATGAATGCTTGAACAGTGCATATATATTTTGAAGTTGTTGTTTAAGAATGTTAAATATGTTGGCTCTTGAAAGAATGATGACAAGGAGACATGTTATTTGATAATCTAAAAAATCATAAAAATGATTCTTGAAGCAAGAAAAAGCAGCAAAGAACAAAGCTTGCAGAAAAAAATAGGCGAAAAAAAAAAGAGAGCAAAAGCAAGCAGAAAAAGCCAAAAGCTCTTAAAACCAAGAGGCAAGAGCAAAAACCCAGTAACCCTTAAAACCAAAAGGCAAGGGTAATAAAAAAGGATCCCAAGGCTTTGAGCATCAGTGGATAGGAGGGCCTAAAGGAATAAAATCCTGGCCTAAGCGGCTAAACCAAGTTGTCCCTAACCATGTGCTTGTGGCGTGAAGGTGTCAAGTGAAAAATTGAGACTGAGCTTTTAAAGTCAAGGTCCAAAGCAAAAGAAGAATGTGCTTAAGAACCGAAAAAACTACAAATCCCGCTCATTTAATTGGAGCTATGTTTCATTGATAGTTTGGAATTTATAGTATATTCTCTTCTTTTTATCCTATTTTATTTTCAGTTGCTTGGGGACAAGCAACAATTTAAGTTTGGTGTTGTGATGAGCGGATAATTTATACGCTTTTTGGCATTGTTTTCAGTATGTTTTTAGTAGAATCTAGTTACTTTTAAGGATGTTTTCATTAGTTTTTATGTTAAATTCACATTTCTAGACTTTACTATGAGTTTGTGTGTTTTTCTGTGATTTCAGGTATTTTCTGGCTGAAATTGAGGGACTTGAGCAAAAATCAGATTCAGAGGTTGAAGAAGGACTGCTGATGCTGTTGGATTCTGACCTCCCTGCACTCAAAGAGGATTTTCTGGAGCTACATAACTCAAAATGGCGCGCTTCTAATTGCGTTAGAAAGTAGACATCCAGAGCTTTCTAGAAATATATAATAGTCCATACTTTGCCCAATTTTAGATGATGCAAACTGGCGTTCAACGCCAGCTCTCTGCCCAATTTTGGCGTCCAGCGCCAGAAACAAGTTGCAAAGTGGAGTTCAACGCCCAAACTGGCACAAAAGCTGGCGTTCAACTCCAAGAATGACCTCTCCACATGTAGACTTCAAGCTCAGCCCAAGCACACACCAAGTGGGCCCCGAAAGTGGATTTGTGCATCAATTACTTACTTCTGTAAACCCTAGTAGCTAGTTTATTATAAATAGGACTTTTTACTATTGTATTGAACGATCTTGGAACCATCTTTGGATCATTTTTAGATCTCTAGACCTCCATGGGAGGCTGGCCATTCGGCCATGCTTACCCTCTATTCACTTATGTATTTTTAATGGTAGAGTTTCTATACTCCATAGATTAAGATGTGGAGCTCTGCTGTTCCTCAAAGATTAATGCAAAGTACTACTGTTTTTCTATTCAATTCAACTTATTCCGCTTCTAAGATATTCATTCGTACTTCAACCTGAATGTGATGAACGTGACAATCATCATCATTCCCTATGAACGCGTGCCTGACAACCACTTTCGTTCTACCTTAGATTGAATGAGTATCTCTTGGATCTCTTAATCAGGATCTTCATGGTATAAGCTAGATTGATGGCGGCATTCATGAGAGTCCGGAAAGTCTAAACCTTATCTATGGTATTCCGAGTAGGATTCAGGGATTGAATGACTATGGCGAGCTTCAAACTCGCGAGTGCTGGGCGTAGTGATAGACGCAAAAGGAGGGTGAATCCTATTCCAGTATGATCGAGAACCTCAGATGATTAGCCGTGCTGTGACAGAGCATTTAGACCATTTTCACAAGAGGATGGGATGTAGCCATTGACAACGGTGATGCCCTTACAAAAAGCCAGCCATGGAAAGGAGTAGGATTGATTGGATGAAGACAGCAGGAAAGCAGAGGTTCAGAGGAACGAAAGCATCTCTATGCATTTATCTGAAATTCTCACCAATGATTTACATAAGTATTTCTATCCTTCTTTTATTATTTAATTTCGAAAACTCCATAATTATTTTATATCCGCCTGACTGAGATTTACAAGGTGACCATAGCTTGCTTCATACCGACAATCTCCGTGGGATCGACCCTTACTCACGTAAGGTTTATTACTTGGACGACCCAGTGCACTTGCTGGTTAGTTGTATCGAAGTTGTGACAAATTATGAATTAAGATTAGAGCACCAAGTTTTTGGAGCCATTACCAGAGATCACAATTTCGTGCACCACGCTCTCTGGTTTGGATATGGATCCAAGGATGATGAAAACTCTTGCGGTTCTTATTCCAAAGGTAGAAAACCCAGTTTCCATGAAGGATTTTCGACCTATTAGTCTCTGTAATGTGGTTTACAAAGTTATAACGAAGGTCCTGGTCAATAGACTTCGTCCCCATCTCAAAGAGATTGTTGGACCCCTTCAAGGAGGGTTTATCTCGGGGAGAGGAACCCCAGACAATATCATTGTAGCACAAGAGGTTCTCCATTTCATGAAGAAGACAAAGTCAAAGAAAGGCACCCTGGCCTTTAAGATTGATCTGGAGAAAGCATACGACAGAGTGGATTGGGGGTTTCTGAAACAAACCCTTGTGAGTTTTTGGCTTTCCTCCTCCGACAGTCAATCTGATTATGCGTTGTGTCACTACTTCCTCACTGTCTATCCTCTGGAATGGGGATAGATTAAATAGCTTCACTCCGAGCAAGGGTCTTAGGCAAGGAGATCCTATATCACCGTATCTGTTTGTATTGTGTATGGAGAGATTGTCTTGTTCTATTAATCAACAAGTGGATAGGGGCTTGTGGAAGCCGGTTGCGGTTTCTAGAGGGGGTCCAAGAATTTCTCATTTGAAGTTTGCCGATGATTTGCTTTTTTTCTGTAAAGCCGAAAAACAGCAAGTTCAAACTGTAATGGTAGCTTTGGAAAACTTCTGTAGAGCCTCTGGGATGAAGGTTAATATGGAGAAATCTAAAGTGCTATGCTTCAGGAATGTTTCAACGACAAGAAAAGAGATTTTCATCGGAGTGTCCTCCATCAGATTCATCCAAAACTTGGGCAAGTATTTAGGGGTGAACCTTAATCACTCTCGGGTGACACACGCAACTTTCAACGATGTTCTGGACAATATTCGAGGAAGGCTAGCCAGCTGGAAAGGGAGATTGCTTAATAAGGCGGGCAAACTCTATTTTCTCAACTCGATAGTGACTACGATTCCTACTTACCGCATGCAAGTATTTCTCTTCCCTAAAGGGGTAACTAATAAGATAGAATCCATGATGCGAAACCTTCTATGAAACGGTCAAGCTGATGGTAGAGGCCTGAATCTAGTTAACTGGAAGGTGTTGGTCACCCCTAAGAAGTTTGGGGTCTGGAAATTAGAGATCCTTTTTGTGCTAATATTGCTTTTCTCGGAAAGCTAGTTTGGCAATTTTTTCACCATCCTGACAAGCTATGGGTTCAACTATTGACGGAGAAATACCATTCTTCTAAGGATGATTGTTTCAGTCGGTCCCGAGGAAGAAGATCTTATGTTTGGAAAAGTATATGTCGAGCTTGGGATATCCTGAAGGAAGGCTTTATTTGGTGCATTGGAGATTTAGAACAAAACTTTTGATTTTCTAAATGGAAAAGAGAGGGGCAACTATGTCATGAGATGAATTATGTTCACATTTCTGATTCGGATCTCAGGATCTTGGACCTTTGGTCATCTGAACAGTGGAACCTTGAGAATATCTATTCTCCTCTGAATCAGTATCTACAGAACAACATTAACTCTTACAACCCGGATGTTCAAGCTGGTTCAGAGGCCGGTTGGTGTTGGAATGGTGCGGCTTCAAAGGTTTATGATACTCATAGTGGTTATTTGTGGCTCAGTAAGAAGATGTTTAGTTGGGAGGATAGGGGTAATTGGCTTTGCTTTGACATCAACATGTTTCGGAAAAGTACAAATTTTTGGCCTAGCTTTGTCTTCGGGAGGCTCTTCCTACTGCTGTATTTCGTTTTAGGAGGGGCATTTTGCACACGAATAGCTGTCCACGATGTTTTTCAGGTCATGAATCGGTTTTACATTGCATTCGGGATTGTCCAAAAGCCCAGCTAGTTTGGCAAGCTTTGGAGATCTCCGGTCAACCTGTGGATTTGATGAGTTGGTTCTTACATAATAGCAAACAACGCCCCTTTAGATTCTTTTCTGGTCTCTGATGGATTTGGCGTTCGAGGAATAACGATATCTTTCATCCTCACGAGCCTTGGACCACATACAAGGTGACTGGTATGGCTTTGTCCTTGAAAAAGGAGTTCTGAAATATTTTTGAGTTGCAACGACTGTCTATCCCTCCACTATTAGTGGCTCTTAGATTCCCCCCTCATGGGTACCTTTAAGATTAATTGTGATGCTAACTATCTTGACAATGGTGCTCGGGTTAGTTTTGCTTGTGTTAGCAGAGATTGGAGGGGAATGTGGCAACGAGGCTGTCTGGGAACAATTGAGAATTGTAGCATTTTGCAAGGAGAGTTGTTTGCTATTTGGAGAGGCTTTTTTTTAGCATGGGACTTGGAGCAAAGAGATATTATATGTGAGACAGACTGTGTGGATGCCTTCACTATTATCAATAATTTACCGGATTACTTTAGTTTTATTGATCATTTGGTGTTAAAAATCTGAGATATCATGTCTTGGAAATGGCGTGCTGATCTCTGGTTGATCTTGAGAGATGCAAACACAGTGGCAGATATCATGACAAAGACTGCAATAAGGACCATTTCTCCTTAAGTGGAGCTTCCGTTGTCTTAAAAAGAGTTTGAGGGTAATATTCAGCAAGATTGCTTTTTTTTAAACAATTTCTTGTTTTTTTTTCTAGTTGTTGTTTATTTTCTTTTAACTCACAAACAAAAAAACAACGGTAAAAATTAAAAAAACATTTAAGAAAAAAACTGTTAATGTTTTAAGAAAAAAAAAAAGTAATTGCAATTTGCAAACACGGGAGAGATTCGCTAACCTCCAATTCTTTTTCGGCCAAAACTATTCTCTCTCTGCAGGTCTCACTCTACTCCCTCTCTGGAGAGAGAAAAAGAAGGAAAATAGGCAAAATCACAATGCCGGCTCCAATACCTTTCACGAGCGCATCGGCCATGATCCGCCGCCGCCTCCTTCAATCCACCCGCACGCGCGGAGGTGCATCCTCCGGGCCTAGCCGCTGGACAAGCCCGGGCCATGAGGAAACTCCCAAGGGCCTTCTCTTCAACCGCACCCCTCCTCCCCCCGGTCAATCCCGCAAGTGGGAGGATTGGGAGCTTCCTTGCTACGTCACCAGCTTCCTCACCATCGTCATCCTCGGCGTCGGGCTCAACGCCAAGCCCGACCTCACCATCGAGACCTGGGCCCACGAGAAGGCCCTCGAGCGCCTCAAGATGGAGAACAGCCTCGCCGCCTCAACCGGAGCAACAACAACCACTACCGACAACAATAACAACAACGGCGATAACGGCGATAACGTTGAAGATGTGCCCCACTCTGAGTCTTGATCCAATTACTGTCGATTCGGATCGGACTTTGGTTTGTTCATTTTCTTTTTTCCTTTCTTTCATGTTAGGGTTTATAAATGGGATGGGTGCATTGTAATAATTGGTATAAAATAACTGTGAGGGGAACATGAACTCCTGCTTTTTGAACTCTAGCTTTGCGGTTACTACTGCATTTGAGGTAGTTTTAATTCACTGTTTTTTAGCTTGTTAAAGGTGAGATTGTTGACTCGCTTTTGTTGCTATATTTCTATGAATGTGGATAAAGACATTCCTGAATCTAGAAGTTATGATACATAATTTTGTTTTTGCTTCCTCATATATAATTCCTCAAATCCGCAAATTTCGTTAGCTACTGGAAGCTCTGATGGGAGGTGAGTTAAAATGAATGATTCTGGACATGGCACCTTAGCCTCCTCGACCAAGTGGTCGATGTATCGATCTTCAGTTCCCTCACACTCCTAATTAGACTCTGTGCATGTTGTTACGTTTTGCACCAAGTATGCACTTATCAGTGTCATGGTTTGCTTGGGTGACTGACAAATTGATTAATTCAACAGAAGTGGATTGGACTGTGTTCATTTTGTTGGAGGTACTTCCTAGTTCCTACTTAAATTTTTACATATGTTTTTCAATGTTGTTCCAGTTTCTGTGCTTTCAGTAACTCTGCATGTTCAATGCTCTTCCAAGATACTTTTATGTTGCATTTTATTGACGGTGAGAAATGAATTGTAAGATAAGGTTTACATCAATTTTGATATTGGATTTGCAAATTGGATTTGATTAGTTAGCTGTGCATATTCATGCTTTTTGCTGTAGATTGTCTGGCAGTGAATGTGAATTTACTAATGCTGATTCTGTGATTTCATTATTGGAACTTGGAATAACCTTCAGATTATTAGTTCTTCGGAACAATGAATACGTAAAGGAATATATTTGGAGTGTTGTGTGCTTTACTTCACAGCTGATTATGATGATAACTGTATTCTTTTGACGGGTCGAAAAATTGTCATCGGAAAAAGCCTGTATATGATATATGTATCTGGTAATTGAGCATTCCCTTTTAAGTTTTTGAGATTAATTAATGGAGTATCGAGACAGGATTGTGAATACTTTTGAGTAGAACCAGCTTTTGTTTAAATCCAAATGTATTACCCCCACCTTGTGTAACTTGGCTGCTCTAAATGTATTACCCCCACCTTGTTTTACTGAAAGAGAGACTGTCTAGTATGTTCTGAGCCTTTTAAAAGGGTGGATACGGGCTGGGTCAAAATTTTTGTCTTGGGTAAAGTATTGTTTTAGATTCTAACAAACAATTGGACTAAGTTTTAATTTTTTTCCCTAATGTTTGAAATGTCATATTTTTATCTCAAACCTCTTATTTTAGTTTTTTGGTCAAAATCAAAATTTTTCTTTCAAAAATACCCGTTCTTCCATTATGATTTTTTTTAGGTAGTGGAAAAAGATCGTAACTGTAGTAGTCACAGTGGTATTTATAGTGATTTGACAGTGAATGTAACAGAATAATAAGAGAAGAAAGAAGTTAATAGAGGAAGAAAGAGTATTTTTGAAAAAAATAGGACAAAATATAACGTTTTGAATGATAATATGAGGCTTTAAATATTAAGAATGAAATTTGAATTTAGTCTAATCATTAGGAACTAAAAGAGTATTTTTACCCATTTTGTCTTTGTTTATCCGAGATTTGGTATGCATCACGGTTTTTCACATTTGTGTTTTGTGTGACAGCTAAACTGAAGGAATAAATTTCATTGATTAGCATGCATCATAGCTATTTTACAATAGAAGCTAATCCGTGAATGAATTGTTGCCTCTCTAAGGGAGAGCTTGTCCATCCCATATATCTGGCCTCCTTTCACAATAAATTTCATTATGTATTGTATTCAATTCTCTTTCTCTGATTACTTGTTTGTGTCATTTTTGGAATCTTGAGACTTGAGAGCAACTTCTTTAACACTCCTGAGGTTCATGTTGTACATTAAAGTTTGCTGAATAGAGTTAAGCTGTTAGATTTTTACTGCAAACTTGTGTTTAATATTATAGAAAGCCATGATATAAGGATATTGAACTCATAGTAACCAACGATGCCAACTCACCACTATAGGGGCAATGGTGTGCAGAGCAGCAATCTGCCACCATTGAAGGCCAGTCCATTGTGGTTAGGCATCATGGTGGTTTCGGGTAAGGTTGCATTTGTAGTGGCGAAAATGGAACTACAAATTGCGCCCTCCATATCTCTGAATATCTAATCTTATTGACTGTGATTGATTATTCTTTTTTAATTATTCTTTTTACTTTTGCTTTTGTGACTTCACAGGTGAGGTAATGTTTTAATCCTTTTACCCTTTTTCTATCTACTAGCAGTAAGCCTGAGATTTGCAATTTTTAGACTCTGTTTGGTTAGTGGGTGTCCCTTTTAAAGACATAGATAGGGTGATACATGGATGATGGTGGATCAGAGGATCTTTGGGTGATGATGGTGGGCCTGTTGGGTGATGTCGATGTCATAGTGGTGATGGTGTTGGTAGAGGAAGAAATACAATGGATTAGGATTATAGGGTAAAATTGGTATTTCTCAAAATTATTATCAAACAAGTTAAAAAACGTGTGTATCTTCATGTTTATGTTTTTATTGTTCATATCTTTTGTGTCTTTATCTCACAATATTGTAATTTAAAAGAAATAACAAATTAGTAGTGCTTCGCTCGCATCCATGGAGTATTAATAATTTTATATATACAATTTGAATTTAATTTTAATATATAGTCAATATAATTTTAGAGGTGTATTGAATTATATAACGTTACGAGTTTATGATAG
>NC_029786.2:77100689-77118459 GCF_000816755.2 Arachis ipaensis | reverse complement strand
TATAACGTTACGAGTTTATGATAGTAAAAATAATTATTTTTTATATTGATTATGTAAATAATTATTAAAAAAAATGATGTAATTGAATAATTTTATGTAAAATATTTTGGACTGTTAATTTTTTTCGTGTTAAATGAAATAGCTAAAAAAGATAATGCGTAAAATGTGATTAATTTCTTTTATTACCATTTGTTTTATAGAGAGTAGTAAAGTAGTAATAATTGTGCTAATTATTTTAAGAAATAAAAACCGATTTGATAATTAATAATGAACTTGATGAATAGCCATTATACCAAACAAAAAAATCATTCTTTTGCGAAATAGGAAATAAACTTATAGATTATGGTTCTCTTTTACTTCTTTATTAATTATGTTGGTCTCTATAATTTTATCAAATTTATAATTAGGTTTTTATATTTTTTTTCTTTCAATTGAGTCTTGACATTGTTTTTAATTTTATTATTAGATTCTTGTAAGTTTTAGAGTTAACGAAATATTTTTTTTGTAAATTAAAGATATTCACAATTAAGAGTTTAATTAGATCTTTAACTACATATTTTTTTTTGGAAAGAATATTATGTTTATTTTAATATTTTTGACACGAAAAAAATCTAAGTACAAAATTAGAAGCAATGTAGAGACCCAATTAAAAGAAAAAATATAGAGATTTAGTTATAAATATGATAAAACTGTAGAAACCAACAAAATAATTAAACCTTCTAAATATGATCTCAAAAATTACACAAAAAGAAGTTCATCCAACATTTAATAAAATAGGAAATAAACTTATGGATTAGGGTCCTCTTTTGACTTCTCTATCAACACAACAACTAAACAAAGTGTGATAATAGAAAGATTTTTATGAGGTTTAGTCAAAGTTTTTAAATACTAGGGTACAATGGTAGTATATTGGTTTTATTTTCATGGCCTAGAGTCAGTTGTACAGTGTTGGCGACTTGCTCGCAAACGGTGTGCATTGAGTTCTCCTAGGACAGGGTTACCTGGGCATGGGAGTCAGCAAGAAGAAGCTTGGGAGTTCTTGATGAACTTCTCTGGATCCTATTCTAAACATTGGCTAGCAATTGGGAGACTTCAAGGTTTTACTATCTTTGATAGTCAAGGGTGGAAAATTTTTTAGGGGGCAGAGAGATTTAGAGAGAAGATGGAAGGGTGTAGTCTTATCGATTTGGACTAGTGGACTCCAACACACTTGGTTTAGCCACATGCAGCGGTCATCAGTTCATCTCTAAACACTTAGATAGATTGCTCACCTCAGATTCTTTGTGCTTATCTTTTTCGGAGAGTTATGCGGAGAATCTTGCTAGAGCCAATTTAAATCACTGTCCTTTTTTACTCCATTTGTCATAGTAGGAAGAATAAGTTTAGTTTTAGACTCTCTAGCTTTCAGGCAACCCAAGCCCCTCATCCGCTCTTTCAGAATGTGGTAACTGGTAAGGATTAAGAAATGTTTTGGATAAAGGTCAGTCATACCCAGTGCGTTGCTTATCTAAAGTAAAGGGAGGATGCTACTCTATTTAATAATATTTTTTTGCCATATTTAAAATAAAAAAAGACCTAGAGTAGAAAATTTGAACGCTCCAGCAACAAATAGAAAGGGTGAACGCTTTTTCACTAAGGTGTAGAGAAAAAGAACTTCAAGTTGACTATAACACTTTGCTGGCTCAAGAAGAGTTATTCCAGTATCAGAAATCTAGAGAGCAATGGGTTTACTAGATTTCTAATCCAAAGGAACTTGAAACAGAGGTAGTATTTTTTATAAGATATTTGGCTCCATTGAGAAGGTCTCTTTAGAAGCTTTCCGTGACCAACTCATACCTAGTCTTTCGACTAAAGCCTATGCTAATTTAACTAAAGTGGTATCAAAAGGAGATATTTAGAAGGTGGTTATGGAGATGAGCTTCTTTAAGACTTTTGGTGTAGACAATTTTTAAGGTTTTTTTTTTCAAAGAGTACTAGAACATAGCTGGTGATCATGTATGCTAGTTGATGATAAAGGCGTTCTCTGGGGTCAATATTAAGTCATCTGTATTCGAGACCCTAGTTTTTTTACTACCCAAAGTAGCCAACCTTTTAGAATGATAGAGTTTTGTCTTATCAGCCTCTGTAATATTCTATACAATACAATGACTAAGATTATTGTCAACAGGCTCCGATCCTATTTGTAAGATATCATCAGCCCTCTACAAAGTGGTTTCATTCCTAGAAGGGACACCTAGGAGAATACCATCATAGCACAAGAGGTCTTACACTCCATGAAAAAACAAAGTTTAAGAAAGGGACGCTGCCTTCAAGATAGATCTTGATAAAGCTTATGATAAAGTTAATCAGGATTTCTTGGAGTAGACACTTGGTAAGTTTGGTCCCTTCCCCCCTCCAATCAATTATTAGGCTTATCATATGTTGTGTCTGATCCTAAGAGGGGTCTCAAGCAAGAAGATCGAATATCTTCATATCTTTTTGTTCTTTATATGGAGCTTTTGGGTTGTTGTATTTGCTCAATTGGTTGATTCTGAGAGGTGAAAACTTGGTCTGTGTTGCGAGAAAAAACACTAATATCTCATTTGATGTTTGCAGATGACCTTATGTTTTTTTGCAAAATAAAAATGAACCGTTATGTGTGTTATTGCATCGCTAAACAAATTCTGCAAGGCTTATAGCATAAGAATTAATTTTGAGAAATTAAGAGCCTTTTGTTCATCTAATATATCCCGACAAAGGAGAGATATGTTTACGAAGATGTTGTCAATCAGGCTCACTAGCTCTATGGGCATGCACCTGAGGCTTTTGATGCGGCATACTAGAACCTCTAAAGTTAACTTCTTTGTGGTGATAGATAAAATTTAAAGTGATTGTTTTTATGGAAGGGTAGATTTTTTAATAGAGTCGGTGAAATTTGTAGCTAAATTAGTTTGTGTTTATACATCTATGTTATAAGATAGCATTTTTAAAAGCTCAACCTGCTTCCTTTTAAAAAAAAGGTTAAAAAAAGCCTATTATAACTTAGTCGTATACTGAAAGTTCACATTTTAAATAGCTGAGTGACATTATAATTCTGTTAGGGTTATATTCATTATGTCCCATTATTACAATTAATCATCAACTAGGAACTGATCACAACATCATTCTGCATTTCACTTATAAAAGTACTTACACTAACATGATAAGCTAGGTAGGTTTTTCTGGAGATTAAAGAAAATAATATAGAAATTCACATATGCAAACTTGAGTATTGGAGTGTCTTTTGTAGGTATCCACACTTTATGTTTTAATGATCCAATGTATAACTCATCTCAACAAGAAGAATCAAGTGCAACATTTTTTTTTAGATGAGCTATACCTTGAAAATCATTTCTACACCATAATATTTGACACCCACTGTGGAGCCAAATTTTTATTTTTTGAATTTCAGCTCCTTTTAGACTGTGACAATGACGGATCATAAACCTAGATGATCTAAGGCATAAAATCCTTAGCAATGACCCAATGCAATTTCCATAAGGATATAGGTGGAAATGGAAACCTTAAATTCACAATGTAATTCCACAAGGAAATGTTATAGATGGTTGTTTGAGCGTCACATTGTTTGGTATCTCTCTTCTAATAAGACATAGTTCTGAAAAATTTGTGTTTTGGAGGAGATCAAATTCTTGATTTGGTTGAGTCCCCAGTCAGCTCTTCTTGTAACACCCTACCACACAAAGAATTACGCTTAAATTCTAATTCAATGGTGGTTAGGCATTACTACCCTTAGACATACATAATACATAATACATAGATACACAATCCATAAGTGTAGAAGGAAGATAGTAAGATATGAGCCTATAAAAAAAAATTAACATCACCCATTACACACACTTACAAAAGGATGGAGCATTAGAAGTTCCATCCAAAATGCATATTTTTAGTATCTATATAACAGTTCTAGACTTGACCCACAGAAATAGGCCGCCCAGACTGAAACGTCACCAGAGTAATACAAATATAAGCCTATTTCTCCAAGCAATTTCTCTATAAGAAAATATATTTGTACACAATATAATTCAAAAGGGAGAGAGATCTCTAGTCATAAAAAAAAACTCAAAAGTCCAACTCCACTTCTTCACCTGAATTTTGCACTCTCACCGAGGTGTGCTGCGATCGGTATCTGAAAATAAATAAGAAAATAACAACGGGTGAGAATCCGAAGGTTCCCAACAGGATAACAAATCCAAATAATGACTACTTAAGGAAACATGAAGCCTTTAAACATTCCTAAACTCCAACTCCACAAAATTTTAACACCTAGGGTCTTAACTAAGTCATACTAGGTGAACTAACTAAGGTGTACAGTAATTTGAGTACTTTACGATCTCATTAATTTCTAATTATCAGCTTAACTTGTCTCATTTTTAGTTTTTTAGGGGACCAAACATAATTAATTACATTACAAGGCAAACACAACAAGAAAACAATTAAGTCAAGTAGTACAACTAGCAAATAGATAAACAAATATGAAAAACAAACAATTATGCACACCTAAATAAATCAAACAAATGCATATGATGCATGCTTGCTCTACTGACCGTGAGCTCACATGTCGGTTACATTGCCAGACCCGACACATCTGGTAGCTAACCCAGACATACTCTCTCTGTTGTGCATCCCCAAGAGAAAACCTATAATATATAATCAAGAGAGAGTACCCTTTCACCTTCTCATTGGAGGCAGTGCTATCCAGGAGAGTACCCGACTACCCTTACGATAAAAGAGAATGTGAGCGGGACAAAACTACCATTCCCATATATCCACCACAGCAGTGAGCAAGCGAGACAAAACCATCATCCTTGCTAGATGTGGATATCTCATCAATCACGCAAGCGGGACAAAACCCATGCCCTTGCCAATCAATAATCATATTTTATTTAACAATCATTAAAGAGAGATTATTCATAATAAATTCATAAAATTTATCTTCAACAAATTTAAATCCTCTAGGATAGTTCTTAGACTCAAGATGGGGGTTATAGGAGGGTACAAACTTACCGAAAAGGTTTAATAGCTCAAAATCAACAACTGTGAAAAATCAGTAAAATGGTGTGTATGCATGTTAGGTGCATACGTGCTGAACCTGCCACTGGTTTTTGAAAATCAGCGAATGGTGTATATGCACACTGGATGCTTACGCACAGAACCTGCTACTAGTCTTTGTTTTTGCAGAATTACATTTCAACCTCACAAAAATTATTTTGCCTCCGTTCTTTGAAGGCAATAAACTAGACATCCTTAAGTTGTTAACAAAAGAAACCCCACCAAATTTCAAGCAATGAGAGACAAGTTATAGTCCGTCGAAAAAGTGCAGAATTTTTCGCACCACTAAGGCAACTCCACTTTAAATGAATTCTTGCAATCATTTCTATATCAAATTCAACCAAAATTCAAGTCTAAACCATACTCATTTATTTCACTTTTAACTCTATTTAGCTCTTTACTCAATAATTCACCAAATATTCATTTATTATCCAATCATCATATAATTTTATCCAAATCAAATTCACAAGTTGGTATCATTATCATAATTCCATTCTCAACAAGTTTAGGCTATAATCATCATAAACCTTATTCTTTATAAATTAGGTAATAACACATATCAACATTATACTATGACATAGGATAATCAAACATTCAAGGCCTTCGGCCATTACCTTCCAAATCCATAATCCAAAACAAGACATTTCACTAAACCATCATCAACAACAATTCAACAATATCCTCATGTCAACTAGCCTAGGACTTCATGTAACATTATATAATGGTATTTGAAAACAAAAATTGCATCTCAAATGTATTGATGATCTTAAATCTCTTGAGCTATCCTCTGACCAATCCAAGCCTCAATTAACTCTATTCAACCAAACTTCACTCAATTTCACTATACTTATACTTAGGGTTTCATACAAATTGAGGTAAAATAGAGATATAAGATTTTCTTAACTTATACAACATAAATTTGGGATAAAATCCCTCTAGAATCCAAGCTAGAGCTTCCCCTAAAGAATCAAAATCATGCATTTCAATCACTCACTATCCAAAATACAAAAATAGCGATAATGAGAGAAATAGAGTAGAGTTCTTATGATTACTCACTGCAAAAGTTATATAGAAATGAAGAGGGAGGTGAGAGGATCGTGTAGCCGTAAACAGGTCGTCAATTAGAGCTCTGGTTTGTGATAAAAATAGATTTGAAGGTGATGATGAATAGTAAAATTCTTTTTCCTTCCTCTCTTCTCTCACTCTCGAGCTCTCTTAAGAAATAAGTTTTCGTTCTTCATTACAAGGATTGAATATATTGGAAAATAGTTTGAATCATAATTGATTTCTATATTCATCTAGGAAAAGTTGTTTGTTAGAATTAAGTTTGAAAACTTCTTCTCGTAATTCTTCAAGTTTTGAATTTGGCTTGATAAGTGACATCAAATCAACTAGGTTTAGTTCTTAAGAATTGTATGGTTTATGAATTAGTATATATACTTCACCTCTTATCATAATCAATTGATCACGGAATTGACGATTTATTAAGTTAAGAGAAATTGAGTCACTAAGGGATTGGGGTTTGGTTAATTAGAATTTACCGTAAGATACATTTTTGCATGATGAAGGTAGATAGTGAAAAACATTCATCTTAAAGTTTAAACATCTCTGGAACCTTAACGTTTTTATTCATATTACTTTTCAACCTTTTGCAATTTGCTGTTTGTGATATTGATTGTCTTTAAATCATAGTTTTTAATTGTCTGACTAGATTAATCAATTAGCCACTACTTGCTTGGTCCATTAATCCTCATGAGAACGATAACCCATTTACCGTAGTATTACTTGATACAATTCGGTGTACTTGCGGAGTCGTGATTTTAAAAAATTCCGCATCAGTAATTAGGTGAGGGATTGCTCTGGAAGGGTGCCATGAGATAGTATTCTGTGGTCGAAACTCTATGGTATCTAGAGAGTTCTCCTCCTAACTCTGGAGGCGGGTACAAAATTGGTATTCGAGACAATGGCGAGGCTAAAATCCGCTTGAAAAAAAATTAAGATTAAAAACTTGTTGTCTCGTTGTAGCAAGTTTTTAAACTAAAGTTGATCCCAATTGTGTTTGGATAAAATTGTCATAATTCAAACAAATTGGAAGTTAAATCCTAAGTTGTGCTACAAGGAAGTATGGTGTAATTTGTTATGGAAATTCAGGTTTTTGAAACAAACAACTAAAATTAAAATGAGCAATAACGTAAACTTGCACTTAAGAAGATTAAAGATAACTAATAACGGAAAAGCTCTGTATACAAGCCATTAGGGCTTGTATGCTTTACAAGCTCATTAAACAATAAAACGAAAATACGCGCTGCTCCACATACGTTGATTACACGCGCTATATAAGATCCCGCGTATATCTAACTACCAAATTTAAAATATTTGTTTCCTTCTTCGTTTTCGTTATTTTGAGATTTGGTTGTTCTTCTTCTCGCGCGTCTTCCCTCGTTCTTCTCCATCGTTCTTTTCCTCTCCCTTTCTCACTGGTATGTTCTTCGTTTACGTTACTTTTTTCTCTCTCTACAACTCGAGCTTCGTTTTCTATTTTGATTTGTTGTTTTCTGAAATCAAAGTTTGAACTCGTTTTGAAGATAATGGATCATTCCACCTCAGATTCTCAGTTGAATCCAGGCGAAGTGGATTATGAAGTTGAATCTAACGAAGTTCCTGAGGTTTGATTTACATAATCAATTTTCTTTCAGTAATTTGTATAGCATTGTGTGGTTGAAAAATTGCTGAACATTGACTGTGAAAATAACACGTTAACATGAATCTGTCGATTCAATGTATTAGTTGTGATTAATTTCCTGGAATTTATAGCAGACGCTCGGGTGTAGATCAGGTCTTTTTTTGGGTGTATTTTTGCTAGAAGTGTGGGTGTATTTACACTTTACTGGTTTTGTTATTTTAATTGAGTTGTTGTTGTTCAGGTGTATTATATCAGACATGATTGGGTGTGTTTTTAGTTTTTGACATGGTGTATTCTGCAGCTTGTGTATTTACAGTTTATGGCTTTAAAGGTCATTGTGTAGTTGAGTTGTTGCAGTTCGGCTGTATCATATTAGGCATGATTGGGTGTATTTGAATCATATCTATGGGTGTATTCACAGTTTCTGACACGGTGTATTGTGCAGCCTCTCTCGGTTGTTGATGACGAGCTTGTTCCGAAGGTTGGAAGCAGAGAGGGAAAATGAAAATCTAAAATATCTCCGACCGAGAAGACCAATCCTACAGCCGGTCTAAACTGTCCTGCAAGAATTTATATACACACATTGAAGGATGTCGGTGCTTGGATTATTTCAAAGGTTGTGCTCGATCATTCACACCCCTGCTGTCCAAGCAAAGCAGAGATGCTCAAACAGCACAGGAAACTAAGCATGTCCATTCGTCGTACAATAGAGAATAACGAGGAGGCCGGTATCAGACCAAGAAAAACATACCAATCATTTGTTGCGGCTGCCGGTGGTCATCGCGAGTTAAATTTTATCGAAAAGGACGTGAAGAATTACATTACGAGGGAAGTGCGGAATGTTTCCGAACAAAAAGATGCAAAGGAATTCGGGAAATATTTGTTAAGAATGAAAGAGAAGAATCCGAATTTCTTTTTTGAGCTCCAACTCGAAGAGGATCAATCGATTAAGCTCGCTTTTTGGGCCGATGCAAGAAGCAGAGCCGCCTTTGATTATTTCGGAGACGTCATTTCATTCGACACCACCTACAATACAAACAAGTAACAAACTGCCCCTGTTTATGATGCTAAATTATTTTATTTTTATGAATCCGCATCAGAGGTGTATATTGGCTGTTTCATTGGGTGTATGCGAAGCATTTGTTAAGGTGTAACTAATGATTTTGCATTCTAGACCATGGTAATTTGTTTCAGGTATAATTTGGTCTGTGGTTCTTTTGTCGGGGTGAATCACCACGGTCAATCAACACTTCTCGGATGCTCTTTGATGAAGATTCGTCAAACAATACGATAATTGCCTCGGAAGTAGGGAGCAAGCAGAGAGAGAATCAGATGCTGCAGATTTTCATACGGTCATACCGTGTGCAACCAAATCCTCCATTGAAGCTCAGTTTCAAGATGCGTACACTCACGCAAAGTTTAGGGAAGTCCAAGCGCAATTTAGAGGAAAGGCGAATTGCATCACCAGATTAAAGAATTCCGTTCTAGGCTATTCAGTATACGAAGTCGGAGAACAAGTTTCCAGCTCAATATTCAACAAGTTCGTGGTTACTTACGACTCAGTTGCAGCCGAGGTAAAATGCGAATGCTTATTATTCGAGTCGAGAGGGATACTGTGCCGTCACGCACTAAGCGTGTTAAGCTTCGAACAAGCAAGCCAAGTGTCACCTAGATACATACTGGAACGATGGAGTAAGAAGGTAAAGAGGCGACACACACACATCAAGAGCAGCCACGACGAGCCACTAATAGAGCCAAGAAGCAAGAGGTTCGACCAATTGGTTTTTCGTTCACAAAATATTTGCGAATTTGCCTCCGAATCGGAGGAGCTGACTGCAATTCTGCACCGTGCGTACGATAACGTCATGGCCGAGATGGAAGCATTAAAAGCCAAAAGGAAGGGGACATCTTCTTTATCCCACGAAGACGCCAACTTGGAATCGGTTAACGAGCTTCAAAGCCCGCCAAGGATTCGAACAAGAGGACGTCCAAAAAACAGGCTAGGTTCAAAGCTGGAGAAACAGATCGCAAATGGCACAAAGAAGAAGAAGACGAAAGTTTTAAGCAAGGTAAAAGTAATGTTCTTTAAATTTGTGGCGATTGAGTTTATTTTTCTCGTTAATAGGTTAGCTAATGTGTGAGTGTTATATTCAGATAAACATGTTTGATGCTGCATCAGCGGCGCATTCAAATTCCAGCCAATATCAAGGACACGTTATGAATTATCAGTTCAGGGTACCAGCAGCAGGGGATAACTCTTTGGGTGTATAGTTTTACAGAATATGGGTGTAAAAGCACCGTTATTTTGGGTGTATTTTCGTTAATTCACAAATTAGATATAGACACATATATAGATATATATAAAACAAAAGCTGTAAAAATTCTCAGGTTATGGGTTTATATTTGATTTGATGTTTTTCTTCATATTTTAGTAAATGTAATTCATACATTTTGAATACAGCACAGACAGTTTGGATGTATATTTTATGCAATCTTGGGTGTATTATTAGACCTGCGTTGGGTGTAACAGTTTATAATTTGCGTTTATATATGCCTTGATTTTTTCCTTCATATTTTACCACCTGTAATACAGCTTTTGAATACATCACAGACAGTTTACCAGCACAGATAGTTTAACTATGGGAAAAAATATACATGGAATAGAAGTAGTTGATAAATGGCAAATATTTACATTATTTGTTCAATTTACAAACTACCCAGCAGTTGGATTACGCAGTTTCTATATCAGCAGAATTAATCTGACAAAACGGACTCAATAATACAGAAGATGGCTTCGACAGCCTTATAGCACTACTCTCCCTAATTGCCCGATATCTTTCTTTATTCATCTCACTGAATAGTATCCGAGAAGCATACTCCACTCTATAGTGGTCCACCTCCTCCTACAATTAAAAAGTATATTTTGTTTAAACAGCAATATTAATTCAGTAAAGTAATACAGAGTTATATAGTTCTAAAGACAGTTACCTGTGGCCAATTATCCCATTCATACTTCCCCTTTTTGATGTTTTCCGGCTCAATTAACTTCATCCACTTCATAACATAGATAGCACAGTCATAGCTGAAAACGAAGAAAATAAATTACAAATCTCATTTACGAAAGTTTAATGTTCAGACTCACAAATTTATACCTTGTTTTTTGGCCTGATATTTTAACATATGATTATTTAATTTTCTTCTCGTTCTCCCCTTTCTGCAGAGGTTCCCCGCCGGCATATGTTATCAATCTTGAAAATACATATCCCTTAAATAGCAAAACAAATCAGTAATACACCCGAATAAATGCACAAGATACACCCAACTGAATGGACAATATACACCCAACACAACTAACGAAATAGACCTAAATATTAAAGTAAAGAAGACAGAGGCAACTTACAGTGAATTTATTAATGTCCTTTCTCTCATCACTTGGAGCTTTTTTGTGTAGCGGGTCAAGTATATGACATTTCCGCTTTCTTGTATTTATTAGCCATAACCACCAATGCCCCGAGTGGCAAACAGGAGCAAAAATCTGAAGGATTGCCACATTTCAACAGTGTGTTATTTTATTTGGCATATAAGTAAATAAGCGTACTAACAAATTTAGCAAACGAAAACCTACATATGGATGCGAAGTTAATTTTTTTCTATCTATGAAGGGAATGAAACTCGGGTAGGCTTCCACCCTGAATTCCTTTTTCGTTTTCGATGATACGAATTCCCCCTTTGGGTGATCCGAAAGTGCCATGCACTGCAAGAATTGCGAAACAAGAAATGAAATACTAAACTTACACCCAATTGAACGTAAAAAATACAGCCAAATCAATACAGAAAATACACCCAATCGTAGAAGTAACACTTACCACAATATCGGGGGGAGACAGTATATTTGTTCTTGAAACCTCTTTTCATTTTTCTGGTTGAGGATGAGGCAGATGGCAGATACAATCTAGAAATATATGCCGAAATCAATTTTACATTAATAAGCATTGCAATTGACTTTGGTGTAAAAACATTAATGTTATTCTAATATTACCTGAGATTCTATATCACTTTTTGCCTGGAGGGATACAAAGTGCATTCTCATCAAAATGTATTCTCCTTGGGCAATCAGAGTGCATATTTCCTCATACTCGTTAGTATTGCCATCTGCATCTTCCTTCAGTCTCGTCCCCCAGATGTAGCACTTTTGTTTCATATCATCCATAATCTGATATAATCCCCCAGGAGTTCGAAACTTTGCAGAACTTTTTCCCCCAGTCTCCCTCTGAATTTGTGGACTTTTGTTCTTCCCCTTCGCCGCACTGCTTGCTATTTTTTGGACCAAATCGTCCAATTGTTCTATCAAATTTGCATATTCAGGAGATTTTGCCCTTTCTGTCTCCTGCGTTGACGCCCCCTCCTGGCTTGAATCAGTCAATCCAAGGCTGAATGATGGCACCCCTGGATCTGTTTTAGGAATATAGGATGCTGTCCGTGCCATCATCAACAGGGCAGCAGCGTCTTCTGCGTCTGGATGACTGCGTCATCATGTATAAGAATAAGAATAAGAATAAGAATATACGGATGATAAGCAAAGATTGATTTTAGTCTGATGAACTTACATTTTAGTTGGAGCTGGGGGAAGCGTGGGTGTGGTCTCTTGAAGTTGTTTGGGGATTTCAGGAGTGTTGCACAGTTACAAAAAATTAATCACGGCGTAAAAAAAACTAATCAGGAACAATATACACCCAAACTGTTAGCTAATATACACCCAAACTCTAAACAAATATACACTCAATACTATTTCTTACGTTTCTGTAGTCCCTTCAATCTGTATCATAGGGGTTGGTTCAAAATCTGTCTCAGTAGTTGTTTGGGATGCCGGCACAAAAACCTGAATCGGGACTCTAAACAAGAAGAAAAATGAAAGGTTAACAACGCCTTTGAAAATAATAAGGTTATAAGGTTGAAATATTATTGGAAAACTCACATGACAAGCGCTTCCGACGGTGTCTGTTTCCTCACAACCATCATATTCGAATCAGACGGACTCAACCTAAAATACACCCAAAGAAATTCAAGAAATACACCCGAACAATTCAAAAAGAAGACATGCTTTGTTTTTTTTGAGAACTTACATACTTGCAGTTTTTGCTTTTTTTTCTGCCTTTTTTTTCTTGAATAAAATAATAAAGGGCTTTTTTTCTAAAAAAAATATATACAGAATTAGAAGTAGAAGGGTAATAGAAGAACAAAAGTAACGGTTATTTGAAAGAGAAATTACATGCTCTGTGACGGCTGGTTTACACTACTCTGTTCTGTGCGTCCTTGAGAGGAATGAGCATCACTTCCCAAGTTCACAGCTGGTATTCTAAAACAGATTTGATGTTATTCAGACAAAATAAGATACAGGTATAAAATACACTCAAATGAATGCACAAGATACAACCAACCGAATGGACAATATACACCCAACACAACAAACGAAATATCCCAACTTAATAAACAACATACACCCAACTTGATCAACACAATACACCGAAATGGTTCCACAAAATACACCCAAATCATGATAACAAGATTTTATTAAATAATAAAGCTTCTTACATTTCAGACGACACGTAGCGACCTTCTGTCGTTTAGAACATACTAAAAATACACCCAACGTGATCAACAAAATACACCCAACTCGAAAAAGAAATTACACCCAAGTATGGTACTTACTTTTTTCCCTTTTTGCTGGGGTGTTTTCTTCTTGAATCCTCTGAGTCTTCTTGAGTCTCAAACTCAGAGGTAGAAGTGTCAATGTCAGTAGCTGTTTCTGTCTCTGAAGATGATGTTGGACTCGCCTTCCTTTTTTTGTTTTTTGATTTCTTGTTTTTTTTTCTTTTTTTTATTTTTTTTTCATTTTATCTCTTGTTCTTGTCTCCGCCATCTTCACAATCCCCTGAAACATTAGATATTTTAGCTAGCAGCATTCAGGTAAATAAAATACAAGCAACATATTATGTTTACTTACCAAAATCTCCTCTCTTTCTGCAGTCATTCTTTCCACCAACTGCTCCTTAGTCCAGTTGGCAATCCAAGGCTTTGGTGGTCTTTAGCCCTCTTCTTGCCTTTGTTTTCAGAAAGATGAAAGTATATTATCATCAGGGCAAAGAGGCAGCCATCAATTGCCTTCTTCTTCTTCTCCTGGTAGTCTGTGATGCCCTTGATCAAGAAGGTCAAAACATGCCCCCCCCCAGTTTCTCTCCGATATGCCGTCCATCTTAAAAATTGGGGCCAGGTGCACGGGTGATATTTTGTTTATCGTCGTTGGCAAAAGGAACGCCATCTGTATCCCTTAACAGTTGGTGATGCACCCTTAGTGGTGGGATGTGCATCAACCCACCAAATCCTAGATCCCTCACAATCGCCTTCTTTTTTTCAGTCATGTTTCTGAACTTATCACTTAGGAGATGTGTGGCACACTTAAGGTCTTTTGTTTTGTTTCTTGCTGCCATTTTCTCTGAAACAAAAAATACACCCAAAGACATTAGTACGATACACTCATATATATGAGTCAGATACACCCATTAATAACAGTAAGATACACCCATAGATATGATTCAGATACACTCATTGATAACAGCTACGGAATAAACCTCCAAAAATCAACAACAATAGCATGAGAACTTAGAACAAGAACGTAGAACGACGTAGAACTTAGAAGAACGACGTAGAACTTAGAAGAACGACGTAGAACTTAGAACATTGTAACAAAGAAGCAAGAAGTAAACCCTAGAAGAACGACGTAGAAGAAAAGTAAAATATACAGGAATCTTAACGAACTTACGTTGAGTATTGTTGCTTTGCTTCAGATTCTTCACGGAGAGTTTGATGGTGTTTTGATGGAGGTTTCGAAGAACGATTTGTATGTTTTGAACTTTGATTTTCGCTCGAAAATGGAAGGGTTTCCTTGTTTTCGAAGCGTTTTGAGAAGTGGAAGAAGTGGAAGAAGTGGAAAAGTTTCCCATACGTAACGGTTGTAGTGTTGAGCGCGTGATTTTGACGCGCCATGTTATCTCTCTTTATGCGCATGGCTTCTATTTAGGCTGGGCCAACTTGTAAGCTTGTAAGCTTGTATGTGTAGCCCAGCCCAACTAATAATTAAAAGTGATATGAAACATATAGTAAAAATAAGTGATCAAATTTATCTAATTAAAGAATCTTGACTAACGTTAGTTTTCAAGATTCATTATCCTTGTCAGTAAGCTAGACAATGTGATAAATTAAAGAGCTATTCTAATTAGTCAATCCCTAATCATGAGAAAAGTAGTAACAATTAATTGCTTCTAGCCACCCGTCCTAACCCATGAACTAATGGAATTTTGGTAAGTGGGTTAGCGTCAAGGGAGCTAAGACAAATTCAATCCTTAATTAGTCATTCATCGAGATCAATTAAAGGTTACATCAATTTATAACTCTAAATAATTTGATAAAATCTACTCCATAACTATCAACAACTCAAACTAAATTTTCAAATCTAGAACAAAGATAAAAACAACTCAAATAAACAAACACTTAACATAAACATAAACATTCATTAAATTTAAACCATAATCCAAACATCATCAATCCATTATAGTGAACTAAAAGAAACAAAGAGAATTGCAAATCAAGTATACACCTAAAAATTTTGCAATGTTTGTGTCTTAGAAGCCAAGGATTATGTTACTAGTTACTAGAAAATAGTATATTCAGAATATTCTGATAATTTTAGATATGTGAAATAAATCACAAACTCACTAGTAAAGCTTACTATGATGAACTTATGGTCTTATACTCTTATGTATCTATCTCATCAGTTAATTGCAGACATTTTTTTCTAACTTTCAATTGACAATAAACATAAATAGAAAAGAATTATGAATAGCAAGGTTAAAAAAAGTTGGGACATCATATCCAAAGAGTAATACATTAAGTAAAGAGGATCTTATAAATTGTAATCCTAATTGAATAGCTTACGTTGGATTGTACTTGCTCAAATTAGTTTTTATACATGGCTAATTATATGTGATACTTTTAAGAGTCAAGAGGAAGAGAGGTTTAAAATATTTACTTATGAATCACCTAGAAATGTCTTTAAATTCAACCATTAATATTATTTATAGAAAAGTCTTTAAAAAAATAAAATTATAATGTAAATATTTTAATTTTATTTTAAATTCTGTATTAAAATTAATGTATAATTATTTTACTTTAAAAAAATGTAAAATGATGATGACTTAATATTTTCAAGTTAAATTTTGATTTTGATAATAATTATTTTGTGTGTTTTTTTTTAAATATCTAAACATATAAAAAATTTTCTTACTTTTATAAAATTTTCCATGCTGGGCACGGATTTATAAATACGGTTCAACTAGGTATCCTTTAAAAATAGTACAATATTCAGCCTTTTATTACAATAATTTAAAAAAAATTAAAACAAACACAACTAAAAATTATGAATAGATTTACTGTCTTTTTAAAATTAAATACACATTCAAAATACAATCTAAAAAAACTGAAATTTAAAATTTAAATTTTAAATTTCTGTTTCAGATTTAATATATTTAATTATTAATATATTATAATTTAAATACATATCTAAAAATCAAATTATTCAAAATTCAAAATTTTGATTTTAAAATTATAAAATAAACCTTAAACTATCAAATTATTAATTAAACTCGTACAAAACACTCAAAGAAGCAGAGAAGTCACATTTGCGCCATGTCGAAAATCCAGAGGCGCACATGGAAAACGCAGAGGTGCACATCGAGAAGTCATCCTCCGCTGTCGTTCATCCATGCCACCTTCCTCTTCCGCGCTCATCTTCAACGCTGCCTTCCTCCTTTTCGGCACTCATTTACAACACTGTCTTTTTAATGTTTAAATTTAAATTTTAGATTTATGATTTTGGATGTGTTTTAAAAATATTTTCTGTATAACTTCAGAATTTTAGATGTGTTACAATTATTTTTTAATGTTTAAATTTAGATTTTAGATTTATGATTTTGGATGTGTTTCAAAAATATTTTCTGTATAACTTCATAATTTTAGATGTGTTACAATTATTTTTTTAATGTTTAAATTTAGATTTTAGATTTATGATTTTATATTTTCTATATAACTTCATAATTTTAGATGTGTTACAATTGTTTTTTAATGTTTAAATTTAAATTTTAGATTTATGATTTTGGATGTGTTTTAAAAATATTTTTTTGTATAACTTAATATTTTAGATGTATTACAATTGAAAAAGAAACTACAATTGAAAATATTTTAGTTTATGTATATAATTATATTCGACCATTCATAATTGTATTATTAACATTTATATTGTATTATTAAAGTTAACTGATTTTAGATGTGTTTTAAAAATATTTTGTATAAAATATCATACTATCAGATGTGTTATAATAAAATAACAACACAATTTTAAATTAATTGTTGATTATAATAATTTTGAAAACTAATAAGTATCGAAAAAAATTAAACTGATAATTTAAATAATAAATATTATATTCATTTGATCGAATAGAAAATCAAAAGATTAATCGTATTATTAACGTTTAAATTTAAATATTTAAAGTTAGCCTGATTTTAGATGTGTTTTAAAAATATTTTGAATAAAATATCATACTATCATGTGTTATAATTGATAAATAACAACAGAATTTTAATGACCATATCAACTACATCTTCTCTCTTAAACTCCAGATTTTTTTTGCTTCTTTGCTCAAACTACTTACGTAGAAAGTACTTTATTTGCAACAACTTTATTAATAAAATTAAATAAGATCAACCTTGTTCCAATTAAATCAGCAGAGTATTTTTATGTTTAAATTAAAATATAATTAAAAATATTGAACATGATATTTCTTAACAAATTACATAAACACATGTGTGAAAAATAATGATACTTTTCACCAATGCAAAATGAGAGAGTGCTTCAGCTGGAAGGTGGTGATGGTCTTCACCAATGAA
>NC_029786.2:77095006-77100534 GCF_000816755.2 Arachis ipaensis | reverse complement strand
GGGAAATGCTAGTTGTACAATATTAATCAGCCTTTAATCAGCCTTTAATCAAATTTAAATAATATTTAATTATTTTTTTAGTGTAACATGTTCCTATTTTGTAGATACATATCTATAATTAGATTTTAATTTAAATTTAAATTTTAAAACTCACCTACTTCATTGGTAGTTACGGTAACTTTGCTTTACTTTCGTAACTTCACATAATAGATACAGTTTTTTAAATTCCTTATTCTACGGGACATTCACACGCATTAGTGAATCCCAAACACGCTGCCAGCTGAATCCTCCATCTCGTCTTCATTGGTGAAGACCATCACCACTTTCCAGCTGAAGCACTCTCTCATTTTGCATTGGTGAAAGGTATCATTATTTTTCACACATGTGTTTATGTAATTTGTTAAGAAATATCATGTTCAATATTTTTAATTATATTTTAATTTAAACATAAAAACACTCTGCTGATTTAATTGGAACAAGGTTGATCTTATTTAATTTTATTAATAAAGTTGTTGCAAATAAAGTACTTTCTACACAAGTAGTTTATGTAGTTTGAGCAAAGAAGCAAAAAAAAAATCTGGAGTTTAAGAGAGAAGATGTAGTTAATATGGTCATTAAAATTTTGTTGTTATTTATCAATTATAACACATGATAGTATAATATTTTATTCAAAATATTTTTAAAACACATCTAAAATCAGGCTAACTTTAAATATTTAAATTTAAACGTTAATAATACAATTAATCTTTTGATTTTCTATTCGATCAAATGAATATAATATTTATTATTTAAATTATCATTTAATTTTTTTCGATACTTATTAGTTTTTAAAATTATTATAATCAACAATTAATTTAAAATTGTGTTGTTATTTTATTATAACACATATGATAGTATGATATTTTATACAAAATATTTTTAAAACACATCTAAAATCAGTCAACTTTAATAATACAATATAAATGTTAATAATACAATTATGAATGGTCGAATATAATTATATACATAAACTAAAATATTTTCAATTGTAGTTTCTTTTTCAATTGTAATACATCTAAAATATTAAGTTATACAAAAAATATTTTTAAAACACATCCAAAATCATAAATCTAAAATTTAAATTTAAACATTAAAAAACAATTGTAACACATCTAAAATTATAAAGTTATACAAAAAATATAAAATCATAAATCTAAAATCTAAATTTAAACATTAAAAAATAATTGTAACACATCTAAAATTATGAAGTTATACAGAAAATATTTTTGAAACACATCCAAAATCATAAATGTAAAATCTAAATTTAAACATTAAAAAATAATTGTAACACATCTAAAATTATGAATTTATACGGAAAATATTTTTAAAACACATCCAAAATCATAAATCTAAAATTTAAATTTAAACATTAAAAAGACAGCGTTGTAAATGAGCGTCGAAAAGGAGGAAGGCAGCATTGAGGATGAGCGCGGAAGAGGAAGGTGGCACGGATGAACGACAGCGGAGGATGACTTCTCGATATGCACCTCTGAGTTTTCCATGTGCGCCTCTGGATTTTCGACATGGCGCAAACGTGACTTCTCTTCTTCTTTGAGTGTTTTGGCTCAGGATTCGGTGGTCCCATAACGTTTGGACCATTAAATGGTCCCATAATAAAATATATTTTTTAATAACTGTTAAATAATCCTTTTTCAAATTTAATTATAAATTAACCCCATATATTTTATTTAATTATAAAAATGATTTTTTATTTTATAAATAATTATTTTATCATAAATCTACCATGTTTATTAACAATCAAGAACAAAAATAATAACGAATTAGATCTTCCATTGATCCTAATAAATTTTTTGGCTATTCTAATCAATTAAAAGATTAAATTTGATCCGTCACGTTCGCGAGGAATCATAAAATCGTGTTTCCTTGAAAACCAATCGATTGGATTACAGTTTACCACTAAACAATCGATTGAAAATTGTTGGGCAGCATGGTTTTCACAAAAATGTGTGTTTCTTACAATTCAATCAATTGTTTAGAATTTCCAATCGATTGAATGCTTCAAAATAACCTGGGTCTCACAATTCAATCGATTGCCTTCGATTGCTTTTGATAACCAATCGATTGAATTCATGAAGACAATATGGACATGCCAAATTCAATCGATTGAAGTGTGCTACCCAATCGATTAAAATGTGTACTACGCCTATTTCAATCTTGTTATCGTTTTTAGAAATTATCTTGTTATTCTTCTATCTTATCTTTAAAATTCTATCTTCAATTTTTGCGGTTTTATTTTGATTTAGATACTCTAATCTTATCTTTTCCTTAATATTAACATTATAAATTGGTGAATAATCCATCACCAATTATTCAATCCCACCATTGAAATCGTGTATCATTTTCTTTGATTATAAAAAATTTCATTGTTTTTCTTTGGAACATCCATCTACTCAATATCCAATTTCTTTTTAATTTTTTATCCGTCTATTTAATATCCACTCTTTCTTCATCGTTAATCACCGTTGCAGCAATAAGCAAAGGTCCAATCAAGTTTTTTATTGTAGTGTTCAGAAAATAAACCATCGTTTTGATTACAAAATCGAGGTCAGTGAATAGAATCTCTAATTTTGCAATTATTCGTTTCGATACTTTATTCGTGAAATTGATTGTGTAATGAAAAAATATTTTTTTTATCTTTTATTAATTCACAGACATTGAGAAATACTAAAAAGTAAATAGATGTTATTATTTTTTATTATTAATTAGCTAGCAATTAGGGACAGACCTAGAGAGGGCAAGTAGTGGCTTGGACACCCCAAAATTTTAAGAAACTATACTTATCTATAACAATATATAATGGGAATACAGAGAGTTTGGTGTCCAATATTTTTTTTTATTTTACACCTATCTTTATAATCTAAAACTACATACTCAATCACGTACTCACCTTCTGTAAATTTTGCATTAACCCATGACAGAATGATGTAATTGCTTCACTTAAAAAAATTACTCACACTCAATTGTAAGATTATAAAAATGGCTCCACTTACACTATAGTTTAAATAAGGTAATTTTTTTTAATTAAATGTACAAAGAATAATTTTTCTCTTTAAATTATTATCATACTATTTTAATAATATACTATTGATGCTTATATGCAATATATCTATAATCTATAACAATAGATAATGGGAATACAGAGGGTTTGGTGTCCAATATTTTTTTCCTATTTTACCCCTATCTTTATAATCTAAAACTACATACTCAATCACGTACTCACGTTCTGTAAATTTTGCATTAACCCATGACAGAATGATGTAACTGCTTCACTTAAAAAAATTGCTCACTCTCAATTGTAAGATTATAAAAATGGCTCCACTTATACTATAATTTAAACAAGGTAATTTTTTTAATTAAATGTACAAAGAATAATTTTTCTCTTTAAATTATTATCATACTATTTTAATAATATGCTCTTGATGCTTATATGCAATATATAATAATAATTAGTGTCTAAATTTAAATTCTAATATTACTCTTAAATAAAGGTTTATTATTAAAAAAATTCTTTTGTCAATTTCGTTAAATAAAAAAATTTCTACCCATTTTTTCAAAGTAACCTCGTTAAGATATTCTTATTGGATGTAAATTATTGTTACAAATATTTTTATTAAGATATGTTTTGAAGGAATAAAAGTAAAATAGTTCAATAAGGATAATTTTTTAAAAAAAAATAAATTTACACTAATAATTTTTCTCTTCAAATTATTTACGTACTTTTGTAATATACTCTAAGTACCTACACAATATATAATATCAATTAGCGTTCAAATTTATGTTCCAATATTGTTATTAACGAGAGAGGTTTATTATTTTTTTAAAAAATTTACACACAATAATTTTTGTATCAATATATCATGATTTATTTTAAAAATAATATTTATTCATCTAAAGACTCATCCTTAAACGCTCCTTGCTAAGTATGGAGTGTTGCACACCTTATTAATTCGTTAAATCTAAATTTTTTATTTATTATATTTTATTTGAATGGTTTGGATTTAAAGAGGTAACCTGTTAATTAGTTAACCATTTTTTTTATAAATTTTAGATTTCTTTTGTAAGTTTCAGATATTGGGCTAAAGTTCAAAATAAAAAAATAGTATATAAATATTAAAAGCAACGTGTCTGTACAAAAAAAAAGTTATTGAATTTTAAAATTAAAATAAATAACACATAAAAAATAAGTTAAAAATTCATGTACTAAATCTAGAAAAAAAAGATATATTAGAATCTTAAAAAAAATAATATTAAATATATATTATGTATATAATATTAAAATTTAAATATTTTTGTCCCTGAAGTTTGCTAAAAGTTTTAAAAATATCCTTAAGTTTTGATTTGTTTCAATTTTGTCCCTCAAGTTTTCGATTTGCATCAATTTTACCCTTATTACTAATTTTTTGATAATTAAAATACCCCTCCCTTATTATACCTATCATCATCATCATCACAACCCTCTGTCTCTCTTTCTTTCTCTCTTTTCATCTTCACCGTCCTCTCCACCCCTATCATCATCACAACCCTCTGTCTCTCTTTCTTTTTCTCCATCTCCATCACCACCATCTCCGTTGAGTCCCAATCTTCAATGACCACCACCCTTTTTCTTCTTCTTCGCACAAACCCAGCAACAACGAAGCCATCGCTCTTCCTCCTTCTCTGTTAGCAAACCCAGCCTCATTAATTATTAGTACTAGTTGGGTTAATAATTTTTTTTTTGTTTTCAGATTTCACACAAAGCAAAGCAAAATTTTTTTGCTGCCACACCAACCTGAAACCCTCCTGAAACTCTGACCCCAACAACAAAGTTTCTTCCTTTTTTTTTGTTTTCAGATTTCACACATAGCAAAGCAAAATCCTTTTGCTGCCACACCAACCTGAAACCCTGACCCCAACAACAAAGTTTCTTCCTTTCAATATTACTCATACTATACCTCATTGGAAAATTAATAACACAAATTAAATGACAGAAAATCAAACATGATCCATTTCAACACACTTTTTTTCATTTCTCAAAATGCCAACATCCAAAACAAACAAATTTATCATCATGACCATGATTATACTCCAATCTCCTCTCCTCTCCCAAAAAAAATTAAAAAATTAAAAAAAGAGAGAAAATAAGAAGAGGAGGATGAGAGAAAATACCACATCTTTAAACACCTACATCATCAAAAAGTATGGTTTTTTTAAACTTTATTGTTGGACAAAAATGCATGCTTTTTGTAAACACCGGTTAAATTAGTAAATAATTAGTCAATAAATTAGTTTTTAATAAGGAGGATTAGAAACGTGAATATTATATCAAATTAGGATAGAGCTCATCGAAACGAGAATTTTGACACTAATTTTGAGAAAATCGGTCCAAGATTGGACCGAATGGGCCGAACCGGTTGAACCGGATCCAAACCGGACCATCGGTCTAACCGGACCGACCTATTAAATGAACCCACGCATTGCATCTCCCTCAT
>NC_029786.2:77085254-77087120 GCF_000816755.2 Arachis ipaensis | reverse complement strand
TTCTGTGCATTCTCTGTATATGTGTTTATGTGCTATTAGGATATCTGATTGATATATATGGCATAAACGTTTGTGAGCATGTATTTGGAACTTAAAAGCATTAGACCTGCGATATTGAGACTGATCAACTTAATATTACTTGTTTGATGTGTATAAGGACCAGATGTCGACTCGCAGACGCGGTCGCGGGCGAGGTAGAGGTAGAATACGCATCGTTACTCCTAGCCCGGTAGGGAATGATCCAGTAGACTTTATGGCTACTCTAGGAAATATGGCTGCAGCTATGTAGGCAACAGCCGAGGCACTGGGAAATAAGATAAACCAGGATAATCACGGGAACAATAATGATGAGGGCGGTCCTATGACACTTGCTATATTTCTGAAAGTTCACCCTCCGATCTTCAGGGGAACCTCAAATCCCACTAACGCAGATAATTGGATTCAAGCTATGGAACGGACGTTGCAGGCCCAACAGGTTCCTGAGAAGTAATTGGTTGAATTTGGAACTTATCAGTTGCAAGGTGAAGCTCAGTATTGGTGACAGGGGACACGATGTATCCTGCAGGCAGATGACGCTGTGATAGTCGGGAGATTGGTTATTTAAGAGCCATGTTTTGCTTGATTGTTCTGAGAAGTCAGTACAGTTTATGCTAGAAAGGTCAGAAGCACCGGTTGTGGTGAATAGTTACTATTTGAATTTTATGATAGTAAACTGTTCTGGAACTGAATGTCAGGGTATTATGTTATTAACTGCGAGAGTATCAGGTGATGATCAGAGTTTAGAGCAGATTCTGGTTGTATGTGAATTTCCAAATGTGTTTCCGGATGATATTAATGAATTTCCACCTAATCGGGAGGTTGAATTTGTAATTGAGTTGGTGCCTGGAGCCTGTTCGATTTTTATTACTCCTTATAGGATGTCACTTTAGAAATGACTAAACCGAAGACTCAGCTGGAAGATCTGTTGGGTAAGCATTTTATCCGACCAAGTATTTCTCCGTGGGGAGCGCCAGTGTTACTGATAAAGAAGAAGGATGGGAGTATGTGGTTGTGTGTTGACTATCGGCAATTGAATAAGATCACTGTGAAGAACAAATATCCGTTGCCTAAAATCGACGATCTAATGGATCAGTTACAGGGTGCCGGTGTGTTTTCTAAGATTGATCTGCGGTCCGGGTATCATTAGATAAGGGTTAGAGACGAGGATATTCCGAAAACTGCTTTCAGGACACGTTACGGTCATTATGAGTATACAATGATGTCTTTCGGGTTAACTAATGCCCCGGCAGTATTTATGGATTATATGAACAGGATTTTTCGACCGTATCTGGACAAGTTTGTTATTGTCTTCATTGATGACATTCTTGTTTATTCTAAGTCTGAAGAGGAACATGCTGATCATTTGCGAACTGTGCTGCAAATTCTGAGAGACAGGAAGTTATACACTAAGTTATCTAAATGCGAGTTTGGGAAGAGTGAGGTAAAGTTTCTCGGTCACGTGGTGAGTAAGCAGGGGATAGCTGTGGATCCTGCTAAGGTGGAAGCAGTGATGAATTGGGAGCGACCAACTTCAGTGACAGAGATCAGGAGTTTCTTAGGTTTGGTGGGGTATTATCGCAGATTCATTAGGGGATTTTCACAGCTCGCCTTACCTTTAACTAAGTTGACTAGGAAGGATACACCTTTTATCTGGACTCCGGAATGTGAAGAAAGTTTCCAAATATTGAAGCACAGGTTGACTACTGCACCTGTATTGGTATTACCTGAACCAAGTGAACCGTTTGAAGTGTATTGTGATGCATCTCTGAAAGGGTTGGGGTGTGTTTTGATGCAGCACCAGAATGTTGTAGCATACGCCTCACGGCA
>NC_029786.2:77032549-77084559 GCF_000816755.2 Arachis ipaensis | reverse complement strand
GGGACCCTTCAGCCTTTGGAGATTCCACAATGGAAATGGGAGAGTATCGCAATGGATTTTGTGATAGGGTTGCCTAGAACCCGATCAGGTTATGACGCTATTTGGGTGGTTGTAGATCGACTGACAAAATCAGCTCACTTTCTTCCTATCCGAATAAGTTGCACAATGGAGGAATTGGCTCGAATGTATATCAAAGAGATTGTCAGGTTGCATGGTGTGCCTTCTACTATCATATCTGACAGAGATCCTCGTTTCACATCAAGGTTCTGGGGAGCTTTTCAGCGTGCATTTGGGACTGAGTTAAGCTTGAGTACTGCGTATCACCCTCAGACAGATGGTCAGTCAGAAAGAACTATTCAGACCTTGGAGGATATGCTAAGGGCTTGTGTTTTGGACCAGCCGGTAAGCTGGGACCGGTATATGCCATTAGTAGAGTTTGCTTATAATAATAGCTATCATGCGAGCATCGGAATGGCTCCATATGAGGCTCTGTATGGCAGGAAATGTCAGTCTCCGTTGTGTTGGTATGAAACTGGAGAAAGGAGATTATTAGGGCCTGAAATGATAGCCGAAACGACTGAACAGATAAAGAAGATTCGTAGGCGAATGCTTATAGCCCAAAGCCGCCAAAAGAGCTATGCTGACCAGAGGCGAAAGCCTTTGGAGTTCGAAGAAGGAGAACATGTCTTTTTGAAAGTTACACCAACCACTGGAGTGGGAAGAGCTATTAAGACTAAGAAACTGAATCCCCGTTATATTGGACCGTTTGAGATCCTGAAGAAATTGGGCCAGTAGCTTATAGGATTGCCTTACCACCGTATCTTTTAAATTTGCACGACGAGTTTTATGTGTCACAGCTTCGGAGATATACTCCTGACGCAAGTCATGTTCTGGAACCAGAACCGATTCAAGTGAGGGAAGATCAAATACCTCAAGTAATTCCGATAAGGAATGGTGACACCAACATTAAACGATTACACAAGAAAAGAATATTATTGGTAAGAGTAATGTGGAGTCGAGTTGGTATTAAGGAACACACCTGGGAGCTCGAATCAGATATACGGAAGGATTACCCACATCTCTTTTCAGATAACTACTGACTACATCTGAATTTTGAGGGCAAAATTCTTTATTAGGTGGGTAGGATGTAAACCCCGGTTAAATTAGTAAATAATTAGTCAATAAATTAGTTTTTAATAAGGAGGATTAGAAACGTGAATATTATATCAAATTAGGATAGAGCTCATCGAAACGAGAATTTTGACACTAATTTTGAGAAAATCGGTCCAAGATTGGACCGAATGGGCCGAATCGGTTGAACCGGATCCAATTTGACAGTTACAGTTTTCTTAGCATGCAAGTTAACTCGTTCCTTGAGCGTTGCGCTTTTATCTCGCGATTTTTATTTTTCCTATCCTTCAAGGCTCCTAGCATATTATAACTCTTCTGCTATTATATGTACTTATTTTATTTTAGAGGTCGTAATACCACATCACCTCTGTTTTACGACTTAAGCGTAAAGCTTTGTGTGGTAGGGTGTTACACTTTTTGAAATTTCAATGAACATATTGAGAGTGAAAAGTGGTAAGAGCATTGCTAGAGGGATCCTGCGAGAAGAGCTTCTCCAAAAATCGGTTCTATAGAACCTATCCCACATCTCATTCTTTATTTGCTAACAGAGAAGGAGGAAGAGTGATGGCTTCGTTGTGTCTGGGTTTGCGCGAAGAAGAAGAAAAAGGGTGGTGGTCATCAAAGATTGGGGCTCAACGGAGATGGTGGTGATGGAGATGGAGAGAAAGAAAGAGAGACAGAGGGTTGTGATGATGATGGGGTGAAGAGGACGGTGAAGATGAAAAAAGAGAAAGAAAGAGAGATAGAGGGTTGTGATAAGCATAAAGTCTAATTTAAACAACTATAAATAAGTAAAATAAGTAACAAAAAACAAATATAAAATTTAATTTTTTTTGTTATTTGGTATAAAAATAAATATAATAAAATAAATCATTGTTCTCATACATAATGACATAAAATTAGACATTATCCCTTTCTAGAACTATTTATTTTTTTAGTTTTTATTCCTATTTTTGTCCTTCCCAATCGATTGAATTGGAAGTCACGTGCAAAGTTCAATCGATTGGGTAACATAACCAATCGATTGAATAGTGAGACCTCAAGTTGCTAATACACATTTCAATGGATTGGGTAGCACACTTCAATCGATTGAATTTGGCATGTCCATATTGTTTTCATGAATTCAATCGATTGGGTATCAAAAGCAATCGATTGAATTGTGAGACCCAGGTTGTTTTGAAGCATTCAATCGATTGGAAATTCTAAACAATCGATGGAATTGTAAGAAACACATATTTTTAGTCATCGTTCAATCGATTGGGTAATATGACCAATCGATTGATTTTTGCGAAAATCATGCTGCCCATCAATTTTCAATCGATTGTTTAGTGGTAAACTGTAATCCAATCGATTGAGTTATAATTCAATCGATTGGTTTGATAGTCCAATCGATTGGTTTTCAAGGAAACACGATTCTATGATTCCTCACGAATGTGACGGATCAAATTTAATCTTTTAATCGATTGGAATAGCCAAAAAATTTATTAGGATCAATGAAAGATCTAATTCGTTATTATTTTTGTTCTTGATTGTTAATAAACATGATAGATTTATGATAAAATAATTATTTATAAAATAAAAAATCGTTTTTATAATTAAATAAAATATATGGGTTAATTTGTAATTAAATTTAAAAAAGAACTATTTAGCAATTATTAAAAAAACTTAAAAAATATGTTTTGTTATGGGACCATTTAATGGTCCAAATGTTTTGGGACCACCAAATCCTGAGCCGAGTATTTTGTACGAGTTTAATTAATAATTTGATAGTTTAAGGTTTATTTTATAATTTTAAAATCAAAATTTTGAATTTTGAATAATTTGATTTTTAGATATGTATTTAAATTATAATATATTAATAATTAAATATATTAAATCTGAAACAGAAATTTAAAATTTAAATTTTAAATTTCAGTTTTTTTTAGATTGTATTTTGAATGTGTATTTAATTTTAAAAAGACAGCAAATTTATTCATAATTTTTAGTTGTATTTGTTTTAATTTTTTTTTTAATTATTGTAATAAAAGGCTGAATGTTGTACTATTTTTAAAGGATACCTAGTTAAACCGATTATTTAAATCTGATTAAAAGCTGATTAAAGGCTGATTAGTATTGTACAACTAGTATTTCCCTTATAAATAATGTGTTTCGTAGTTTTAGCCTTTTTGGGGGAACTTTTAGAATTTGGAATTGAAAATGAGGTGTATTTTTGCATAAAATCAAGGTTGTCATATGACGATTTTGTTAATATTGGACTGAGGTCAGAGGTTTTTTCTAAAATGGCTCAATAAATGTATAATCCATCTTTACGAGAAAAATATTTTTTGGGCTGAAATTGCTGTCTTCATGCAACGGACTGACAAAAGGGGCGAATTAATTTTTGGCGAAAAAAAACTTGGGCTAGACTGGAGTTAGAGGTAAAGTTGAAGGGCTTTCTGATAAAAGTATGGAGAAAATAGTGAGAGTGCCTTGTCAAATGGTGGAAGCGAATTCTCAGCTCACGAAACACGTGTCGAGCATGCATGTTAGTTGGGTGGGAGACAAGAGTTTCAATGGTGTTGCACTCTCCTTTCTATCTCTCTGGTGACTCACTAACAAAGTAAAGAACTGAAGATAGTCCATGCTGCTTCACTTTTATTTTTACCTTCTTCATCATGACTTAGTTTAACTAAAAAATAGGACCACGAGATCTGACTAAACATGAAGAATAGTAGAATACATTATTAATTTTTTATATTATTCAATATATGTAAGTTAATTTTTTTAATATTAGTTATGATTAGTTTTAATGTTAATTAGTGTTGGTTAGTATTGTTTAAAGATTTATATTTGGTATATTAGTATTAATTAGTGTAGTTTAAAAATTTAGTTTAATTAAAATGTTTATTATTGCTGCAGTAATTTTTTTAACACATTTATGTATAAAAAGTTATATGATTAATTATAATGTTACAGTATGTGAAATAATTTTTTTAAATGTATATAAGGTTAATAATGAAATTGAGATAATTAATTAAGATTTTAAATTATGTATTATAATTTTTTTAAAAGAAAAATATTTTATTTTTTTAATAAAAATTCACATCTGAAAAGATGAAAAAAAATTACATGGAGGCCTTTTTGAACATTTATTTGAGTGAGTGAAAAATAAAAAAGTGATCACTTTTAAAATTTGGGAATTATTTTGTTCATTTTATATATTTATGATTAGTGATATGTGTGATTAATTTTTTAATGTACTTTATGATATTAATAAGTATGAATTAATTTTATAAATTTTGTTAACAATAAATTTATTATGTTGAATTGCATTAATATACTTTGTGATTTTTTATATATTGGCCGTGCAGTATTTTATCGAATAATCAAATATTTTTGTTTAGGAGAAATAGTAATTAAATTAAATTAATTCATATTTACGTTTAGTAGTAAGTAGTATGATTGTTAGATTAAATTTTTTGAATTGTAGTAATGTATATAATTAAGTTGTGTAATTGTTAGCATAATTTTTTAATATTGTATAGTATAAAATTATGTGATTTTTTAAAACGGTTAGGATTATTTATTAAAATATTAATTTCTATCTAGTAATTTTGCAAAATGTTTATAAATTATATGATATGTTGAAATTTATTTTTTATTGTTAATTTTTTATAGGGTTCAATGGAACTTAGACATTTGAATGTGCCAGAATTCTGTGATTCAATTGCTGTTGAATTTTTAAACGAGATTGAGTTTGGACACATATTTCGCATTGGAAGAATCTAAGGGCACTCGACAATGTTGATAATTTTGGTTGAGAGATGGCGTCCAGATATACATACCTTCCATATTTTGACTGGTGAATATACGATATCTTTGGAGGATGTAGCAATGATTCTTGGTTTTCGAAGCAATGGCATGCTAGTTTCAGGGTTAACGATGAGTAGTTACAGCCTCCTAGCGGATGAGCGCACTGATCAATTTGAAAGTGCACCCATAAGGAGTGATTGTTGTAACACCCTACCACACAATAAAGATTTATCCCAAAGGACGTAAATCAGAGGTGGCGAAACGCTACGACCTCTAAGTAAAATTACATATATAATATAGTTGAAAGAAATTCTAACTAGGAGTTTTGAAAAAGGAGCTAAACAAAAGCGTAACATAATCATATCACACTCGTCTGGCTAAGCGTTAAATAGATATAAAGATAGGACGAAAAGGATAAACCATATACATAAAGATCAAAGTTTCAAAAGATACAGTTATCAAGCTCCAGACTCAACCTGCGAAACTAAGACCGGTCAGAGTATATATATATCCAAACCCCAAAACTAAACACCTATTTTTTCAAGTCAGCCTCTAAAAGGGACAAAATATAATATATACAAGGTGGAGAATTCCATCTTAATTTAAAAAATTAACGGTGAGATTTGAATTCAGTGAATTTTTCTGAGTAGAAAAATATAATTTTCTGTAGAAAATTGCGTAAAAATGTGTACCAGTAATTTAGCTGGTTGTACCAGTTTAAGGCTGTCCGATATGGTGTGAGAATAAAAAAACAGTAGAAAACCTTAGAAAAAATTTAGAATTGAAAATCGGGCACTAATTCTAAAGGTTTGACCCAACAGACCAAAAATTCTAACAGATTGGACCAGACCCAAATTAGGCCCAAATCCAACATATATAACACACTAAATGAGGCCATTCAGCCTCATTCATTCCTTAGAACACAAAAATTACAACTGCCAAGTGAGAGGAGGAGAAGAGAGCTTGGTACTATTCATCCTCATCTTCTTTTGCTTGTAACTTGAGCTACGGTACTCTGATTCACATGCTGTTTGCGGCTATGCGAAACTCTTACCGAGCCCGTCAATTATAACTAGGTATTGTAGGTAAAAATTCGAAGTTTCCACTCTATTCTTCAGCTCTAATAATTTCAAAAATATAGGTTGTGGTTTTGAGTAGATTTGTATTTTGGTTGTTTAGGTGCCATCCAATAGTGGATTATTATTGGTTTGTACCCTGAACACCATTGGAAAAGATAAGATTCTTCTTTACCCTTGTGACTTTGTGAATTTGATGAATTCTAGGTGTTAATTTTGGTAATATTGGTATACATAGCTTGAAATTGTGATTATTGGAGTTGATTGGGAGTATTGGAATTGAGTTTAGTAGATTGTTGGCGATTGAAGGCTTGTTGGAATTAAATTTGATGATTTTATGCATATTGAAAATCGGCTAAGGTATGGTTTCGGTTTTCTTTATGTAACATGTAATGTTTTGTAAAACTTAGACTAGTGGACCATAGGATAAGATTGAATTGGATATATGGTTCTTTGAATTGTGTTTGTGGTATATGCATGTTGATGGAGATTGAAGAAATTGTATATATTGAGGTATGATTGTGGTAGATTCTAATATGATGATGAATTGATCTTAATTGTTAGTGGTTATTGATGATTGTGATGATTTTGATGAACTAGGATGTTGATTGTTGGTGTTTGATTATGCATATTGATGATGAATATGAGTATTAAATATTGTGGTTGATATTGTTAACAATGGTGGTAATGGTGAACTTTGATTATGATTGAGTTGAGAAAGTGAGGATTGGTGTGGGAAATCGTGATCGTTCATTCCTTGGTAACGGTGCTGAAAACTTAATACGCACGTTCATAATCTTAGTTCTTTGTCACAACTTCGCACAACTAACCAGCAAGTGCACTGGGTCGTCCAAGTAATAAACCTTACGTGAGTAAGGATCGATCCCACGGAGATTGTCGGCTTGAAGTAAGCTATGGTCATCTTGCAAATCTCAGTCAGGCAGATTCATATGGTTATGGATATTTGATAATTAAAATATAATTAAAACATAAAACAGGATAGAGATACTTATATAATTCATTGGTGAGAATTTCAGATAAGCGTATGGAGATGCTTTTGTTCCTTCTGAACCTATGCTTTTCTACTGCTTTCATCCAATCCTTCTTACTCCTTTCCATGGCAAGCGTTATGTAGGGCATCACCGTCGTCAATGGCTACATCCCATCCTCACAGTGAAAATGGTCCAAAATGCGCTGTCACCGCACGGCTATTCATCTGTCGGTTCTCGATCATACTGGAATAGGATTCAGTAATCCTTTTGCGTCTGTCACTACGCCCAACACTCGCGAGTTTGAAGCTTGTCACAGCCATCCCTTCCTGGATTCTACTCGGAATACCACAGACAAGGTTTAGACTTTCCGGATCTCAAGAATGGCCGCCAATAATTCTAGCCTATACCACGAAGATTCTGATTTCATGGAATGGAAGGCTCGGTTGTCAAGCGAGGCAACCATGCGTCATGAACCAGGAGGCTAAGAGAAATGCACTTAAGCTATTGCAAGTAGAACGGAAGTGGTTGTCAGGCACGCGTTCATAGGTGAGAATGATGATGAGTGTCACGGATCATCACCTTCCTCAGGTTGAAGAACAAGTGTATATCTTAGATAAGAAATAGGCTTGAATTGAATAGAAAAACAATAGTACTTTGCATTAATTCATGAGGAACAGCAGAGCTCCACACCTTAATCTATGGTGTGTAGAAACTCTACCGTTAAAAATATATACGAACAAGGTCCAGGCATGGCTGAATGGCCAGCCTCCATAAAGGTCTAAGATAGCATAAAACTTATCAAAGATCAGATCAAAAGACTCTGAATACAATAGTAAAAAGTTCTATTTATACTAAACTAGTTACTAGGGTTACAGAAATGAGTAAATGATGCAGAAATCCACTTCTGGGGCCCACTTGGTGTGTGCTTGGATTGAGCATTGAGCTTTACACGTGTAGAGGCTTCTTTTGGAGTTGAACGCCAGTTTGTAACCTGTTTCTGGCGTTTAACTCCACTTTGCAACCTGTTTCTGGTGTTTAACTCCAGAATAGGGCAGGAAGCTGGCGTTGAACGCCAGTTTGCGTCATCTAAACTCGGATAAAGTATGGACTATTATATATTTCTGGAAAGCCCTGGATGTGTACTTTCCAACACAATTAAGAGCGCACCATTTGGAGTTCTGTAGCTCCAAAAAATCCACTTTGAGTGCAAGAAGGTCAGAATCCAACAACATCTGCAGTCCTTCTTCAACCTCTGAATCTGATTTTTGCTCAAGTCCCTCAATTTCAGCCAGAAAATACCTGAAATCACAGAAAAATATACAAACTCATAGTAAAGTCCAGAAATGTGATTTTTATTTAAAAACTAATAAAATTATACTAAAAACTATGTAAAAACAATGCCAAAAAGCGTATAAATTATCCGCTCATCAAGGATATTGATGGATTTTATAGTAAATGAATAAGAGATGGTTGAGAAATGTTGATATGAGATTTAAAGTTTGTGGTTTAGAGTTTAGAATTCAGAATTTTTGCATATAGGACTACAACTTCTATGAAAAGACTAACCCATTTATAGTATAGATTGCCATGCATGAATAGATGTTGGTATTTTTTGTATACGAGCATATTTTGTGTGTTTTGGGTGTTGGAGGTATTAGGGTTTTAATTATTATGACTTGGTAATTTTTAATAATTTAATGATTCCACCTCTCCCACGCTTGCATAATATATTTGTTATAGTGATAATTTTTTATGCTACTTCTATTAGAAATATTCTTGATTGTTTTAGGTGATTAAGTATATGCAAGAACTATGGTTCAAACAGAAACAATGAACTATTATTATAATTAAGTTATCAATATTTTTACAATATTATATTCTAACTTATAATAAACTATCAAACCATTAAGGTGATTTATTCATTCTCATGCATCAGATGGATTTATTTACTAGTAAAGTAGTAAAAGTTGATCACAACATAGACTTAAAGCTAAAACTAAAAAAGAAAATGATAATGACATCCTAAATTTTAAAGAGAAGTTGGAAGTTTTCTCTAGAATTCTCACTAAAAGACATTTAGAAAAATGTCTAAGTATTGTAATGAAGTGTGTGCATTATGATCCTAGTATTCTCCCTCCTTTTGTTGCTATTGAAGCTGCCCGGGGTCCTTCGGACCCAAAATTCGCACGCATATGCACCAGTAAGTGAGTCATGTATAGGCAATGGTGCGCACGCTTAAGAAGGTGTGCATGCACAATAATTACATATACATGGATTGGGATTAGTATGTAGGCACTTGTGTATTTGAAATCAGCTTCATTATTCTTTATGTATTATGCTCAATGTTCAAGATTTTTCTAAACTTTTAGACCATTATGCCACTAAAACTTCGCCATGTAATGCATTGAAGCAATGAATTGCACCGCTATAGAACGTCACCCTCAACCCCAGGCCTCTTTGAGTTTTTGGTTCTAGCCATTTTTAGAGAACTTGGTTTGATGGTTGCGCGAGCATGTATTTTCAAGGCATGCATACGCGACTTTTAACACGCGACGCAAGCATTCTCTTCTGTTTAGGGTATTTTGCGTACACGAACAGGGTGTCACATACGTGGACGCCCAAATTTCAACTCATGCGTACGCGGGACAGGACATGCGTAAGCATGACCCCTATTTTGCTGAAAACTTATTTTTCTTCACTTTAAAGGTTCTTTTAACTTTCCAAACTTCTTTAATTTATGTTTAAGACTTATAACCAGTGTTTTGGCCTTGAGGCTATTGAGGATGAGTTAAATGACCTAAGAATAGATATTTTCTGTTATGAATCTAGAAGATGGTGACTTAGGTTTTGAAAGGTTGTGGATGAAGTAGGTGAATGTTGAGTTGTGAAGTATTAAATTGACGAGAATTTGATAAATGAGAATGCTTGTGATGGATTTGAGAAATGGAGAAGTAATGATGTTTATGATAAGATTAGATCTTGGAAAGAAATGATGAGCTTGTTGGTTATGGAAAGAAGTGTGCCAGGCACTATATCCTTAGAACGATAGTGTGCAGGGCACTATATCCCTGGTTGAATTATGATTGATAACCTTTTCTGCTGCAAGAATGTGTCAGGCACTATATCCTCGGAATGAGCATGCAAGTGTGTCAGGCACTATATCCTCAAAACAATAGTGTGTCAGGCACTATATCCTCGGAATAATAGTGTGTTAGGCACTATATCCTCGGGTGCGGCACAAAAGCTACATCCGAAAGGATATGTCAGGTTGGCAGTTATGGACTGACAAGTGATATCACAAGCCAATATGACATGCATTCATCATGTGCATTTTCTATATGTTTGCTTGCTTTGTTTACTTGCATCCTATGCCTAACTGTATAACATGTTTAATTGCTTCTTGTTTAATTATTATATATGAATATTACTTGTGTATTACTTGTATGCAAATACTTGTGTTTTCTTCTAGAATTGAGGAGGTTAGGTAGGCAGTGGTGATGGGATCGCATGTAGGTTAGGCAGGCGAAGGCTGTGGGACAGCGATGTTATGTTAGTTAGAAATCCCTTAAGTTAGATTACCATGTTTATGGTTTAAGTTATTTATTTCATTAAGCTTGAATCTCTATATTGATGTAAAATTCTAGGATTGTATTTGGCATTCCGAAACCTTATATCTTATATATTGGGCATTGTTACCATATTGAGACCGTGTGTTGTTGTTTTTCAGATGCATGTCGCAACCCACCTTGGTGAGTTACGGGATGGTTACAGCGGATGATCTTTTGTTATCTCTTTGAATTTTTGGCTATTTTGTTGTAGTTCTCTCTCTTATGTATCTTATACTTTTTTGCCTTAGAGGCTTATTTGAGAGACATATGTTGTCCTTTAACTTTCCAAAAACTCTGTTATGTCTGTATTTAACTAGTCGGCCTAAACTCCGCAGACTACAGATGACAGGATGTATATGATATTTTAAATCAACCACTCTGTATTGTTTGTATTAACTAGTCGGCTTAAACTCCGCGGGCTACAGCTAGTATTCTTTTGGATATCATACTTATATATCTATATACTTTGAGATCTTGTATCATTATCATGTTGTATGTTGTACCTTTAAGCTTGTAGTTATCGTGTGAACGTTTTGTGTTTTTGTATCTCTGTTTTGAGCTTTATTTCTTCATCGGGCTTCTCGTATTACTATTTCTTCATATATATACTATGTATAAGCTTTAGAATTGTCGTAACACTTTGTTATCCTTCACTTTATGGCTAGAGGTAAAGTTTAAGGTAATAGGGTATTACATTGTTCACCCCACAGTCAATTTTTTGGCCATTGATGTAAAACAAAACATTAAATTAAATGCCCTTATATTTTTTAGGAAATGAATACTTCTTTGATCTCCTTCAATATAAAGCTGAATGAGCTCATCAGGAGACACAGAAAGTAGAGGAAGATCGATCTTTCCTTCCATACAACATAATGAAAGCTTTAGTTGCAGTGACTGTTTGGAGTTAGCAAGCCTTTCATCAAACCACATCCATATTTTACAATGTTGAAATTGATAAATAGGATCTCCTATATCTCACACACCTGCCGAATGAACTCTCTTTAGATACTCAGTTGTCATTCTGATATAATTTAGTCCGTGATATACACAATGATGCAAATAAACATACAGATAAAGATTGTACATACCATCAAAAGATTCTGAGGATGGTATAAAATAATCTTCTAAATCCACATCTAACATTCAATCATCATAAGCATTAACAACTAGAATTAATAAAAATTATAAAAATTGAAAACATATATGTTGATGTATTACTAATAGTTCATATCTCTTATACCAACTTAAATTTTTGATATAATGGAAGATTACCTTCATAATCAACAAAAGGGTAAATATTTTGGCCATTTTGTGTGTCACCGCTTGGTGGGTGCACCTTAATAGTCGATAAGTTTAATTGACATCTTCATAAAATTGTGCCAAATTAATAGCCATCGAAGCAAAAACAGAGAAAGATTGTCTTTTTTGCTTCTGATTTATAATATAATTTCTTGACAAAAAGTTTATTTTATTCAATTAAACATTAAACACTATAGGAAAGAAAAGAATATAATAATGATTACCATCTTTTCTAAATTACCTTCCTGTTAGGCACGATTTTTGGGAACCACAATGTGACGGAAGCTGATTTTACATAATGACTTGCATTAGAATATTGGTGGGTCCTTGTACACTGGAGTATGTTAGAATTGTAATAAATTTGTGTTATATAAATGATTCTCGATAAAGCATACTTTTTTAAAATTCTGGTGCATGAATCTTTTGGTAATCATTAATTATATGTACTATTTGTTAAGACAGACAGTGAAGTTGTTGTCAATGAGGGACCCATTGATAGAGTTAAAAAATGTTTAGATCTTATCTCTGATGTAAAAAGTCTTACATAAGTAGAAGAAATATTTTTCTGTCCAATTCTATGCGACGTACAATGTACACCATACATAGAGAGTTGCTTCCCTATGAATGAGTAAAAAAATATATAAATTTTTGTCGTCATTAAATTGATATTTCAAAAATTAGATAAATATGAGTCAATTACAATGAAAAAAATGTCACATTTATCTCTATTTGATTGTAAACTGAGAATATTAGATGAGATACTAGTTTCTTGACACACTATTCTTTAACTTGCAGCAATATATCACACATTTTCATGTACGTCAAAATTTGTATTATTATTGTTTTTTCACACTGTTAAGTCAAGAAAAATAGATAAAACACAAATAATTATTCAATTAACTAATTTCAATTACTAAATTAAAATATTTTAAAAATTATATATAGTACAAACTACCTCGCTAATATTTTTAGCAATGATAATAGCTTAAATTGTATTTCTCATAAAAGAAAAAGAGAAATAAAAAATGTCCCACAAAGAATACTCACTAGAAGTATAAAAAAGAACAAACTCATTATCATCAAGTCTTTTTCATTTTTTTACCAAAATTATCTTTCGTCTTAACTTTACAATCTTGGATTGTGTGATTGAAATGAGATATATTATCGTTGTTAATCCACTTATCCACAATGTACTTCTTCCGCAACAATGAGTTACACATACAAATTTTAAAAATTTAATACAAATCTTGATACTAAATTTTAAATATCCATTAACTTATAATATTGAGGACAAAATATTTAAGATATAATAATTTTAATCATTTAAAATTTAAGAATCGAAAATTAGATTAAGTATTCGAAATTAACAACAACTTTATGGTATGTTTCAATAATAATAATAATAATACACATGAAAGGTAATACTATTTGTTCAAGTGACATGTAGTTTTCAAATTTGAATTATAAATAATAAAATAATGTTTTGGGTAATTAGATTAAGTGAATAATAAAAATTATTGTCCAAATTAACAAACTTTAATCCATCTGATAAAAAAAATTGAACTTACATAAAAACGTAGTGCATTGTGTAATAGTAGCACTTATAAAGAGTGCTTAATAGTCTTATTTATTTTTTAAATAAATAACACGAAAAATAATATTATTTTTAAAGGTCTATCTTGTTTACTTTCTCAATAGAAAGGTTAAAAGTGATAGAAAAATAATTTCTACGGACCAAAACATTAACATTTTGTATGTAAGACTAATCAAGTAAAATAATATCAAACATGTGAACCATAAAAAAGTATAAATTGTGGAGAATTTGAACAAATTAAAATAAAACACTAATCAATAGAAGATTGATCAAACTTAAAAATTTTATTTAAAATAAAAAAATAAAACTTATATAAAGATGTGGTGCAATGTGGAACAGTAACGCCTCCAAAAAATGTCTAATAATCAAATAGAAAATATGATAATTGTATGTATTATAGGGTTCTAATACAAAGCTATTGTATTTCGGATCGGGCTAAAATTTTAATGTGTATATGTTATAATTGTTAGAAAGAATCAAAGAAATTATTTTATTTCAAATCAAAATTTTCTTTCTTTTTTAGAGAAATAAAAAATTTTCATTTAGGAATTCATATAAATACAACTTAACCTACTTCGGTGAGCCACAGTCGCACACAACACCAAAACCTAACAATCACTCTCACTCAGCAGCTCCTCTCCTTTCTCACATGTTAGAAGACACACCCATGATTTTGTGCTCCTCCGTCGCGTATCTCACTCTCCACTCTCTCATGATGCAAGGTTAAAAAATAAATCGTAGGATAAAAAATATGACTAATTATTTTGTTCGACTATAAGTCGTAGGATAAAAAATATGACTAATTATTTTTTCTATAAAGTTTTTCTTATTCATGTACTCAACTCAATATGTTATATTCAGTAGTATTTTTTATTTGATAATCTAACATCCAAGAAAAAAATTAAAATTATATTCTTTTTGTCATAAAGAATAAAGCAATATAAGAAAATGACAAAAGTTTGAGATTGCTAACTATTGCGTATAATAATAATAATAATAATAATAATAATAATAATAATAATAATTTATTGAAAGAAAACACACTCAAGTCTTAGATTAAATAAACAAATAAACCAAACAACTCGTGTATCAAGTTTTAATTTATAAATTAAGGTCAACACAAAGATTAAAGAAAAATAAACTACTCATATATGATCCTAATCTCTCTCAAAGGACCATAGATCATTCAAATAATAATTTAAATAAATTATTTTCATATATTATAAATTAAACTGCCTAGAGATGTGATAGTTTAATCCTCCATTACAACCCACTTCTCTTTTTTAGATTTGGATAAAACTGACTCATCTCAAGCCTCTTCCATATGTTTCTTAGCTCCGAGAATCTTGGAACTATGTTTCTCAACAATTACAGATGATGGAGTGTTCATTTCAGACTCACTCTCACATGCCTGGGATACGCCATCCTGTACCAATAATAATAAGAATAATAATATTTTAGTTACTATATAGACTAAGAGTATCATTGTAAATTATTTGATATGAACTTTAGAAGGGTCGTATGGACCAGTAGACAGGCTCAGTAGCTTAGAATTTTCATGCAATAAAAGACTCTACAAAACAATTGATTCAATAAAAAGACATTATCAAAATCTGGTTAATCTGTTTTTGTGATACCAAAACCAAAGAGAAAGTTATTAGCAAGAGGGGGTTACAGGTTCAAAATTGTATTTATCCAGGAAAGTAAAGACCAAAGAATCCTCATTAGTCATCCTCAGCACATGAATCACGTATGGCTTATAAGAGTTCAGATTCCTCATCTTGAGTTGCACTTTGAAGATGAACTTAATATCCCTAAATTTATTAATCTCTTCATAGCAGGAATTTTTCCCAACATCTTTTACATTTAGCGAAAAAAAGTTCATTCATGCTCTCATAAATAATAAATATTAAAGTAGAGTTCATAACAAATAACACAAGAAAGTGAATATGACAACAAACCTTAGTCACACAAGACTGCCTAAGGTCATTGGCAGAAACTCTGAGAACCTTTGCAGCTTCTCCATCGAACAAAATAAAAGAGGCAGTGTTTGTGTGGTCAATCATCTTTACGTGGATGTTGTACCTATTATTCACCAAAAAATTTACAATTCAAGAACAATATACTATATAAACAATACCAATACTTATGCTACCTATAGTATGTTATTATTGAATTGGACGCAATTATTTTTTTTAATGGCTTATTCAAGAGTTTCAATCCCACACGGGAGATTAGTTTAATAGCACATCACAACCATAAACAGCATGAGTCACAAAAAATATTATGTCACTTTGCTATACATATCCACCTCTCAATGACAATGAAACCCTTTCATTTGGTTAATTAGGTTTAACTCATAATTTATGTTATGCTAGGAAAGAGATGGTTAGCCATACTTAAAATTAATTATCTTTAATGGATTAGGCTAACTAAATCATGAATGATGGAAGTCAACAATAAAATTTCTCAAGAAATAATACAAATGATTAGTTTATACCGTAATTTTCTTAGACAAAAGATTATGTAGTGCATGAATGTTAAAGAATTAATTTGAGTTATACCTTGGCACATAGAACCGTAGTCGTCAACGCACTTGGGACAAAAATATATTTTCTTAAGTTCCCTTAATCCACGACGGCACTTTTTGTACCAGCAACCAAACCCGGTCTCAACTTCTTTAATCGTCTTGGCAGTAACAAATACAACATCCTAAAATTGATGAATGCAAGGGTATAATACGACCATTAAGATTATGATTCAATAAACATTAGAGGTAATAATTGAAAAAAAGAGAGACTAACAAAGAAAGAATTATACTTGATTATACTCCTTTAAAAATCTTCCTCAAAAGAAACAGGTTGATCACAGACTAGTGGCATTATTTTATGTCCGTCAATAGGATCCAATTTTGTTCACCTTTGCATTTTTTCAATCAGAATTTTTGAAATTTGCTAAAAGTTAAATAGTCACAAAAGCCTTGTATAAGTATTCTGTTGCCCAAACTATTAATTTATACACTGTACCTTGAAAAGAAATCCTTGGTAGCTGAAAACTCCTCATTGATAAAGAGCTTGAAATTGTAGTTTGTGTTGGAAACACCCATGATCTCTACAAAAAGACATAACAAATTAAAGAAAATACCAGAAGCATATTATGGCACTTAACATGCATTCAAACACTGCATAAAATAAATAAACCATTAAAAAATTTCATCTTACCCATTTGGAGAATAACCACATAGGTAAGACACGGGTGTTTCTCCAGATATTTGAGCAAGTCAAGAGCAAAAGACAGCTACAATGTAACCCTTAATTTCTGTCCACCCCTATAAAAAATAGCAATGCTTGCATATTAAAAAGAGGCACAAAATTCCGAATAAGATTTTAAAACAAAAGCCACTATCAAAAAAATATTAAACATTACTTAAGATCATCAAATTCTATGGTGATATAACTTGACGGCTTCCTGTCCCTTGTGAACTCGACCAAGTTATTCTTAAAGGTAAGCTGATTTATCACATTTGCAAAATAGTGATGATTTTAAATGTAGATGGACCCAATGCCACTTTGAGCAAGTACTTTAGATGAATTTAAAAACAGGAAAACTAAACACGTCACAAACTAAATAATTAACTGAAAGTACACATGAATAACCCAAAGACCCACTGTCATTCAATATGGAAAAAGAAGGTTCAAAAGCAGTACAACCAAAGGCATTTGCACAAAAAATATAAAACACAAACATTTATTTAAGACCAGTCTAACAATAAAAACACTTAGAAAACATGAAAAAACTACCTGTAGAAAAACTAATTCAATCAAAACCAACTATACACGCACTTGGATACAGTTGTATTAAATTTATTACAGTAACTCGTCTTGGATAATAAGATGGGATAATGCCTTGTAGTAAATAAATTAGATTACAATGACCCAAATCGATACTCTAAAAATTACAAATAATTAAATATGGACATTAAAAGAAATTATCGTTGACTGTGTAACACTCCTATTGGAAAAAAAACATAAAAAATATATTGAACTAATAACATTGGTGTTAATCAATTATTTCTAGCATTTTCTTTTGTTACCAACTATACTTTTAAAGGCACCAATTCTTTAATTGCTATATATGAAATCTGCCTTTAGATGTGTTAAAAATAAAACACATAAGAATAGAAAACAAAGCCATTACCGAATTGAAGAAAAGTTTTACTAAATAATACAATTTTTTAGTACTATACCTATAACAAAAACGATGCATCAACCAATTAAAATAACATACATTAAATAAAGACATATCATGTAATACAATCAGATCGATAAATTATTTTGCTTAAAAAATTAGCTTTCAAGAAATTAAATGTGACATGCATTATAGATTACTCTAACAAAGTACTTACCAACTAAATAACTACCTTTCTTAGACACTGCATGAATTTTTTTGAATGGAACAACATTGAATCCATTCAATGGAACTGAAGAATCTTGTACTAGGTGCACAATCATGTCCCTCTTAAAGTGGATTCTGTATTCGTGTCTAGTAGGCTTGAACTTGATGGTATTTAAAGTAACTGCAAAATTAGTGACCACGTACACATTGTCCTCAACGAGTAGGTTCTCGAAGATAGGAACAAATATGCCTTTAATAGAGCATTGAATTGTCTCCCACTGAATGTATTAGTTTTATAGGGTCATAGATAAATGAGGTTTATTCCTCAATCATTACCAAAGAAAATCTCAAATGCAAAGAGAAGATTTTACTTCTTCATCAAGGACAACCATCTCAATAGATGCATTCATCCTAGAATTTGCAAAGTGAGAAACTATCCAAAGTCTACTGATGCATACTATGAGCTTCTACACCTTATGCTCTAGACCAACATTGATACGCTTGATGAGACCTAAAAATCAAGGTCCTCAGATTTAGCAAAAGATAAAAAAAAAATTATGAATTATACCACATAACACATGAACTCACCTACACTACAAGAAAAGAGAGCTATTTTAACGTAATTTTTTTTAACAGCCATAGTTAAGTGTAAAAATTAATATATATTTTTGACAAATATCACAAAGGTCAAATTCTCTATGTTTTTTTGATGAATAATTTGATTGTAGAAAATTACTCCTCAATTTTGACACTCATTTGTTTTCAACTTACTCTATTATTCCTTTTCTTCGTTGAGCTCCGTCAATTTTGGCATCACACTGCTCTTAGTTTATGATCATACTACTCATTCTTCATCTTCAAAATCTCAGTTTATTCTTTAGTTTCAAGATCTCATCTCATTCTTTGTTAAAATTTTTTGTTGAGAATTTTTTATGGTCAATAAGTGTCAAAATAGATAGTATTTTTGACGGTTAATAAGTATCACAAAAAATATATTCTCAAATTTTTCTAACAAATTATTTTTAACGGCCAATATTTATCAAAATAAGATTTAAACTTTTTTTTACAATTATTTATATGTTAAAAATACTATTTTTGACAAAACTTTTATTAACATATTTTCATAGTTAAAATAGTGTCAAAATTTATTTTTTTGACGAATTTTAATTTTTTTGACGAATTTTAATTTTTTTTGACACATAATAATCCTAAAAAAATAGTCTATATTGTTGTAGTGCTAGCTGTCATTCCTACCCACCACAACAAAATTACCAAAATACTATGAATTTCAGTATAGATAAAGAATAAATATGGTGATCATCTATGTTGTATTTATAGAGAGCCACAGCACTGTTCAGCCCCACTATTGGCAAGGATTACAGAAATCCAGACGTATCTATCAAAATCTATCTAAGAAAGAAAAATAAGAAAGTTTTTGCAATTTTCAGGATAAAAGAATCTAAATTAAGTCAATAAAATAAATTTTAAATTTAGGATAGTAATTAGTGGCTAACTTTTTTTGTGTTCCATTTACATGGCAAGATGGAGTTTAATTTTGAAAAATCAAAATAAGAAACAATATATCTTACCATATTTGGAGTCGCACAAACGACAAACGTGACACAGAAGAGGAAAATGACCATATTTGCATGCACTAATTTGCTATTGTGACTCACAAGAAGTATCGGAAAGGAGCTCTATAACAACTTACCTATAAAGAATAAGGAGCCGATGGCTTGTCGTTGCTGGGAAATCTGAAAGGCGCAAAACTTGTGGGTATGTAAATGGAAGCATGAACAACTGAAAACAGCCACTCATGGAGCATTGAGGATGATGCATGTTCAGAGAGCTATATGCGTATTGTTCTCTTGCCCTAAATCTTCAATACCATATCTATATCCTCCATGTTCAGAGTCTGGTCATGCGTACTGTTCTCACACTCCTTGTTTAATTTTTTTTGGGGTTATGGTTGTAACACCCTACCACACAAAATTTTATGCCTAGGACGTAAATTAGAGGTAGTAAGGTATTACAATCTCTAAAAAAATATATATATAGATATATTGAAAAACGGAATTAACTAGGAGTCTTGAAGAAAAATTAAGCGAAGTACAAACAGAACAGCACAACACTCACGATCGGATAAACGTAGAAAGGTAAGTAAGATCAAACGGAAAAGGATAATGTATATATAAGATCAGAGTTTCAAAAAATACAAATAACAAGCTCTAGACTTGGCCTGCGAAGCAAAGGCCGACCAGAGTATACATATATATCCTAAAAGTGTCCCAAACATAAAACAAAATACCTGTTTCTCCAAGTCAACCTCTAAGAGAAACAAACATACAAGATACAAGGTGGACAATCTATTACATATACAAATATAAACAAAAAAAAAAAACACCGCATCCCAAGATAGTTCTTTGCTTCAAGAGTCTCCAAAATGCTCAGTGCACTGTTTCGCGTCCTGCATCTAAAAACAACAATATATGTACAGAATGAGAACCGGAGGTTCTCAGTATGGTAAAAGTACCCGCATAGATATTATATAAGGTCCTAGGAAAGCCAAAGGCAATCTTAAAACTCCGACACTCAAATTTAAATTTAAAGGAATAATTAAACCAGAAATTCGGTAACTGTCTAAGGTTCTCAAGTCCTGAATCTAATCCTAACTCAATACTTCACTTTCTGTCTCACCCTCAACAGTTCACTTTTTGTCTCACTACAATTAACTTTCTGCCTCTTTCAACTCTCTGAAACTCCATGGAACAACCCTCGTCACTCCTCCGCCAAACAGGGAATCTCTCTGTTGTATAGACATACAATACAAAAAAAAAACACAGGTAGAATGCAGTTACAGCAGGTAGAACATATCGCAAATAAGCATAGATAATCAACTAGACAAACCCAAGTAATGCAAACTCAAACAAAACAAACAAATGCATATGATGTATGCCTTTCCTATTGACCGTGAGCTCACGTGTCAGTTATACTGCCAGAACCCAACACGTTTCGGTAACTAACCCGGATGCCGTCTCTCATCTGTGCATCTCCAGGAGGCATAACATCGGGGGATTAGTGTCCTACCACCTTCTCCTGGAGGCATACACTAGGGAAAAAATAAATTAGTAGATTAGTGCCCTACCACCTTCCCCTAGTGAGGCCATGTTATACCAATCGAGGGATTAGTGCCCTACCACCTTACAGAGAGAGAGAGAGAGAGAGAGGGAGAGAGAGAGAGAGAGAGAATGCAAGGAAAACGTCGGGGGATTAGTACCCTACCACTTTCCTCATATCCCACACAACACAATAACAAGAAATGCGGGAGAATGAATCGAGGGATTAGCGCCCTTTCACCTTTTCGACATCCAACTCATCAATATCGTCATTTTCATTAATTATGTCTCATTCATTACTCATACATTCATACATCCCCAGCTGCTCCTCTGGGACGAATGGGGACTACCAAGTTCATTATGGTTGGCGCCAAACTTGGAAAATCCCAAGTTTGGCGCCACTTCAACCGTATGCAATGCCACTTTTTCTTTATCTTGGCACCAAACTTGGAGATTCCCAAGTTTGGCACCACCAAGGTAGTGTGTTTGGCGAGTTTGCAATGATCATGGCGCCGATCTCCAAGTTTGGCGCCACCAACGCCGTGTAGTTTGGAAGAAAAGTGTATACTATTATATATCGTTGGAAAGCTCTGAAAGTTAGCTTTTCAATGCCACTAGAATCACATCAATTGGACCTCTGTAGCTCAAGTTATGTCCATTAGACTCTGTCAAATCTATCCGAATGCTACCTGAAATAAACAGAATTGTACAAAACTCAAATTAGCATTCATAGTGGCTAAAAAATATTTAAATCTTGATAGAAAAAGATAGAAAAGATGCTCACGCATCAACCAACCATTATCAAGACTCATATCAAATCATTATTATCAACAATTTCTCATACAATTCACACATATATATATATACACACACACACACACACACACACACACACACACACATTAATTCCATCATACATATCATGCATAAACTTTATATATACACTTCACCCACACTACTCATCACACTCATAGGTACATATAATCCATCAAGTTCAACAATTCAACACATTTGAGCTTATCCTATGGTCATCTACCCTAAGTTTTCACGCCACATTATATATTATCTACGAGAAACCAAAATCATACATTGGCCGATTCCTTCCTAATGTCGAAGCACCTTAATTATGTCCATTTCACCAACACCCAAGGTCCCAAACGTACACCTATCAGAAAACCCAGTCTCCAAGCTCAAACTCAAGCTTCCAACTTCATCAATTTGGTTCCAATTCACATATATACAATCTAATTCCATACAAACATCACTAAAATCAATATAGGGTTTGCTAATTTAATAATTTCACAAGGGTTAGAGGTTTCTCACCTTATCCACGAGTCAAATGGGCAAAAATCCAATGATTATCTGCTGCTAGAGTTCATCTAAACCATCAAAATCATTCAATTTCTCAAAACCAAAAGCTAAGATTTTGAAACTAGAAATAGGAGAACTAGATAAGAAGATGTGATTTTCTTACCTAATTGTTCAGTGGATTTTGTAGAGAATTCTAAGACGAATGCATGGCCGCTGACGGCTCATCAATCAAAACTCCGGATTGAAAGTGGTGTGGATTTGAAATTGGACAAGGGTTTAGGTTCTTTGCTTTCTTCAATCTCTTCTCCTCAGCATGGAATGGTGGAAAATAAAGAAGAAAGGAGGCTGAAGATGGTTTTATATATTGGGCCTTAGGTTCGGTTTGGGTTCGGTCTAACCGGTTTGGCTCATTGGCCCATTTTTGGGTCAAAAATTTTAAAATTAGTGTTAAAAATCTTATTTTAATTATTTCTAGCTACCCTTCTAACTTATCAAATTTGACTTCTTAATTTCTTTGAATAATAATTAATTTATTGATTAATTATTTACTAATTACTCGGAGTTTACATCTCAACCCCTAACGAAAATTTTTGCCCACGAAAATTTCGATCGCTTTACAAAAAGTAAGCGAGAATAGCTCCTCGTTATTTTCGTAACACCTCGCTCGCATCCACGAGACACCTTTTGGGTATTGTCCACACTGAACAATCAATATTAAGGTGATCAGTCTTAATATCTCAATTCTAGTGCTTCGAATCTTCAAAAGTATGCTCATGAATATTTATGTTATATATGTTAAGCAGACATCATAAATAGCATGTACACACAGCTAGAGTATGCTCAGAAGTATAGTCAGTCCATTTTCCAAGCTCTATGGGAACGAACTTCTCTGATACCATAATGTAATACTCTACCACAAAAAGGTTTATGCCTAGGACGTAAATTAGAGGTGGTGATGTATTACAACCTCTAAAAAGAAAATACATCTATAGATATATTGAAAAAGGGAATTAACTAGGAGTTTTGAAGAAAAATTAAACGAAATACAAACAGAACAGCGCAAAACTCACAATCGGATAAATGTAGAAAGGTAGGTAAGGCCAAACAGAAAAGAATAATGTGTATATAAGCTTAGAGTTTCAAAAACTACAAATAACAATCTCTAGGCTCGACTTGCAAAGCAAAAGCCAACCAGAATATATATATATATATATATATATGTATGTATGTATAGTGTCCCAAACATAAAACAAAATATTTATTTCTCCAAGTCAACCTCTAAGAGGGACAAACATACAAGATACAAGATTGAGAATCTATTACATATATAAATATAAACAAAAAAAACAAACACCGCATCCTAAGATAGTTTTTCGCTTCCAAGAGTCTCTAGAATGCTCAGTGCGGTGCTTCGTGTCCTGCATCTGAAAACAACAATATATGTATAGAATGAGAACTCTCTGACACTCAAATTTAAACTTAAAGTAATAACTAAACCAGAAATTTGGTAACTGTCTAAAGTTCTCAAGTCTTGAATCTAATCCTAACTCAACACTTTACTTTCTGTCTCACCCTCAACACTTCACTTTTCGTCTCACTACTGTAAAATCTGTGAAATTAATAAATAAGTATCCAATAAATAAATTATTATTTAAAAAACTAGAAAGTTAAATTTTATAGTTAAATGATGTAGAAATAATTAAAATATAAATTTTAATACTAATTTCAAAAGTTTTGGCCCAAGATTAGGCCAAACGGACTAAACCGGTCGAACCGGGCCAATTATAGGCCCAAGGCCCAACCCAAGTCATTAATATATATGAGCTTCAGCTCATCTTCTCCTCTTCCTCTATGAAACATGCTGAACTTGCAAGAGGAAAGAAGAAGGTAAAGCTCCAACCCTAATCCCAACTCAAACTCATATATCTTTTAATTTCGAGCTCCGATTGTCGCACTGTTTGCGGCCACGCGACTACCGCATTGAGCTCTATAAAGCCCACTAACCAATTTGGTATGAAGCTCTCAATCTCAATCTCAGCCTCTTCTTCTCCTAATTTTCAAAATTTTAGTCCATTGAGTATTAAAATTGTGATGTCTTGGTGTTTAGGATCATACTAGCTTGAGAAAATTAGTAACTTTAGATCAATTGAGGCATGAACAAGGTAAGAACTCAAAAATCCTAGAGAACTTTCTTGATTATATGTGGTTGGGTATTGAGTTGTGTGCATAAATTTGATTATATAAATTAGGTGGTATATATATGTGACTTGGAGCATATTTGAGGAGGTTGTAAACTTGGATTAAGCTTGGGTGCTGGAATTTTGGTGGTGGAAGCTTGTGATCTTGCTACTTTGAGGTGTGTTTCGCTAGGGAGGAATCGGCCAAGGTATGGTTTTGGTTTCTCGTATGTAATATATAATGTCTTGTGAAAACTTAGGCTAGGTGACCTAGGATAAGTTGAATTACGAGTTTGGAGAATGTTTAGTGATTTAGTTGACAATTATGTAGAATTGATGATGCTAGATTAGATTTAATGAATCATGATGTGAATCTGATTGTGGTTGGGGAAATAGTTTGATGAATGATGGTTTTGATGGTGATGAATGAGAAAAATGAATAAGAGTATATGAATATTGGATAAATTGAGAATTATGTTTGTAGAATTGAGATTTTTGGGATAAAGATGGTTACATTGAGGTATGGATGGTTCATTGTGATAGGATATGGGCTATGTTGGATGTTGCTGGTGTCATTTTGAGTGGTAAAAGTTTAATTTTGGTAAAAGAAATTGGTAAAAATAGAGGTTTGGGATTTGTTGAGAAAAATTGATTTTTGACTAAAATTTGGCTAGCCATAACTTGGCTCTCAAACCCCCAAACTTTTCCAAACTTATTTTAAATTAAAATTGGGTCTGTGAAGTTTACGCTGTTCAAAGAACGGACTAAAAATTATTTCTAACAGAAAAGTTATGTGCGTCAAAAGTTTGGTGTGTAAAGGTGGATTCTACAGCAATTAACAATTTTTAGCCATTTTGCATAACTCACGTATGCGAGAACACACGTGATGCGGGTATTCTATTCTGTTTTGATGTCCCGCGTATGTGAGAGGGTTCATGCGTACGTGATGTGAGAATTTTAGTTGATGGTATAGAATTTCACAAATGAAATCTCGTTGCAAGTATAGTTCTAAACCAACAAAGAATCCTCACATACAAAAATATTGGTTGTCACAAGTACAAACCCCAATGAAAATTAACAAAAGTATTTAAACATCGGGTCGTCTCACAAGAAATTGCAATGAAGTGTTCAATTATTGGCTATGAAGAACAAGGGGTTTGATTTATAAAGGGGCAATAAAACAAATGACAAGAAAATAAGGAAACAACTAAAGAAAGCAATTAATAAAGAGAGACATTCATGGCAAGGATTGAGAATATAGGCTTTCTATTGTAGTCACTAATCATAACAATAATTAACAAGAATTTATCTCATTACGTCATCCCTAACAATGGAAGAAGGTATATTGTTATCTTCACAAGGGGAAAAGTCAAACAAGACTAGCTAATCTCAATCCAAAGGTCCTAATCGGCTCATTAATTAAATTAGCAAGAGGTTAGAGGCAATGGAAATCATATTAACTAACAACTCTAGATCACCAATCTAAATTGGGTGTTCATGACTCAAGATTGCTTAATTACTCTTTCCAAGCCAAGAATGCTCAAATTCTACTCTAACATCATTCCAAGCATTTTGTCAAATACTTGGAAGGCATACAAGGAAAGCATAATAAATTGCAAGGAAGAATAAAATCTAACAACTACCAATTGTAAGGAAAGTAAATTCACAACTCAAATCATCAATAAAAGAACATCAAATATTAAATTGCATTAAAGGAGATCCAAATCCAACAAGAGTTCATGAACATAAAGAGGCATAAAAGGGAAATTAACATGAAAACTAAGAGAATAAAGGTGTAGAAGCATGAAATTGTAAAGAAAACAAGATGAGAACAATAATCAAAACCTAGATCTAAAATGGAAATAAGCCTAAGAACCCTAATTCTAGAGAGAAGAAGGAGCTTCTCTCTCTAGAAACTCAACTACATGATGCTATTCTACAACCAAGTGCCCCCTTACTCAATCTTCAATTCTGCATCAAATACTCTCAGAAACGAGTTGGAATTGGGCCTGGACAGCTCAGAAATCACCCCCAGTGATTTCATTTTAAATGGGTCACGTGCTGAGCATCACGCGTACGCGTGGGTGACGCGTGCGCGTCGATGGCAAAAACTCTTATCCACGTGTAAGCGTGCAGGGCACGTGCGCATCGCTTGCAAAATCTCCAATGCACGCATGACGCGTGCGCGTGGATCTTAATTCTCCAAAAGCTCATTTCTTCATGAATTCTCCCTTTTGCATGCTTTTCTCTTCAATTCTTCCACCCCATACTTGCCTTATGAACCTAAAATCACTCAACAAACACATCAAGGCATCGAATAGAATTAAAGTGAATTAAAATCACCAATTTAAGGGCCTAAAAAGCATGTTTTTACACTTAAGCACAAATTAAAGGAGAATTACAAAACCATGCTATTTCATTGAATAAATGTGGGAAAAGGTGATAAAATCCCCTAAAATAGGCACAAGATAAACCACAAAATCGGGGTTTATCAAACCTCCCCACACTTAAACTAAGCATGTCCTCATGCTAAAATCAAGAAAGAGACAAAAATGGTATCAACATTTATTCAATGTAAACTACCTAATTGTAACCTATCTAAATGCAACTATCTATATAAATACAATCACTTGGTCAAAACAACTCAACTTCCAAGAAAACATGTGTAGGCATAAGGGCTAGAGCAATAGAAGTCAATTCAAACCAAACCAAATCCACAGTTGCATTGAATTATCAAAAAGATTTACAAACTTGCATGAGGAAGAATGATCATGGTGAAAACATGTAATTGAGCAATCGAACCCTCACCGGATGTGTATCTGCTCTAGTCACTCAAGTGTTTAGGGGTTGATTCGCTCAATTCTCCCTTAATCATGCTTTCCAAGATTTGTTCTTCATCTAACAATCAACAATCATTCAATGCATGCATACAATCATCATGAGGACTTTACATATGGTTGTAATGGGGTTACGGTCAAGGTAGGGTCATATATACTTAAGTGGACTAAAATTGAATCTTTGATTAACCTAGACTTCCCACCCAACCTATATGATAACCTATAAAATTAATTGCTAACCCAACCACACATTCTTTACTTTTTTTTACATACTCATGTATTTCTTCTTCATTTTACAACACTTATGCATTGATTTTATTGACCTTTACTTTGGAGCATTTTGTCCCCTTATTTATTGTTTTCTTCTTTTTCTTCTTTTGAGTTTTTTTTAAAGAACATCAATGCCTAAGGTTAATACATTTAATCTGTTCATGAGCATGCACCCAATTCCCAAATATGGAAATACAAAAACACCTTTTTATCCCAACCAATGTTTTCAATTCTCCCCAAACTTGAATAATAAACACTCTCACTAGCCTAAACTAATCAAAGATCCAAACAAGGGACTTTTATTGTTTTTCGCTTTAGGCTTGTAATGTGCTACGATTAAGAAAAAATGGGTTAAGCATATGCTCAAAATTGGCTAACAATGAAAGATAAAAGGTAGGCTATTTGGGTAAGTGAGCTATTTGAAACAATGGCCTCAATCATATAAATGCATGTATACACAAAATCATGGACATAAAGAATCAAACAAATCAAAGATTACAATCATAGAAAGAGAATAATGCATACAAGAATGAAAATAAGTGGTTATATGATGTACCATACAATTAGGCTCAAATCTCACATGCTTGTGTTCTTAGCTCAAAACATGTTCCACAATGTATATAATCCAAGCAAGTTCTAAAAAATTTTTTTTTTCAATCAATTGGGGTGCCCTATAGGTAAAATTCTTGAAAAATTTCATTATTTTGACTAAGCTTATTATATATATATATGCAAAACAAGAGAATGCCACTAAAATCCTAAAGGACCTAAGAATGAAATGCAAAAGTGTTGGGATTAGAAACTTGTCACCCAAAAACGCCGAGTGGTCAGACGACCTCCCCACACTTAAAAGTTTGCACCGTCCTCGGTGTACTCAAAGATGAGCAAGGGGTACGGTGACCTTCCTAGTTGCCACCTTCAGCTGGTGGGCCAACCAGTGCTGCATGTTCTTCCTTCCGCTTCTATTTTTGCTTATGGTGCATCAGTCATGAAAAATAGAAAATAACACCGTAAGATGAGAAAATACAAAAGCAAGGAAGCATAAATTGTTGGAATGAGGTAAATCACTAGAATCCAGTGAGTGAACTAGTGTGACATTGATGAAACATAGGTGTGTAGGCCCTAAATTGCATGCGGTTTAGAACTCACACCCTAGTATTTAAAAGCCATGTCACAATTATACAAAAGAAAGCACACACTTCACTCATTCCAATGTGATTGAAATACTTCAAAAGTCTTGTAGGTTAAGTCAACCAAACAAGTAGTGAAGAGGCATGAAAGCATTCAAGCAGTTAATCAAGCAATTGTGAAATTGGATAATGCATGGACATTGATTGATGTGTAAGTAAACTTAGTAAACAAGACGGTGTATGAAACTTACACAACAATCAATGACACATATTGGAGTTGTTGCAACACCTAAGTGACATAGAGGTGAAACACATGGATGCTATGGAACTTAGGAAAAAGAAGATAGAAGTGGAAATCAATCACATAGCAAGCATGGTCCACAAAGCTTTACAAAGCTAAAAAATATGTCACTAGGTAAGCTTTCGATCCAAATTCACAATTCAAAAATTTCAATGCATGAAATAGGTGATGTCAATAAAGGTAAATCACAAACAAGCATCACCTAAAAAAATGCAATGATAATATACAATTGCCTAGCGATAGATGATGAATGCATGGTGGCCAAAACATGCAATTCAAAAGAGTTAAGAAGCTTAAAGGCAATGTAACATGTACTTGGTGTTCACGAATGTTAAACATGAAAACTCAAAACCAAGTAACAAATTATAACCTCAACAAAGAAATCCAACAATGAAAAATAAAAACAATTATGCTAAAATAGCATTCAGTTAATAATAGGCAGCAAGAATTAGCGACAAAATTAGTAATCCAACACTTATAATGAAAAATAGAAAATTAAATGAAAAATTAAACTAATTAAATAAGTAACTGACTAACTAAAAGAAATGGTTATGGATGGCATTTGGTAGTGTTGAATCATGAGTAGGAGAAGGGAAGAAGAAAGAAGAAGAAAAGAAATGGAAAGAAGATGAGAAAAGAAGTGTAGTGAAGGAAAGGCTTCCACGCGTACACGTATGGTGCGCGTGCACGTGGGTTGAGGTGAAATGGACGCGACACGTACGCGTGTATCACGCGTGCGCGTGCATGGCAAACCAGAGAGGGGACGCGCGCACGTCCCTCACGCTTACGCGTGGGTCGGTTTGTGCCTCAGGCACAATGTTGGTGCAGTGTAGGCGCAACTCTCGGGTTGTAAGATGGGGGGTGAAAATGTGCAATCCACACGTAAGCGTGCATGACGCGTGCGTGTGGATGGTCGAAAATTCTTGATGCACGCGTACGCGTGGATGGTGCTCTGTTTTTTCAAAATTTTTCAATGTTTTTGCACCATACCAAGCAAACCTCCAAATAGCTACCAAAATATCATAAAACCTTATTTAACATATTAGACTCCCAATTAAACTCAACTAATCAAACAAAACATGAAACTAAACTTATTTTGCCAATATGTACAAAAGAAAAAAATGAAAAGATGTCACCATGGTGGGGTGTCTCCCACCTAGCACTTTTGTTTATTGTCCTTAAGTTGGACTTATGAGGAGCTCTCATCAAGGCAGCTTGTGCTTGTATTCATCCTTGAACATCCACCAATGCTTGGACTTCCATTGTGCTTCATCATTCAAAGTTAATAACTCCAAGCTTTGATGGAGTTCTTCACAAACCATGGGCTCCCAAAGTCGATCCTCCTCTTGTAATCCGGGATCCCACACTTTGTTTTCACACCCGTCTTCAAGTTAATCACATTGGTTCCCTCCGGGTGGTAGAAAAGCCGAATTATCATGAGGACACCAAACTATCCTTCTAGACCCATCCAATTGAGCACTAGTCTAACCCTTACTCCTTTAAGCTTCAACCATAATGAGCCTAGACTTACAACGCCAACCATTAAACATCCTCCTCTTACGCTTAATTCCGCAAAGCGCCCTAAGTTGGTCATCCGTCTCAAGCAAACCAAATTCAAGTGGGATAGTAAAGCTAAGAGTTAGAAGTTTTATCCACTCAAATGAAGAATTGGATGACAACCTAGGTGGAGGAGTTCCCAATGATCTTGACAAGGCGCGCTCTACTCCCATCCATCCTCTCCTAGAGGCTTCCACCACTTGGCAAGGTTCTTCAAGCTTTACTTCTTGCCAAACTCCCTCAAGTTCCTATGCTTCTTCACCAAGTTTTTTAAGCTCTTTCCCATCACTCAAATCATAAATGGGTGGTTTAGTGAGGTCCACCTCATCATCAATCCCAAGCATAGTGGGGAAGGATTCCTCAAACTCAAAAGGATCATATGTTGATGCAGAATCATCATAAATAGGAGGGCCTATTGCTTGGGACACTTCTTCCAATTCTTCAATCACATTGTACCTTGGAGGTTGTGCACTCTCCTCCTCAACATCAACTTCAAATTCCATGGAAGAAGGCTCTTCAATTTTTGATTCCTCTATGTACTCAACATATCCTAAGGTTCCAACCACTACCTCATTTAGTTCAATCATCTCTACCTTCTCCTCTTGTTGTACTTCTTGCTTTAACTCCTCTTCCTTACCTTGGAGCTCCAAATCCACTCCCTCGCTAAGCTCTTTAGTTGCTTCTCCACATTCAACAATGTGAGTGCTTTGATTGCGCAAGCTTAGGCAGGATGAGACTATGTTTCCAATGGCTTCTACCATGATAGCCGTCTTGGCTCTTAACTCCTCAAACTTCTTTTCATCCTCCTCTTGTTGCCTTAAGATACGAGATTCAAGATCTCTCAATTCTAGCATGAGGGCTTTATTGGGAGGTGGTGGTGGAAGAGAGGGTTCATTATTTGAGGGAAGGGTATTATAGTTAGAAGGTGGTTCATATTGGTGAAATTCTTGAGGTAGTGTATATGGACTTTGTGGTTCATGGGGGTATTGGTGTTGGAATGCTGGTGGCTCTAGGTATGGTTGATATGGTGGTTGGTATTGTGGATATGGGTTGGGGTCATATGGAGGTGAATGGTGGTATGAGACTTGTGAGTATGGTGGAGGGTTATATTGAGGAAGGAGTTCATATGCATATGATGCTTGCGGTTGACAACCACAATGAGAGTCATCACACACATTAGATTGATATGCACCAAGATTTGAATTGTACCCATAAAAAGCCAGAGGAGGTTGTTGCCAAGAAGGTTGTCCATAAGCTTGGGGATCCTCCCACCTTTGATCTCCAAATCTTTGATGCATATCCTCATTGTAGCTTTTATTTCCAACTCCTACAACATAGTTGTAACCACACTCATAGCCAACAGGATGAGAATTCATAGTGACAAGAGAAAATAAAAACAAATACCAATAAGAACAAAGAGAGCAAAATCCTACAACTAGCAAAAACTAACAAACAAGCCAAAAATTAAGCTATTCACAATATATACAATAGCCAACAACATAGCACCATTGCAATTCCCCAACAACGGCGCCATTTTGATGTGAGAATTTTAGTTGATGGTATAGAATTTCACAAATGAAATCTCGTTGCAAGTATAGTTCTAAACCAACAAAGAATCCTCACATACAAAAATATTGGTTGTCACAAGTACAAACTCCAATGAAAATTAACCGAAGTATTTAAATCTCGGGTCGTCTCACAAGGAATTGCAATGAAGTGTTCAATTATTGGCTATGAAGAACAAGGGGTTTGATTTATAAAGGGGCAATAAAACAAATGACAAGAAAATAAGGAAACAACTAAAGAAAGCAATTAATAAAGAGAGACATTCATGGCAAGGATTGAGAATATAGGCTTTCTATCGTAGTCACTAATCATAACAATAATTAACAAGAATTTATCTCATTACGTCATCCCTAACAATGGAAGAAGGTATATTGTTATCTTCACAAGGGGAAAAGTCAAACAAGACTAGCTAATCTCAATCCAAAGGTCCTAATCGACTCACTAATTAAATTAGCAAGAGGTTAGAGGCAATGGAAATCATATTAACTAACAACTCTAGATCACCAATCTAAATTGGGTGTTCATGACTCAAGATTACTTAATTACTCTTTCCAAGCTAAGAATGCTCAAATTCTACTCTAACATCATTCCAAGCATTTTGTCAAACACTTGGAAGGCATACAAGGAAAGCATAATAAATTGCAAGGAAGAATAAAATCTAACAACTACCAATTGCAAGAAAAGTAAATTCACAACTCAAATCATCAATAAAAGAACATCAAACATTAAATTGCATTAAAGGAGATCCAAATCCAACAAGAGTTCATGAACATAAAGAGGCATAAAAGGGAAATTAACATGAAAACTAAGAGAATAAAGGTGTAGAAGCATAAAATTGTAAAGAAAACAAGATGAGAACAATAATCAAAACCTAGATCTAAAATGGAAATAAGCCTAAGAACCCTAATTCTAGAGAGAAGAAGGAGCTTCTCTCTCTAGAAACTCAACTACATGATGCTATTCTACAACCAAGTGCCCCCTACTCAATCTTCAATTTTGCATCAAATACCCTCAGAAACGAGTTGGAATTGGGCCTGGGCAGCTCAGAAATCACCCCCAGCGATTTCATTTTAAATGGGTCACGTGCTGAGCATCACGCGTACGCGTGGGTGACGCGTGCGCGTCGATGGCAAAAACTCCTATCCACGCGTAAGCGTGCAGGGCGCGTGCGTGTCACTTGCAAAATCTCCAATGCACGCGTACGCGTGCATGTGGCTCTCAATTCTCCAAAAGCTCATTTCTTCATGAATTCTCCCTTTTGCATGCTTTTCTCTTCAATTCTTCCACCCCATACTTGCCTTATGAACCTAAAATCACTTAACAAACACATCAAGGCATCGAATGGAATTAAAGTGAATTAAAATCACCAATTTAAGGGCCTAAAAAGCATGTTTTTACACTTAAACACAAATTAAAGGAGAATTACAAAACTATGCTATTTCATTGAATAAATATGGGAAAAGGTGATAAAATCCCCTAAAATAGGCACAAGATAAACCACAAAATCGGGGTTTATCAGTACGCGAGGGTGTAAATTTAAGGGGTTGCGTATGCGGACACTCACATGCAACGTGGGCATTCTGTTCTGTTTTTATGTCCCGCGTATGCGGGAATATACCTGTGTACACGAGCAAGGTAAAATTCACCTTCGCGTACGCGAGACCCTGCATGCGTACGCGGGACCTTGTTTTTCAGCAACTTGTGTTTTATGATTTAAACGTGATTTTGAACCTCTAAACCTCTATTTTTACTTCCTAAGGCCCTAAAACTTAGTTTTAATTATAGTAAGGGGGTTGAACCTTGAGAGGATGATAACTTGGAAGTGAAGAAAGATTGTGAAGTGATGATTTAAGCTTGAGAAGTGTTGAAATACTGAATAAGTGATGAAGGATGGCTGAGATGAAAAGAAAAAGATTCATTAAACTTGAATGAATATGATAAATGAGGATGATTGATTTGAAATTGAATGAATTACTTTTGAATGAGGTACATGGGCAGTAGCAATGATTGTGGTTCGTCCCATTTGCTTCGGATCAGTGATTGAGATACCTGGACAGTAGCAAGAATTGTGGTTCGTTCTGCTTACTCCAGGTCAATGATTTGTGACGCTTGGATAGTAGCAGCAGTAGTGGGTTACTACACTTGCTCTGGGTTAAGCGGGTAGTAGCAAGGGGGTTGTGACTCAGTCTAGTTTGCTCCGCGAAGGGTGTTGGGTGTTTTTGTCCACGGTTAGCTACCAGGACATGTCGGGTTTGGCTATATAACCGACAGATGATATCATCAGCCATAAGATAAGCATACATCATATGCATATGTTTGTTTTATTTGATTGTGCACTATTTGGGTTTGCCTATGTGATTTTTCCTATGCTTATTTGCTATATGTTCTACCTGCTTTATTTGCTTTCTACCTGTGTTTTCTTTGTCTGCATTGTTTGTCTATGCATCTGAGAGGTCCCTTGTCTGACAAAGGAGTGACGAGGGCAGTTTCACCAAAGTTTTAGTAGATCGGAGGAATGGGAGAACTTGTGAAGAGTTAAGTTTGGAAATTGGATTAGAACATAAGCCCCCTAGATTGATTATGGTTTTAAATTATAATTTTAAGTTTTAAATTTGAGTGTAGGAGTTCTAGGATTGCTTCTGGCTTTTCCGGTACTATATATCTTATGTACGTGGGAACCTTTACCATGCTAAGAACCTCCGGTTCTCATTCCGTACAACTGTCATTGTTTTCAGATGCAGGTCGAGAGGCACCTCGCTAGGTGTCTGGAGTTTCTGTTACGGCAAAGTTGGGATATTGGTTTATGTCTTTTGCTATATATATATATATGTTTAAACTTCTCATTTTGTGTATCTTTCACTCTTGTACCTCATAGAGGCTTTTAATGGAGAACTAGAGTTTATTTTGAGTATTTTGGAAACTTGGGGTTGTATATTCTTATGTAAATATTCTCCAGCCAACCTTAGCTTCGCAGGTTGAGTCTAGAGTTTGAATATTTCTATCCTTGACACTCTACTCATCATATATATGTACTTTTACCTTTCTTCGTACACAAGTAATCGTTATTTTGAGAGTTGCGCTTTTATTTTTCACGTTTTTGCTTAACTAACCTTCAAGGCTCCTCGAATATTATATTCTTTCAATTATATTATGTATGTATATTTTTATTTTAGAGATCGTAATACTCACCACCTCTATTTTATGAACTTAAGCGTAAAGCTCTGTGTGGTAGAGTGTTACAACTACAATTCACTTTCTGCCTCTTCCAACCCTCCGAAATTCTGGTAGAACAACCCTCGTCACTCCTCTGCCAGACAAGGGATCTCTCAGTTGCATATACATACAATACAAAAAAGGAAAAACACAGATAGAATGCAGTTATAGCAGGTAGAACATATAGCAAATAATTATAGATAATCAACTAGGCAACCCCAAGTAATGCAAACTCAAACAACACAGACAAATACATATGATGTATGCCTTTCTGATTGGCCATGAGCTCACGTATTGGTTATACTGCCAGAACCCGACACATTCCAGTAGCTAACCCAGATGCCGTCTCTCGTCTGTGCATCTCCAGGAGGCATAACATCAGGGGATCAGTACCCTACTACCTTCTCCTGGAGGCATCCACCTAGGGAAAAGTAAATCGGGGGATTAGTGTCCTACCACCTTTTCCTAGTGAGGCTGTGTCATACCGATCGAGGAATTAGTGCCCTACCACCTTGCAGAGAGAGAGAGAGAGAGAGAGAGAGAGAGAGAGAGAGAGAGAAAGAGAGAGAATGTGAGGGAAAATATAAGGGATTAGTGCCCTACCACCTTCCTCACATCCCACACAATACAATCATAAGGAATGCAGGGGAATGAATCGAGAAATTAGCGCCTTACCGCCTTCTCCACATCCAACCATCAATATCATCATTTCCATTAATTATGTCTCATTCATTACTCATACATTCATACATTTCCGCACTTCCTCAAATATTTCACATCAAATCATTTCAGCATCCCTTCATCAACACATGCATCACAATCACTTATCCGGAACAAGTGGATAACACTACTGCATCTTACCCGAAGTCTCAACTCATATCTGAAGCAAGTGGATAATACCACTGCATCTTATCCGTTCACATATATCTCAGACTACCATTCATCATCATATCAATCAAACTCATTCAACGTTACCAACACTTCATTAATTTCATTATCATTTCGTGACTCCTTCCCAACATCTCCTCAACTCATCTAATAGACTCATCCTCATTCTAAGGCTTAAAAGCTTACTAACGGACCTTAAACAAGTGTAAAGGAGATTTGAAAAGATAGAAGACTAACTTAACATTCAAAAAACTCACTTTTGGCTAAAATAGGGGGCTCGCGTATGCGAGAGTGCAAAATAGGGGGGAAGTGCTCGCATCATGTGCGTACTCTCGCGTATGCGTGTTTTAAAAATTGGGTTCCGAGTACGCAAGCCTTGCCTTGCATACGCGAGATTACAAAACAGTGAGCATAGCTCGCGTTGCGCGTGAAAATCGCGTATGCAACTCTCTCTTTTGCTCCAAAAGCTGTTAAGTCATTAAAAATCAATTTTATACACCTAATTTCCAACATTCATAACTTTCTCTATAAAACTCCAATTTCCACGAACTTTAAATAATTTTGAAGCTCTTGAGATTATCTTTAATTTGAAACAAATTTCATTCAAATCCAATACCCAAGGCTCAAGTTATGATTTGTCAAAGTTCGTTAAAAATCTATTTTTATTAAAAGAGTTCAAACTTCTATTTTCTGAACTCTTAATTTCAAAACAAAAGTTCACACCTTAACACAACTTCAAATACACTCAAAGTAATTCCCTAACCATTTCATTCCTTCCACAACCTCCCAATACTCAATTTTATTAATTTTTGTCCCACAATTAATAGCCAACAACAACATAGTTCATTAATAATTCACAGCACCACATCTTCACATTCATTGCTCAAACTCATAATTCTCATCATCGTACGCATTCTGCATCACAACCTCACCAACCATCATCAAGGCTCATATCACATCATTATTATCAATAATTTTCCACACACACACATATATACACATTAATTCCATCATATATATCATGCATCAACTTTATACATACACTTCACCCACACTACTCATCATACTCATAGGTACATATAATCTATCAAGTTCAATACTTCAACACATTCAAGCTTATCATATGGTCATCTATCCTAAGTTTTCACGCAATATTATATATTATCTACGAGAAACTAAAACCGTACCTTGGTTGATTCCTTCCTAATGTCGAAGCACCTTAATTATGTCTGTTTCACCAACGCCCATGGTCCCAAATGTACAGCAACGTATAGAAGTATTTATTGATATTTAATCATTTGTTTCATTTTTTTGTTTATTTGTTGTTCGTTATCATTATAGATATTTTCATCCAATATATTAACACCAACAAAATAGTTTAAAGGAAACCCAAAAGAAAATAAATATAATCCTAAAAATAAAAAATATATTTAAAATTTATGAAAAATGTTTTACACCGAATAAAATAATAACAAATAGATTCATAACTATGAATTAAACCTACATATAATTTAATAAACTCCCGATTTTGTTTTTCAAGTGGCAAAAATTCTCTATTCTAAAATATTTCATCAATTAATCAACAATAAAGAACGTATAAAGTAATATATTGATTCATATTAGAGCTATGTGTAAGACCCAGAACTTTTAAAAAGTCTTATTATGATCAAGTCTCAAATCCTACAGTTATTTATAGCCTTAATTTAAGAGATTATTTTATTAAAGATAATTAAAGCAAGTTTTGATTTATTGGATTTGAGATAAGTTATGATTATTATCCAATCCCACAATTATTGGATTATTTTCTATATTCAGAGTATAAAGTTGGTAGTTGTGAAATAATAAGGATTTCTATATGATTTGGATTAAATAATTAATATTTTAAATATTAATACTGCTATTTTGGAAAATGAAGAAATTAAGTATATTATTTCTAATTTTTAGATTTGGGCATTTTATTGAAAATAATTTGTAAAATTGATGAGAAAATAGTATTTTCTATATACAAATAGTGTTGGATTTAGTTTGGGTTTCAATTACTACATTATTCCCAATTTTATTTGAAATCACCAAAGTACCCTTAACCCTAATTTTCAAATAAGGAAAACCCTAATCCTAAAAACCCTACCCGGTTCCCCTGACCCGGTACACACCAGGGTACCTAATGCAGCAGCAGCTGCAAGCTGCTTGAAAGAAAGAAAGAAACAAAGAGAGAAAGGGATCTGTGGGATGAGAGGCAGGGGGCTGCGGCGGGGGAAGAGGAAGAGAGGGAGGAGGACTTGCCGCCGACTAGCTCGCCGCCGCCTCTGTTCGTCACACCATCACTCCTAGCCGCGCCGTCGCCGAGGAGTCGTCGCTGTCGAGGGAGCCCAGAGGAGAAAAACTGCGCGGCATTGAGGGAGGAGGGCGCGGGCCAGTGACAATAGGAGCACGACCCGTTGCGCCGCCGTGTGCTAACGCTGTCGTCCTCACCGTGCCGCCATTACCTTTGTCAACGAGACAGTCGCCGTCATTTATGGTAGAGCAGAGAGAGAGAGATTGAGGTGAGCTTTGAGGAAGGGAGCTGCGCGAAAATAGAGAAGGAGAACGGCGCCATCCCTTGCCGCGATCGAAGCTCGCTGCCGCCGCGTTACTCCGGTCTGTCGCACTGCCACTGTCGTCCGGGGAAGACCGCCGCCACTGCTAGGGTTTGCCACCTCCGTGCCGTTGGGAGGAAGGCCGTCCAGTCACACCGAGCAGAGGAGACACAGAGAGCTGAGGCGCCGTCGCCGAGGAGTCGTCGCTGTCGAGGGAGCCCAGAGGAGAAAAACTGCGCGGCATTGAGGGAGGAGAGCGCGGGCCAGTGACGCGAGGAGCACGACCCGTTGCGCCGCCGTGTGCTAACGCTGTCGTCCTCACCGTGCCGCCATTACCTTTGCCACCGAGACAGTCGCCGTCATTTATGGTAGAGCAGAGAGAGAGAGAGATTGCGGCGAGCTTTGAGGAAGGGAGCTGCCGAAAATGGAGAAGGAGAACGGCGCCATCCCTTGCCGCGATCGAAGCTCACTGCCGCCGCGTTGCTCCGGTCTGTCGCACTGCCACTGTCGTCCGGGGAAGACCGCCGCCACTTCTAGGGTTTGCCACCTCTGTGCCGTTGGGAGGAAGGCCGTCCAGTCACACCGAGCAGAGGAGACAGAGAGAGCTGAGGCCGAGCTGGAGGTCCAACCACCGCAACCAGCCGCCATTCACGTCGCCGGCGTCGCCTCCGTCGAAACCGCCGCCGTCACTACTAGCTTTACCTCCGACGTGGCTGATTATGGGTAAAAAGGGGGCGAAACTGCCTCTGCCGTCGGAGAACCCTATTGCCATCGCTGGAGAACTCTGCCGTTGATCCACCGGAGCTTCTGGCCGCCGCCGGAGCTGTTGTCGGGGCCGGTTCGAAGTCGAAACTGCTTCGTGTTGTCATTTCCGTGTTGCTATGGTTATTGCGCACGTGACTGGGAGCTGAGGTTTTGGTTGCTGTCAGTTTGGGTTGAGGCAGAAAGGACTCTGTGAGACGTTTGGTTTATGGAATTGTGTTTTGAGGTAGGGGCGCTTTCCGAAAACTATAGTTTATTATTGGAATTATTACATATGGATACTGATATGAGATATGGTGTATTTAGTGATTGTATCTGCCTTATGTATTATTTGATTAACTCGAATAATTATGGATGTTGGCTTGGCTGAATTGTTGTGTGGCTTGTGAAATACAGAGGGACAGTCCAATGGTTAGCTACCAGGACTTGTCGGGTTGGCTCTATAACCGACAGATGATATCATCAGCCACTAGGGACAGGCATGCATCATATGCATTTATGTGACATTGTTTGGGTGTGCATATTATACTTGGTTTGCTTATGTGATTAATTGCTAACTGTTCTACTTGTAATAACTGTTTGTTTGTGATTGAACTTCCTTCCTGTGTTTGCATCTGGGACTCTATTGGATTGTGGTGATTGGTTGTTGGTTGGATTGTTTGGGCCTAGGGCCGTGGTTGAATTGAGATGGGCCGATGGTTGGTTTCGGTATTGTGGTTATGGTTTGGAAATGCGTGAAAGGCTAATTTGGTTCAGCATAGATAAACCTTCTGAAATGCTTTTGAATATTGTTTTAAATGAACAGTTTCTTCTTTCAGAAAAAGGATTTCAGATTTCTCTTTTATTGTAAACGGTTGTTTTTGAAAAGAGGCATAAGATGGTTATTAATCATTGGTACGGTTTATCTTCATGTATCCTATTACAGTAATTCCCAAAAACCCTCTACTGAGAACCCTTTCGAGGATGATGTTCTCACCCCCCCTACATTTTTCCCCTTTCAGGATATGGGCGCAGAAGTTACGAAGAGCTTATTTAATTGTTGTGATGCTCTGATTTGTTTTAATTATGGTTTATTGTACCCTCGCCTTTATCTTGATATAATCTGTAAGAGGGATAGGGACTGTATTGGATAATGCTTGTAATATTATTTATATATATTTATGTATATATATATGGATGTACTCTTTATGAGTTGTTGTAAGTTGAATGGTATTTATGGATGTACGTTATCGAACGAAAGTATCTTTGAAAGCGGTATTGCGGTTTAAAGTTTTAAACAGGCTCATATTTTAGTATTAAATAATATAAGTGTCGTCGTAATGTCCGAGCTATCAGAGTCGCACAGCCGGAAGTGCGAGCTTTGGTAGTTAGGGTGTTACACTATGTTCCACTTGTATCAAAATAAAAAGAAAGTACTTCTAGTGTCATTAGCATGCCCAAAAAAAACATAGATAAATTAAATAAATTAAAGCAACAAAGATTTAATTTAAAATATCTTAAAATCTGAATAGTATCCATTAGCTCAATAGATAATAGTCATAGCCAAGACTCCACCAAAGTTTCAAAACATGTTCTTTTGTCTTCATTAGCTGAAGAACCTCATGTTTCACAGTAGTTTTATAATGGTAACAATTTTCACAAAATATCAGTGCTTCTTTTTAATGGAAGGAGCACCAAACATGTTAAACTCATTCAACAGACTCTTCAAACAAAACAAAAAAAAGAAGTATAATTAAGATTTTGACCAAAAATAAAATCCGAAATATAAAAGAGGCCAAATATGTGAAGATCAAATTAATGAATACCCCGACAATAGGTCTTTTAGTAGCAAAACAATTTTTCACTATTGGATCAAGTGACTCATCACAAACAAAACATCCATCTTCACTGTGTGACTACACAGAAAAAATAAATAAATAAATGACAATTCATAATTGGCAAAATAAGCTTTAATATATATAGTCTAAAATCAACAACAATAAACAAAAAAAAAATCATACTTGAACAAGGTTAACAGGCAACTTAAGACTCTTGAACTCGTTAACAATCTATTTGTCAGAACAAAAATCTGTCACTTCAAAATTAACTTCTAAGTCTAGGTTGTCTCTACTATTAGACCTCACTTTGAATATAATTTCCTTCCCTAATAATTGTGCAAAATCTGGAGGCTGATCAATCATCCTACCTTCCTATAGTTACATAAAAAAAGAAATTAACCCATGAAAAGAGAATATCACAAAAATATCAGGCGCAAACGCATTAGAACAATAAAACAATAATATGCACAGTTTGAAACCAGTTAAGGATCTCCGAACATGACTTCTTTAATATTGCACGTCCCTTACGATCATGCAACACAAATGTTACTGAACTAGAATGATCAACTACTCTCATCTTGATTTGATACCTTGTGCATAATTCCATAAAAAGGCATAAAAAGAGACATTAAAAACTATCCATGTTTGAAAATAAGAACGAAATAAAAAATAAAAAGTTAAATTTACTTCAAAAGTGCCACATCAATGTACCCACAATCTCCACAAATAAGCAACTTCGATGACCATAATAGTTTTTCCACACTCGTAAATTGGAACCCACCAGTCACCATGGTTAATCACTTCCAAACCAGTAGCCAGGACACAATAAATACTACCCTACATGCACACAACAAATTAATAAAAAAGATATAGTTATCTGATATCCTAGAATAAGTGGATCCATTGTATCTATCAAACCAATTACCTCTTCGAATAATTTTAATTGCTCTATCGATCTCTTCCTGTCAAGGATTAAGAAATCATCACCGTCAAAATGGGTCATACGACCAACAGGGGGTACACCAGATTTTATCGGGCCTTGAGTGTCCCTCTACCTCGCTAAAATAGTAGGATCATAACTTATCACTGATACATCATAAGAATCACACCATCCAGTAGTTTTTACTTCGACCTTGACTAGAAACTCCTTATCAAAGAAAAAATCCTTAAAACCAGTAGGATCTTTGCTTGCTTTTTCTTTTTCCTACACAAAAAATTATATATTTTTAGCATGTTAAATAAACAAACATTTTTTATTGATAATTATAATGTGATTAATAAAATGGTTTCAACAGCAGAAACCACATACATTTAACTCTTTCACCATCTCAGTACAAGTCCTTCCGAATAGAACTGCAGCCTTCTTATCAAACACAACAAATGTTGTTGTAGTAGTACCATCAAAACTCAACAAATCCAACTTATACCTATTTTTTTATGCAAAAAACATCAATTAACACTTTACCTATCACCCTTTAGTTACAATAAAATCACAAAAAATATTATTCAACATAATTTAAATTCTTAAATACATTTTTTTAGGCTTATCAGTTTTCTAGATTTCAGCTTGGCAGAGTAGAGTTTGGTATAAAATTGTTGTAGATATATAAATTTTTTTTATGCATTCTATCTCGTTTTGCCAAATTCTTTTTGTGGCTAGACAATATTTCCATCGATCAAAGCAAATTTTTTTTGGGACGAAAGAATTTTATATCTCAACTTCCTAAATAGTCTCAAGCTTTAGGAAGCAAATTGGTTAGACTTGGTAAAAGGTGAATTTATCGCAAATGTTCAGTGTGATGAAGTATGGTGTTCAATGACAAAAGAGTATTTTGCTGAGTATTTAAAGAAAAAGAATGCCAAAAAACAATAAGACTGAAACAAATGTATTATAAGTTTATATCTCTCAAAGATATAATTTGTTGGTGAAAAGAACTCACCGTGCACGGAAATAAAAGGACTTCATATACAAATAAAATCGAACCTCAGTCCATTATAATTCGTTGGTCTAATTTGTGTATAAAACTACATACCACACAAGCTTCAAAAAATGTCACACAAATAAAATTGAAAGCAAAATTAAACGAATAATCACTTTCTATCATACCCAAGATTTACATCTACATACAAAGCATAAAACAGCCAATTTTTTAGCTTAATAAATTATTCTCTTATTATCTACTAATTATTGGTATTAAGCTGGATATTGCTAAATAAATTAAAAAGAGACATAATCAATTACGTAACTACATTATTTTTTATGAAAAGATTGCACAAATAATTCCAATTAGAGTCGTACCTGTCAACCACATTATTCACGTCCTTATTACAGCCATCGCAGAAGTATATATTTGCATTAGCTTCTGTCTTCACGTCGCAAACACAGGATTTATACCACCAACTTGGAATGGGTTCAACATCAAGAACAGTGGCCAAAACAATATAAAATCCAACCAATATAGGAACAGTTTGAAAGTCAAAAAGCAAATAATGGACCAAACATCAAAAAGTAATTTTCTATAAAGCACTCACATCTGCAGCCACACGTAACTCATTTATTGTCTTTCTCTCAGTAGAATATAAAACTTCACCTTTAGCAACTTACACCGGTTTGCCGAAAAGCACAGACAGGTACTGCGAGAACTAAAAGTTTCCTTATTAGATTGAAAAAAAGCAACTATAATCTACTGTGAACCTAATTAATTAGTATAAAAATTATTTTAGCAATGAGTTATAAAATAAAAAAGTAAGCTTGAAATTATATATGAATTAATTAATTGTTGAGTAATTCAACACAAAATTTACAATCAAAAGAAATAAAAAACTAGTGATACAATTTTATCCATGTGCATATAATAATACTTTTTATCACTTCAAATTTTAATTTCTAGAATGTGAGTCCTTTGCCAGATTTGTTATTATCATTTTCTATAATTTCATTTGTAATTTCACATGATAAAAAGTATTAAAGCACAAAACATAATACTTATAATTTTATTACCACTACATGTAGTATCGCATCCTAAAATTTTAAAACAAAATAAATTACTATTAATATGTAGTATTACACCATAAAATTCAAAAACTAAAAAATACTAATTGAATCACGTCTCAGTAATTAGTAAGATAGTTACAATAAGATATAACCGTTTGATAGTGATCAAATCCTCACATACCTTGAAAAGTCTTTACTCTTGCAAATTGAAAAATAACTATCGGTAGCTGCTGCTCACCCGCTGCCATAAAACCCTTGATCCGGTCCATCATCTCTCTAAGAATAGCAACTTAAGCGTTAAACTACAGAGAAAATACAAATTATTTAGAAAATAAAAAAGTTAGTTATATAAACATATTAAGTGCTAAGTAAGGACATCGAAAAAATGCACCCGTCATTCTCAATATGAATGACCAACATGCCAATAAATTTGTCATCATTCACATATTTCCTCTCACCCTCTACACCGGTCATAACTCTAGCAACATTTAAAATAAATATCAAACAGAAGATTGTGCACAAATCACCCCTCTTAGTGATATTTTGTCATAAAAATAAAAGAAAAATCAACTTATATAGTTTGAAGGATACACTTACCAACCAAAAAAGGATGTTGAGGAGAGTATCTCTTAGTTTTCCTAAAAGGGACCAACTTAATAATCACCGGAAGAGGGTAAGACAGTAGTCCTTACTTGAAAAAAAATAAAAAATGATGTGATGTTATGCGGTACAACCCACAGTTGTTGCTAACTCCACAGTATGCAAAAACATATACAGCTTCCTCCGATATCAATGATTCAAACACAAATATCAGATCCTTACCTATGGAAGTATGCGTAGTTGTTTTCTATTTTTTTACAAAGCAAAATATTTTATTATTCACTCTCCACACATAGTAACAATAAAGTCCAACTAAATAAACAAACAAAATTTATATAAAATATTTCTTTCAACAAAAATAATTGACTAAATTAAAAAATTGACATTACGTTCAATTAATTAGAATGTTTATTTTATTAAATTCTACCTAAGGTGATATTGCTAGTGACTATGTAAAGTAAAAATAAACTCAATATTCAAAAGCAACAAAAAAAGAAATACAAAAAAACAACAAATTGAATCAAAATTAAAAACTATGTATCTCGAAACAAAGAAAGGTTAACATAGCAAGGTACAACTACTTCAAATTATGTAAGGACAAATATTAGGGAGCTGACTACCGAGACTAAAGGTACACTTTAAAAGTAATCATAGACAGCTCAATGAAAAGAGAATTTTGAATTTAATGAGCATTGTTATTCAAATAAGAACCTCAACTATAAATAAAACTAAACCTCATTTCAGGATATTTCATTGGTATATATTGTGTATAAAATTAAAAACAACACAAACTGAAAAAAGAGGTCACACAAATAAAATTAAAAAAATTAAACTAATCTATCATACCCAAATGTCTAACTAATTTAAGTATATGACCACTATATAATAAATACATTGTAAAGTTTAAGTAATAATCATACCTAAATTAATTCCACTTTCAATAATTATTACTAAACCATTAGACCATTAAATTTTAATTCACATACAATGTATATAGTCTGTGCATGTTTCTGCCCATTTAGAAAAATTATGTTTAGTTTAATTCTAACTATATAAATTGTTTGGAAGATGGCTATTGACAAGAGTTTTTTTTTTTTTAATCAGAGCAATCACAATCAACATAATACATTGTATATGTATGCATCATCTCACCACAAAAAATTATAAAATTATCATATGATTTATATCAAAATTCAAAGCTATAAACTTTAAATATAGATTAAGTGTATGAAAGTATTGAAGCAATAATTCATGCATCAAATATTGTATATTTTATGAGCATCAATCACCTTAACATTAAAACCAACAAATTTTATCAGGATTATCAAAAAATATAGATTAAGTATATCAAAGCAGAGAAACAATTGTGTGTGAATAAAATTAGAGGTACCTGCTCATCCATCAACACCATTTCAATGGAGTTAATGGATTTAGAGTCTTTGAATCTCGGTACGTAGTGACCAAAGTCTGGTCATTCTGACATGAATCCTCCAATATTCTTTTGACAGTGGAATCATCACCAACAAATCATATTGCTACCATTTTTTCTCTAGTAACAAAATAAGAGCAAACATAAATTCTAGTAAGACACGCACAGTAAGGTTGTAGGATCACACCTCTTAGGTTTTTATAGCATCTAAAAAGAAATATATTTTCAGGTAAATAATTTTAAAATTGGAGTGCATCCAAAATCATAGATCCTCTAACCCAAAAAAAGAAGAAATATATCTTGATGATTCAAAAACGAAAAAAAAAAATGATTTGAAAATAAAATACTCATTCTATATCATAAATATTGACAAATCAAAACATATAGAGTAAAAAGCTATGGAAATAAAGAATATGAAGAAAAAAATAAACAAAATCAGTGTAGCACATCCACAAATTCTAATCACAATATTGAGCAAGAAAGAGAGGATCTATAAAATAAAGTGCAACAAAAATAAAATCATAAAAAACAGTGCAAGAAGATTCGAAATGAAAAATTTTGGGAGATCTCCAACAATAAAAAGTAAAAAATGAGAAAAAGAAGCATCTTGAGTTCTAATTGAATAGAATTGCTCCCATGTCCAAGAAACCTCTCATGCTTCATCAATAATCATGGAGATGATTCCATGAAAGACACCGCAGATAACAGTAACATATTGAGGGAGAGGATTTTGCTATGGAAGGTAGCTCTTCTGAATTGAATTTGTTGTGAACAGTGACGCATGGAAGAAGGAGATGCCAAAATCAAATCGCGCCAACCATGGAAGCAATCTTCTTGACGCAGCGTCTCTACTTGTTGGGAGAGAGAAGACCAGAAACAGGACTTTGGGTCGGGCAGATTGGAATGAGATACAGGTAGATTTTCTGGGATTAGCATTGTAACACCCTAACTTTTAGCACCTCATGATTGTACTAAAAGTTTAGACGTTACTTACCTCTAACCCTTTTTATTTTATACTATCTTTATTTAATATTGAGTGTTCGCAAATACGAATTGGAATTCTAATCAAGAAAACGAAAGGTCTTTACTTTAAAACTCTTAATCACAAAAATATATATACTCACATAACAATATAGCATAGACTTATTCCAAGATTCTCAAATACAAGCCCTACCCCTCTGAAATTCAAAGACAATAAATGGCGAGGGGAAAACCCAAGCTACACCAAATACAGGAGATACGGATACGTATGTACATAAAGCTCTGATGTTCAGTCGCGGCTCCGCGCCAAGGATTCCTGAACCTGTTGCTGAAAGGAAAATCTGTAGGGGGTGAGAACGTCGTCCTCGCATGTTCTTAGTAGGGATAGCGAATGCCGTAAAAATATACAGAATAATATACAAATAGTTAACTCATAACCCGAAAACAATTTTCTTTATTAAACCCTTAAAATCCTTCTGAAGTCTTACCTAAAGCCGTGTAAAACCCTTTCTTTAAATCACATTACTTAAACAAAATCTCCGTTACATTAACAATTCCTCATTTCTTAACAACATTCCTCAATTATCGCAATATCTAAATAAGCCAGCATCGCAAATAATATTCCTAAACCCAATCCACAAACATCAGCTCCCACCACATTATTAAGTCCACAGCACAAGTAAAATATCCAATCAAGCATACAAGCAAGTCACCAAGACAACAGCACAATTACAAATAAATAAGATAAACAACCACAATCAAATGAAAATGCGCAAACAGTATGATGCATGCCTTTCCTATGCAAGTCATGAGCTCACGCGTCGGTTGTCTATCCGCAACCCGACATTACTCGGAGCGAACCCTGAATATGGTTTCTTACCGTGTCAGTCAGGCACAATTATCATCATGGGCGAATCCATGTCAGTTAGGATATTTTGGCATCATGGTAGAAACGGGCTATCAGTTAGGTGAACATTCCCGCATTAGCAATCTCATGCTATCAGGCGGGCACTTTCACATTAGCAACCGTAGGCTATCAGTCAGGCGGACATTCCCGCATTAGCAACCTTAGACTATCAGTTAGGCGGGCACTTTCGCATTAGCACGTTGGCACAAGACCTATTTAACATACACTTTTCAAGTATCTATCTTATTCATTCTTTCTCATTCTTTTCCTCTTAAGAATCTATTTTCTTCATTAGTTCTCATTTTCTTTCTTTTTATTAAGCCTCCACATCACCAATTACATACATACACCTCTGCATCACCTACATTATTAAATGTACCTCCGCATCACCACTTAATTGCACATACCTTCGCATCACCAAATAATCAATTACACCTCCGCATCACCACCTATTCACTCATCTATTATAATCTTGAATCGATTAGTTTCTAAATAATCAAACTTCGTAACGTTTAATAAAAACTCTTTTTTCTTAATAAATCGAACTCAAATTATAACTTAAAACAAAAATCTTTTCTCAGTAGATTGAACTTAAAACATAATAATTTTCTTGATAATTTGAAAATCAACTATTATGAACCCTAAATCCAGCTTTCTTTTAAATAATGCTTTAAGTAATGTCTCAGAGTTTTGTAAAAAACTTCTGCAGCATTTCCTCTAAAATTCGGGCTTTGTCACCCTTCAAGGGTTCCAACCAAACCAATTCTCAACCTTTCCAAATGTCAAATAATTTCTCAGTAATTAAAACATTCTCTTTGAAGCTAAGCCACTTTTCATTTTAATAAAATTCAGCTCCCTTTCAGTTCTTTTGCTATTGAATCAAACCAATATTTTCTCAAACTCTTTCCAACGGTTTCAAACCCAAGTCACTTCTTAGTATAAATTTATAACTCGAACTTTGAATACAAAACCCTTTTCTCAATATGAGTAAATATGTAAAGCAAATCTTTTCTAACATAGAGTTATTTCTCAAAATAAGCTTGTAAATCAGGTTTCCAAAATAAAGTCACTTTTTTGTATATTTTTGCAAGAATTCGAATAGAACCTCCTTTTAAAAATAGACTTCACCACCCTCATGACTCTCTCACTTCTATCATTCCTTAACTTATCTCAATCTAAACCAGTACTTATTTCAGAATCAATCAAATTAATTACCAAAATCAATCAAAATCACAGCCAATCATTTATAGCAAAGAAATCTAATCTCAATAATATTATAATTACTAACATATTTGCAATTATTTACTATACTTTTGGACATTCTTAAATTAAAAACGGTTAATTTTAAAACAAAATTTTCTATCTTTGTATGAAATCAAAATCAACGAAAGTTTCGGAGAAGCTTTCTGACCGAGCTGCTGAAGAGGAAAGCATCATAAATCGCCTGTATCTCCTAGAACTCCAATTGGCCGAACTCAAGGGGAAGATGAGCTACGTCACCGTCAACTTCTACTGGATAAAAACAACGCCAACGTGTAGAGGAGAAAGTTACAAACACTTTTATCGAATTAGATTTTTTATTAGAGTTACGGATCGCAAAAAATTGAAGCCGAAACTCGGAGGTTCCATAGAGATCTCTCTCACCCATGATAATTTCTTTTTCTTTTCTCCAAAGAAAATAATTCGATCTTGCTTGGAAGAAGAAAAGTTAATGAAGGAAGAATGATTAATTGGTATTAAGGTGACACATGAGGGCTTATGTGTCATGATTATATATAAATATGTATATATGCTTATACGTTAAGTTTCTTTTCTTTCTTTGTTTCCAAATGGCTTTGGCCAAATGAACTTTAATAATAATAATAATAATAATAATAATAACAATAATTCTTTTATCTTTTTTAAAATATTTTATTATAATAAAAATTATTTAAAAATTTTAATAGATTTTAAATTTAAAGTAATAAAAAATTAATTTAATTATTTTTAGAAAAATAATTTTCTTTAAATAAAATAGTAAATAATGAATAATTCATTATTTAATTTTTCAAAAATTCGGAGATTATATTCCTACCCACTTTACAAAAATTTTCGTTAGAACAAATTTAAACTCAAATTAAAAAAAATAAGGTCCACAAGGATAAGTACAAGAATATTAAAGATAATGTTTAGAAGAGGTCAGGTGGGCAATTAGATTTACAGGCCAACAAAGATGCACAGAAACAATAAGATTTGGTCGAAAAAAAATAATTAAATCACAATCTAAGAAAATCTAAAGTAAGAATTACAATGAAGATAATGAAAGAAGAGATGGCACGAGTTCGTGTAGCACGAATAAAGGGTATATTTTGAAACGAATCTTTAAAACGTAACTTCTAACATTTCCAAATCCCGTAATTCGCATTATCTATTAATCTTATTTCGTCCATGACAACCCGTTAGTGTTCTCATATACATAAATCATTAGTATTAAGTTGGTCAAACCTAATACCATGAAAAATGCAACGATCGCCTAACAGCATTAATCAATAGACAGTCATGTATCTAAAACTCAAACTCTTGTCATTAAGTCCTATTGCATGAGTATGCAGTGAAACATAATCAATCCATTCTCGAGGCTTTAACAAAAACGAACTGCTCTGATACCATAATGTAACACCCTAACTTTTAGCACCTCATGATCGTACTAAAAACCCAGGCGTCACGTACCTCTAAATCTTTTTATTCTATACTATCTTTATTTAATATTGAGCCTTTGAGAATACAAATCAAACTTTTACTTATGAAAACGAAGATTCTTTATTTTAAACCAGTTAACCACAAGGTATATATATACTCACATAGTATTAAATACATAGATTTATTCAAAGATCTCCAAATACAAGTCCTACCCTTCTAGAAACTAAAAACAATAAACGACGAGGGGAAAATAAATTCTAACAACTCAACTCATGATCATAATCTTCTATGCTCCTGTAGTTTCGCACTAAACCTTCGCACCTGTAGCTGAAAAGGGGTGGAGATATGGGGTAAGAACTGGGGAGTTCTTAATAGAATCGAGGTGTATAGTTATATTCATTTTATTACCATAGCCAACAGCAACAAAACTTATAATACAAACAACTTTAACAGACCAAAGATACAGAGAGAATCACAAGCCAAGAAGCGTACACACATAATCACAGAAACATATATCACAGAGAAGTATGCGCAAACAAGTATGATGCATGTCTATCCCTAGTGCAGGTAATGAGCTCATCTGTCGGTTTTGACTCGCTCCCGTCGTAACTCAGCAACCTTTGTCTGAGTTTGATTTCCAGTGTCATAACTTCTGTAAGCACCTTCTGTCTTACAGGTGCGACTCTCTTGAGCCGATGTATGCAAACATAAACTTTGTAAGCAACCTCCGTCTTACAGATGCGACCATCCCCTGAATTGGCCGATGTATCTCTGGAAAGCAAATTTCGGTGGACTCACCACCATATCTCTGCTCATTTTTAGCAGGTAAACAATCATTTCAGCTCGTTCTTAATGCCAAACAATATCTCCACTTATCTCCTCTTCGTTTCGTTCTTTCTTTCGTTTCTTTTATTCTTGCTCTCTACTCTCCTGTGGCAGAGGTTCTTTAGATTCTTTTAATCTTTTATTTTCTTCTTATTTTTCCCTTGCTTTAATATCAGAAATCATCTT
>NC_029786.2:77030462-77031573 GCF_000816755.2 Arachis ipaensis | reverse complement strand
CAGGAATAATAATAATAATAATAATAATAATAATAATAATAATAATAATAATAATAATAATAATAATAATAATAATAATTTTTTATCTTTTTAGAAATACTTTTTTATAATAAAAATTATTTAAAAATTCTAATAAATTTTAAACTCAAAATATCATAAAATTTAATTTAATTACTTTTAGAAAAATAATTTTATTTTAATAAAATAATAAATAATTCATAATTCATTATTTAATTTTTCAAAAATTCGGAGATTATATTCCTACCCACTTTACAAAAATTTTCGTTAGAACAAATTTAATTAAAAAAAATTAAATAAAATAGTAAATAATGAATAATTCATTATTTAATTTTTCAAAAATTCGGAGATTATATTCCTACCCACTTTACAAAAATTTTCGTTAGAACAAATTTAAACTCAAATTAAAAAAAATAAGGTCCACAAGGATAAGTACAAGAATATTAAAGATAATGTTTAGAAGAGGTCAGGTGGGCAATTAGATTTACAGGCCAACAAAGATGCACAGAAACAATAAGATTTGGTCGAAAAAAAATAATTAAATCACAATCTAAGAAAATCTAAAGTAAGAATTACAATGAAGATAATGAAAGAAGAGATGGCACGAGTTCGTGTAGCACGAATAAAGGGTATATTTTGAAACGAATCTTTAAAACGTAACTTCTAACATTTCCAAATCCTTAAAACGTAACTTCTAACATTTCCAAATCCCGTAATTCGCATTATCTATTAATCTTATTTCGTCCATGACAACCCGTTAGTGTTCTCATATACATAAATCATTAGTATTAAGTTGGTCAAACCTAATACCATGAAAAATGCAACGATCGCCTAACAGCATTAATCAATAGACAGTCATGTATCTAAAACTCAAACTCTTGTCATTAAGTCCTATTGCATGAGTATGCAGTGAAACATAATCAATCCATTCTCGAGGCTTTAACAAAAACGAACTGCTCTGATACCATAATGTAACACCCTAACTTTTAGCACCTCATGATCGTACTAAAAATTTAGGCGTTACTTTCCTCTAACCCTTTTTATTTTATACCAACTTTATTTATAGTAAGTTTCTTTTCTTTCTTTGTTCTCA
>NC_029786.2:77021804-77023426 GCF_000816755.2 Arachis ipaensis | reverse complement strand
ATATATAATGGTCTTCATTGGATGAAGATTAATAGATCTTATTTATTAAATCCTATAGAGATATGACCATTGAACTGACTCACTTTGAGAATTCCTAATAGTTATAATTATTGCATATTTGTCAATAGGATATTCTCAAGATGAACATAGTAATAGAGTTTCCTTTGACCTGCGACTGTCATAGTAATTAACAATACATTTATTATACTTTGATTCCAGACACCTAATACCCTAGGGTGCTAGTTGAATGGATATTGGGTATGATTTAAATACTTGTATGTAGAATTAATGATTAGTCAATAAGGAATCCGTCAACTCTTGGTAAAGAGTTTGAGCTCTATAATTATAATGACTGAGATGAATAAAACCTTGGCCAAGGGGATTGAATGAATGAAGAAATGAGTTTCTTAAGTCATTCACAGTTCATTATAATAACAAGTTAGAGTTTGACAATTAAACCATACTCTAAGGGTTAACCAAGAGCTGGAAAGATGGAACGAATTATACTTTGTTCTTCTAATGTTCTTAGTAAAAATATATTACTTCATACTATCGAGTCGTTGAGGAGTGTTGCTAGACGCCAACCTTGATTAGTAAATTTAGTATGACTAATTTACTACCCGCTTAGTATTGAACTTATGGAGTCACACACTAACGAGTGTTTTAATATTTGTTGTAGAATTATTTAATTATTATTTGATTTAATCAAATAAATAATTATATTAATTCAAATGGAATATTATTGTATTCTTTGCTAGTACCAAGAATATAATATATATATATATATATATATATATATATATATATATATATATATATATATATATATATATATATATATATATATATATATATATATATATATATATGTATGCCAAGAGTAAAGGAATGAACGAGAACAAGGGTTTTATTCCTTTATCTCTACACACATAAACGTATGTGAGCCTGATTCTTGGAGAAGAATTTTATGGCGTGAAAAGAGTTGCAAGAAGTTTCTCAATTTAGATCAGATATCCATTGGTCAAAGAGTTGACAGCAAATGTTGGTCTCGGTGTGGATATACATAGCGCCTTCGTACCATCGAAGGAGAAAAAGATTTTTTACTAGCGTACTCAGGTATTTAGATCTGATCTATATATATTGTATATTATTGGAATAAAGTTTAAGGACAAAATAGATCTTTACGGATTACTTTCTTTTCTTTCGCTGCTGCGTGTTATGAACACATGTAATCCTTCAGTGGTATCAGAGTTTTGGCTTTTTTGTGTTTAAATTTTTATTCCTATATTTCTTAAAGTTTGTGAATTAATAGGATTAATTCAAATATATATTTTTTTAAGCATGTGATGCAGTTATTTTTATTGAGATGATTTTCTAATAAATTAATAGTTAATTTATTTTAATTATTTGATTATAAATAGACCTTTAAGGATTACTTTCTTTTCTTCCGTTGCGTGTTATGAACACATGGTAATCCTTCAAATTAATTAATATAATAAATTATAATTAATGTAGTATAATTAATTAAATAATATAAATGATAATAAATTATATTAATATTTAAATATTTAATCAAATTAATTAATTGATATATTTAAATTATTATAATAAATATTCTGCAT
>NC_029786.2:76989678-77021786 GCF_000816755.2 Arachis ipaensis | reverse complement strand
ATCATAGATTTCTGCCCTTTCTCTCTCACCCCTCTTCTTCTTGGACCCTTCTTCTACTCATCCCTCAGCGGCGCCACGTCTGTCTTTTCCTCTGCTAGCCGCATCTTTCTCTGCTCCATTGCGTCCTCCTCTCTCTCTTCCCCAAACTCCATTCCCAAACCTCCTCAATGGAAGCCTAGCACTGTGACTCTGTGTTTGCCTTTAATTTGCTACACTGTTGTTGCTACGCGTGGGCTTTGGTATGCCCTCCCTGCTCCGCTGTCCCTTGGTATCTGCTCTGTTTTGTTGTCCCTCCCCATTCACTCTGGTGTCACCGCCGCTCTAGTTTGTGAATCTGTGAGGCTACTGCTCGAAGTTGATAACATCAAGCTGTGATTCTGCTCCGCCATCATCTGCGCTAGGTACGTTTCCTTCTCTCTCCTCTATTTCTCTTGCTATCCTATTGTTTCTTTGTTTTTTTATTGGAATTTTTACTGGTTTTTCTGAAGAATTTTCATAAGAGATTGTAATTCTCTTATAGTTATTAAATTAGGCTGCAATTTATAAGGTCCTCTTTAATTAATACGTTACTCTCTAGGAGCCATGTTCCAATCAATCTTATATTCATATTTCTTCTTTTGATATTATTTTCAGTTCGAAAGTTGAAAAAAAAAAATTTTTAGATATAGATGCATAAAGATTTAAGACCATAATTTCATCGGAGCAGGCTCTACTAGTGATTTTTGCATTATTGAATTCCTTTTTCAGTTATAGTGGAGCTTATTACAATTGAAAAATTAAAAAAAAAAATTGAATAAAACAACTAAACTGCACTGTACTTCTTTATGTACTCCCACAGTACTTGTAACCTGGAGCTTCCCACAGTACTCACAACTCTTATTACTTTTACCTTTCTCTTTTTTAATCTTTAAAAAAATTACTTAAAAAATGATATTTTCATAAAAATTAAAAAGTAGTTAGTAGCTTTTAATTAGGATAGTTAATAATTTATAAGAGAGGAATACTAAAATATTATCTGAATTTATTGTTTTCAATTATCAGTGACTATCAATTTAAAAATATGTGTCAAAATATATTGTTAAATTATTAGATAAAAAAATAAACTAAAGATATTAAAATATAAAATTATTTTTTATAACATTTTCTAAACAAAATAATTTGAAAAATTTTTTTTCTTTTAAGTTCACCAAAAGTTAATTGTTAAAAAATTCCTAAGCAAAAAACAAATAAAAAAATAGATCGAATTTGTGGTTAACCGGTAAATCGCATGAACTCGACTGGTTTTTTAGTGTCAACCGGTCTGTTGAAACACTATAAACGTCGTTTTATAAAGTTAAAGGAAAAAAATAATTGAAATCAATAACCGCCAACGTTAAACCCACTCTCATTCTCATGTACTCACGCCCACATCATAGAAGAGAGAGAGAGCAGCTAGTCACCCCCACCTTCTCCATCGTGCGTCGCTCACTGTTTTCGTGGCCTCACCTCTGTTCGCGGTAGCTAGCTCACGTCCCTGTTCCGCATTTGTCTTCTTTGTAGCAAGACTTTTAGGCCTTGCAGCTTTGCACTCCTTGTCAGTTTTTGGGCCCTTGCCTTTAAATCGACCCTACTCCCTTCTCTTCCTTAACAAGACTTCATCTAAGTAGTATGCACACAGTCACACCATCACTCTCTTTCTCTTTACTCTCTTTTGATGTTCTAATAATTGCAGGTTCTTCGTCCGTTGCTGATGGTCATTGGATTTATTCTCTTAAGTGGAGAAGGTAACTTGTTTTAATTAGCTCTAAAACTTGTTTGAAAGAAATCATAATGTAAATTTTAATTAATTTATTTATTTTTATAAACAATATTGTTCTGGCTACAATTTTGGTGCACAGATGGTTGACTGATTCTATTACATTGAAAAAATCAGTGCATTTAGGGCTTCAAGGTGTGGCTCTAGCTTCTGGAATATTTGGAATTTGGATTAATTTTCATGGGAAGGATGGTATTGTGGTCAATTTCTATAGTCTTCATTCATGGATGGGTTTGATTTGCACTTCCCTCTTTGGAACAGAGGTACTGATAAGTATTCCGAGTTGTAGTAGCTATAACTTATGTGCATTTTAATTTTTTTTTAATTATAAATTTTAATGTTTGAATTTGAATGTGAAATTTTAGCGATGAAACATAGATAAGTTATTACGTGGATTGTGAAATTTTGAATTTTATTACTATACCAGTCATTGAACTTAAATATTTAAAAATTTATAATGTATTTCAATAATTTTATTTTATATTTAATTAAACAAGTTCGACTGTACTCAGAATATTGAATCATTCACTTAACTAATTCATTGACCGATTTGGTTCTTGCAACCTTGGTATATACTAAACTAACCTCATAATCCGAATGGCTTGCAATATGCATGTTCAACCAAGATTGCACTACTCAGTTTTCCCTTCTTTCTTGTTTTTCTCTCTAAAACTTGTCTCTGTCTTCCTTTCTAAAATCTTCCACAATTTCACAACTAAAACCCTAAGATTAGATTACATTATATAGAGATGTTCTCACCTATCTTATGTGCAGTTCAACCAAGGTGGGTTTGATTTATTTCGTTGGCACTGTCACTACCGCTCTTTTCAATTTTTTTAGTTTTTGTCATTTTGATTTTTATTTAAACAGAAGAAGGACGAGCTACATTGACGTGTGATAAACACATGGCTTCTTCCTCTTCCTCTTCCTCTCCAGCTCCGTTACAGACTACTATGCTTCTTGGTTCGCCTAGTTTCCCAAACGCCATTGCTTGGTCCCAAGACAACCTCCTTGCTGTTGCTACCACCCATTTCGTTACCATTCTTGTTTGTACTCTTCCCTTCTTTCGCTCTATTTTATGTATTTTTATAAAAAAAAAATGTTTTTTATTGCTAACTTTTTTTTGTCCTTTTTTTCCCTTGGTCAGAGACCAGACATGCCTCATGGACCACGTGGAATAATCAAAATCTCTCCAATTGAGCCATTCCTCTCTGGCTTTGTTGAAAGAAAAGGTCAAATTCATAAGCTACTCACTTGTTATGTTTTTTCTTTTATTTCTATAAGATTTTATTTTATTTTAATGGTTGGATCATGAAATTCATTCGGACTTAAAAGTTACTCATCGCCTGGTTTAAACGGATCCATATCCACAAAGCACAAAGCATTGGCTACACAAATGTAGGAAGCAGCTTTGTTAGTCGCTAAGGCTGTGTTTGGAAAGGAGATGGAGACTGAGACAGAGACAGAGATTGGGAGACTGAGACTAAATTAAGTCTCTATATTATGTTTGGTGTAAAGTGTATAGGACTAAGTTATGTCTTAGTATCTTGTTTGGTTCAAGAAGAATATGGAGATGAAATAAAGATATTTACTAAAATACCTTTAGTTATTAAAGAAAATGTTAAAAGTTTCAGTCTCCATCTTTAGAAATTTTAGTCTTGTTTCTCCACTTTTTGAGGTACTAAAGGGACTGGAATTTTGTGTTGTGAAACTAAAATTTTCGTTCTAGTATCTGGCAACCAAACACAATACTCAGTCCCGATTTCAGTCTTTGAAAACAAACACTACCTAAGAGTGGTTTAGTGGTGAGGAGTTTGGGTAGTATACATGAAGAACTAGGTTCAAACCTAGCTATAGTCGATATACAACACTATGGAGTATCCCATTCAATTATGAGTTGAGAGGACCTGATTTGGGAGGGAAGCCTGGCTATTATTGAAGAGGGGTTAGCCTATTTTCCTAGTAGTAGGGATGGGTAATCCCTTGATAAACCAGAAAAATAAAGGAACCATTAACGGGAAAACCACATTACCTTACATGGTCAATGCCAAACATGTGAAACTACTCAGTTGTTATACAGTATATGGAGATTTTTGTTTTTGGTAGTGCTCATATAGGGATGAGTTTTATGGTTTGGAGAGAGTTTTCTTTGTCATGTAACATGGTCAATCTTGATGTTTATTATTAATATTTGGTAAAAGAATTTTTAATCATTTTGAATGAGAGCTGCCAACCACAGAATGCTAACATTTCTGAATTGAATCATGCATTGCACAGATTTAATCTCTGGATGCCTCCTCCCTATTAGTTTGTACCGTGATGATAAGCCTGTTGTTCAGTCAATATCATGGTCGCCACTTGGCATTGCTTTGAATTCAGGGTAAGAATTTGATGGTTAGCAAGCAAAGATGCACAGTTATTTCTATTCAATGACAAAATTGATATTTTATTCGATAAGTAATATATATTATTTACAGGTGCTTGCTGGCTGTTTGCACTAGCGAAGGACACGTGAAGGTTTATCGTCCACCCTTTTGTGATTTCTGTTCAGAATGGATTGAGGTGTGTGCAATAAAAGTGGTTTATCATGTGGAATAGGAACTGATGCCATCTTTGTGTGCTTAAAGAAAACATGAAACTGAACTGTGAACTGCATAGTTCATATTGGGATTGGGATAGGGATATTGCTTCTTTTGAAAGCAGATCTGATTGAGAAAAGTTGTAATTTTGTAGCATCTTTGGAGAAAAATTAAATGTTAGCTGTAAATATGTAAAATAGAAAGTATGTTGTGTCTAATTCCTTTTTGCGTTTCCATTTATGGAACTGAAATTGAAGGTGTTTATAGTTTGCATGTTTAATTGCCTGCCAACTGCCACTATTCTTATTTTGTTTAGGTTGTGAACGTTAGTGAACGGCTGTTTGAATATTTGCAATGTACTGAGTTTCAAGGCACGGGGACTTCATTAGATTTTTCCAAAGTAAGTTATCTTATCCATCCATGTTCTTGGTTGGTTTTCTTTTTTCGTACTCTACTTGGGGTAGAATTAGTTATTCTGAGACCAGTCATGCTCATGATATATTTCATCTTTTGATATCATCTATTTTATGCCAGCAGAAAAGAAAAGATCAGATGATAATCAATAACTTGAAAAATGCTGTTTCAAAATAAGGGGACATTAACAAAGTTTATATGACCTGGATGCATGTTACTTATATATGTACGCACCCCAGACACAGTCTCTAGAGAATCTAATATTGGACTTTTGTTGAAATCGAGTCATGATGATGCTTGTTCTGATACAAAGTATATAAATTAAATGTGATATGGATTTAATTTCAAATAAAATAAAAAATGCTTTCTTTTGTCGTATATGCTTCATGAACAGAATGGCCATTTTTCTTGTTGGTAATATAAACTATGGTTTTTCTATAATAAGTTGTACATTCATTCTCATCATTTTTTTTACCGTAAATCATAGTTAACTACAGCTAAAACAATTGTGGTTAACTGAAACAATTTTATATATTTGTTAATTTGATTTTATGTACTTAAAGTTAGATTGTTCATGCAGAGAAATGCATCAGATGAAATAGATTCTGTGGCTAAACCTAAAAAGAAATCCTTGAAAACAGTGCCCGAGAACCACACGTTGCCTGTGATAAGTGCTGATCAATATGCTACTCGCAGTGCAATGCTAAGCTCAATTGTTGTTTCATGGTCTCCTTTACTGCATGATATTCACGCTACTGTCAGCCTACTTGCTGTTGGAGGGAAGTCTGGTAAAATTTCTTTATGGAGATTTTATGCACCAGATTGCTATACTATTGAGGGTGGAAAAATCCCATCTGCTGTGAAATTTGTTGGATTTCTTGAAGCACACAATTCATGGGTTACAACAATAAGTTGGTTGTCATTTTCTGTTAATTCCTCAAATCCACAAATTTTATTAGCTACTGGAAGCTCTGATGGGAGGTGAGTTAAAATGAATGATTCTTGACATAGCACCTTAGACTCTTGATTAAGTGGTCAATGTATTGATCCTCAGTTCCCTCACACTTCTAATTAGACTGCGTGTATGTTGTTACATTTTGCACCAAATATCTGACCTAAGCTGAAATATATGCACTTATCAGTGTCAAGGTTTGGTTGGGTGACTATCACAAATTGATTAAATCAACAGAAGTGGATCAGAATGTGTTCATTTTGTTGAAGGAGGTACTTTCTAGTTCTTACTTAAATTTCAGACTCTTGTCACTTCTATCTTTCTTTCTCAGCACTTCATTTACTGAGTTTTTAATTTCTAAATAGGTTATAACTGTCAATGTTGTCCCAGTTTCTGTACTTTCAGTAACTGTGCATGTTCAATGCTCTTCCAAGATGCTTTTAGCAATAGGCAAAGGTTCTGGCTCCTTTGAAATATGGCTATGTGACATATCTTCTAAGGAATTCAACAAGCTTGGTTCATATGATGCACATGACTATATCGTAGGTTTTTTATTTTATTTGTTCAAATATTATAATTCTATTCTTTTAATATTATTATTGTTCCTTTCTCTTGAGTTAGATGACTTCTTGAAGCTGCAATACTTTGTTGATTTCTTCAATGTTGATTTCCTCCAGGTTACTGGCTTGGCATGGGCATTTGGTGGAAGATGTTTGTACAGCTGTAGCCAGGTAAATTTATTTAAATAAAGTTATATTGTATGATTTTTTTTATATATTGTCACTTTATCTTCTATAAGATTTTTGAGTCATGGTTTAATTGATGTGACTAGATTTTTCTATATTGAAGAGGGAAGGACATTAAATATTTGTCTCGGATTTCAAAAGAAGAATGTGCTTACTCTTCCAATTTTCTAGAAATTGGATCTCTAAGCTTCTATCAATAACAGGGTTTCAACTTGGGCTTGTTTTCCAATATGACACTATTTTTAAAACTTATCATCAAAATGCTACCATTTTGCCACGGTTGCACCTTGTAATTTTTTCCTTTGCAATTTGACTTGGAGGCGCTTTAACGGGAAAGCGCCTTCCACGTGGAAAGCTCTAAATAGGGAAGTGTATCCAATTTAAAACGCTAAAGCGTTTAACACCTTCCTCTTTGGATGCGCTTAATGGGAAGGCCTTTTCAATATTGAAATCAATAAACGTAAAAGTGCTTCGATTGACTTGTGGAAATGAATAGCTTTTTGATTTACATAACATAATTATAGTTAATAATCAATAATTAACTAATATTAATATAAATATATTATTAGAGAAACTCTTGGGAGCCCGCATCTTTTAGTATTTTTTACCATAATTTGGCCAGCACAAACACTAAATTGTCTTTAACAAATAGATTTTACTAATTCATGTGTGCAAAGTCTGAAAAACTTGGGTGCAAACTATATTGATTCATGTGTGCAAAACTCTAATAAATATATGTGCAAATTATATGCTTGTTGTGTGCAAAACGTTTGTAAATATAGGTGCAAATTATTGCTGGCCAAAAATGATAATATTTGCTGGCCATGTAGCATTGCTCATATTATTATATTTAAATATATTTATCAATCTAACGAAGTTTAATAACATAAATTAAAACTGATTACTGAATTTTAATGTAAGAGTATTATTAGTCATAAAGAAATACAAAAATTATACAATGCAGTATAATGAAATACATAATCTTGCTTGAAGAAAAGTTTATATGATTTGGGGAAAAAAAAACTCAAGCTAAAAAAAAATCTTGATTTATAAGTTTTTGCCTTGTTTAGCTTTGGCACTTAAACAAGGCAAAAACGAGAAGACGAAGAAAAGTTTATATCATGTGCAAATTGTTTTATCTCCCCTCATCCTCCAAAACCATCTCATTTTCGCCTTTGTTCAAGCCCTAAAATAAAACGACATCATTTAGCCCCATGGCAAGTCAGAGCTAGTTTAGCATTTCATTCGTCGACTCAACGTCGGAAAGGGTCCAGGGACCAATATGGTGCTTGAAGCTGAATCTCGGGGACCAGTATAGTGAATTTTGAATATGAGAGGCTAAAATAATGAAAGCTGTGAATCTCAAGGACCATATGGGGATTTAGTCGTGATTGGTTTTTTAAATATTTGTAGGATAATTTAGTGCGTAGCTGGATTTTGCGCGATAGATGCCTAGAAGAAGTACCTGTTCATATGCCTCATAATAACAATTCATCCAGCGTATGTTATTTTTGTCCTTTTTTACTCTCTTTTCATATGACTTCTGCCATTTCCGCCCCTTAAGCAGACATGCACCTTTTTCCTTGCAGGCTTCAAATGATGTATATGATTCATGCCTTGGTGCAGCAGTTTCACCTGGAAATCTTGTTGTCGCTACTGTATGGTATTTTCTTTTATTTTCAGAAAATCTTTTCACTTGTACATACCCTGTGTGCATTGTCCAAAATCACAGGATTCTTGATTGCCCAGACAAAAATTAAAGGCAGTGCCCAAAAATCTAGGAATTTTGTATATCCCATCATCCTTTAATATGAAAAAAGCAAGAAACAGAGAATGAACTAGCAATCATCTTATAGATGCTATTTTTAAGAACATTTAGCTATCTAGTACTTGTTGAGTTCAAGGAACCTTGTTCACTATATAGGGAATCTCAATCAGAAATAGGGATTAGGTAGGGGTCTTTGACATTTGTTAGTGAGTAGAGGAGCTCTAAGTCTTCCTCATATTAGTAACTTTGTATATTGATGGACAGATGAACAGATTGTTTCTCATTTTTTCCCCTTTCTAACTACCAGTTCTAACATTGTTCTTTGCATTCATTTTGCAACGTTAACTAAACCATGTGTGATGAGTGAAGCAAATGCTCAAGGAGGGAACTTAATAGTGTTGTTTTTCTTTCTTCTTTTTTCTTTCCTCTTCTGAATTTGTTTTATTGATTCCAAAAAAGTGTGCGCGATTCCCAAGCTAAAAAATGATCTTGGCTTTCTGGAAGTTTTATGCATTTATCCAGAATATCTAAATCATTCTTCTATTAATTCAACGCATGTTGCTCTGGCCCTTTTGTTGGGACATAATCATAATAGTCTCTGGTTTGAATCTGTTGTCCCTACCTGTTGTCTGAAATCTAAATCACAGCTATTGAATGATATTCTTACTGATCACATCAGTAGTATCTTTCCACAGCTGTTCCATTTTTTTTAGTTGTTTAATCCAATTTTCTATTTAGCCAATGCATTCACTCATAGAAGCAGTCACCTTAGAGTTTAGCATTGATTTGTTAGCCCTAATTTAAAAGAAGATAATTCATGTTAATTTGAAGTTCCTACCTTTAATTTTATTTTATCTTTTAATTCCTCAACCAGGCATATGCTGCAAGAATATTTAGAAGTTTAATTTTTCTTCTTTGACTATATGAGGTTTCTATTGAGTATTTATACTTGTTTATTGCAGGTTCATTGCTTTGATGTTGAGAAACTGAATCGAATGTATGAAGGAAGGTACAAAATGATTTCTCAGCTTGAGTTCACCTTTTGGCATTCTGTTTTGGCTCTGTGTGAAGAGAAGGGGGGAATAGTTTGGAGATAAAAAAGTGTATAATTACCCGAATAATTAGTGTTTTGAACCAATCTTGTATACATGTCAATAGTTATTTTCCTACTAAGTATTTGTTTTCTTTGTCCTTGTCTATTGCTAACGAAGTTTTAATGAAAAAATTCCACAAATATGGAATTGTGATATTTTTGTTCTTGAACCATGAGCAGGGTACTGAGAGCAGCTATTGATTACCATTGGATTGGTGGGCTACATGTGGATATTTGCTTGAATCGTCCTGTTCCATTTTACACTGAAGAACATTCCGGTTTGGCAGAGAAAGATTTAACCAATTGGGGTTCCAATATCATATGGTCTTTGAACCAATATCAGTGTCTTGATAGGCCCCTAGTTCTTTTGGATATAATTTTGGCATTATTGGACTTCAAGGTCAGCATGCCAAGATATGTAGAGCATTTACTCATCAAGTGGATCTCTCTGTCTTTTCCGGGATTTCATACGGACCTTCCCAGTGAAAAGACTTTACTGCAGGTCTCTTCAAGTTTGTCAGGTGTTCCTTCTCGCATGCTACACTTGCTCAATATAATTTGTAGACGAGTAATGTTGGCGCAGCTGGATGCTGATGAAATCACACGAATATCCAGCGAAGTTCAAAACACTAAAGGGGAATGCTGTTCTATGGACGAACAAGTAACCAAGTGGATAGCAATTCTTGGAAGCAGTGAAAGAGAACTCCGTGAAAGGCTTGTTGGTTTTAGTTTTTGTGCTTCTCAAACTAGCAAGTCCCGTCCAGGGGCAACTCCTTTCCAAACCGGTCATTGGTATCCTGTTGGACTAGCACAAATGGAACAATGGATTGCGCTAAACAACGATCATGTACGTGGCGAGTTGAAATCCATTGCATCAGAGGTTACCAATGAGAAAAGGTAATATTTAGTACTAGAGTTTCAATTTCGAATTATATCGCTGCATGTTAAAATCATTTACTGATTACCTGACCACTAAGGTGGTTAAATATTGAAAAGTTGGAAACTTGGAATCATTTAATTAATGCTTTTATTATTCATCATTGTCTTGGTAATTTCTTGCTAAAGTTTCCTTGTGCAATAGAAAACTGCTTTAACTAAATTCCATAATGCTGCAAAAATCATTACTCAGTACATCAAATATGTAGTTTCAAAATTTTTCTTCATTTCTCATGATTATTTCTGTCCAGTAGATGTTCAGCTCTGGAGTCATGCAGTTATTGTTCAGCATCAGTTCCATTTGAGTCCCCAGAGTTTGGTTTATGTCAAGGCAAAACTTCAGGCAGTGGCAGCAATGATAAGCGGCATAAGTTATCAAGATGCGCCGTTAGTATGAAGGTTTGCCCTAGTATCCCACTGTGGTTTTGTGTGTGTTGCCATAGGGTGGCGTTTAGGTTGGCGCCTGACCCACTTTTTGGAATGTCTTCGTTTCAGTTTGATTCTGATTTTGTAACCAAATCTTTGTCTCGAGCAGTTTCCTCAAAACCATTGTGTCCCTATTGTGGGATATTGCTACAGAGACGTCAACCTGATTTTCTAGTTTCTCCATTACCTGTATGAGAAGACTTGAATTGTTAACAAATGTGATCATTTAATTTAACTTTAAGAGGATGTCATGCAGTCATGCTGTTATAGTAACTTGAACTTTGTGGCATTCAATAATGTGGACTTTGGTTTACATTATTAATGTGTAAACTCTATCATCCTCTATGGTACGGTAAAACACTAGAACCGAAAACCCCAGAAAAAAGAGATCATAAAGCCACTATAAAATTATTTTGATGAAAAGAAAACGAGTGCTCCACATGAGCAAGTGGAAGATATTTATGAACTATGATTCCACAAATGATCGAATATAATATATTATAATTCAACCGGAAATCGATAAAAATGTTACTGAAGGTGTTAATTTTCTAATCTTAAGCCCGTTTAAGAGTTTATTTCACATTTTAATATAACATTTAAATGTTCAGTTTTACTCTTCATATAATAATATTAAACACAATAAATAATGGAATATTTACATTGCAAATTAGTAATTAAGAGTTTATTTTAACAAACATTAGGCTAATGCTTGACACGGGATAACAAGAATATTAATTACAGGTTTAAATATATTTTTAGTCTCTAGATATGTAATATTTTGATAGTTTCCCTTAAAATATTTGAGCTTGTTTTGATCAAAATTTTTTTGATGTGTTTATTTTACCTTTAGTTTGTATTGTTCATCGCTCTCCTAAGTGATGCCTTTGTTCTTAGATGGAGGTATTGTTTTTTCAAGATTATTTTTGTTAGTATTTAAATCATTTGAATGCATATTTGGTAATTAATCCCAAATTTAATAGGGCATAAGTGCAGCTAACTAACGGGGGGACACTACAATGTACTGCCATTAGTATTTACAAAATAGCACCAAACGTAATGATCATTTTACCAAACCTTATTCAATAAATTGATTACGAAAATGGACTATGAAGCACAAACACAACATCTAAGTATTTGTGTCTCATATGCGCAATTGTCCAACGTACACCATATGCTATGTATTCAGATAATTACAAGAATAGAGATAACAATAAAAATGGTCCATTTTAATTCGACAGTAAAAATAATTCTCTAGTTTTTAAATTAATCAAAATAATCTCTCAACTTTAAACCGAAAATTAAAATACTCCCTCAATCAATAACTAAGTTAACGGCATTAACAAAAATTTTATGTGGCACATTAACTTCACATTGGCATAATATTAGACAGAAATAATAATCAAAATGTTCCTTTAGTTTTTAAAATTAATCAAAAGGATCGCTCTATTAGATTTGCAAGAAAGCCAAACTCTTTCTCCTCCAATATTTAAAAATATAATTTCTTCATAAGCTGGTCCAAAAGAAAAAAAAATACTAGACCCAAAGTGAATAGAGCCCAAATCAACAAAGGCCAAAAAGTCTAAGTCCACTCTCTATCAGAGTGTCCAACCCCTTCACGTCGAGCTCTGCGCAGAATCTCAATTGTACTTACAAATATGCTTATATATCTAAATATGAGATCTCAATAATTCCGAGAATAAAAGAGGAGAATACTCACCTATCATGATAGATGAATAAGTTACAGAAAGATAACAACTTATTTTTTCTATAATATAAATATCCCATCAAACTCAGGTATTTTGCAACTCTAATCTACACAAAATTTGCCTAAAACTTTTTTTAACTTAAGCATCGGAGTCCCTTATAGGTACCACACTCCAATCTCTTCGAAGAACATGGACGGCATTGCTTCGTCGGAGGAAATGTCAGAGCATCCCAAAAAAAGAGCTTGGACCTCATGTTCAAGCCCAACTCACATTGGTTTCAGCAGGTAAGCCTCAGAACATTAGCGTCGTTGCCAGGGACCTGGAATCCAACAACCAACCATGGAAGATAATTACTCAGAAGACAGACACACGATATCCGAATCAGAAAACCAAGAAAAAGAACAGATCAATGATTATCAAGCACTTGTTATCCCTTCACAAAGAAATAGGACACCGACGAAGGAAGAGACAGGAACGACCATGGAGGATGAAGATTGGGATCTGAAGTTCAAAGACCTAGAGGCTCGGGTGATAGAGATGCAATGAAGCTAATGGGGCTGGTCCATGGACATCAAGATTGGTTGGAACAGTTCGAGATTGAGCTAAAACAATAATGTGAATCTGAGCAGGTCCTGTAAAGAGAAGTACGATGACGCAGGGACCTGGAGAAAAAACTAGAGAAATTGGTGTCTGATCTCAAGGGTAGACAACCTCGAACTGATCGGGAATCCACACTCTTGGGAAGTGAAAACCCCTTCTCAGAAGAAATCATGCGAGCAAAGGTTCCCAAAGAGCCCGGACATGAATATCTGTGACGGTACAATCGACCCCGCTATTACCTAAGCAATTTCAAAAGTCGAATGTATTTGGCCGATGCCTCAGATGCAACTCGGTGCAAAGCATTTCTAACTACCTTAACTAAGGCAGCAATGAAGTGGTTCGACAATCTCCCTCCTAGATTGTTGACCAGTTTCGATGACTTGGCAAGGAGTTTTCTCACCTGATTCTCCATCCAAAAAGACAAAGTTAAGCATGCTTCAAATCTCTTGGATATTTGGCAAGAGGTCGAAGAGACCCTCAGGTTTTACATGGAAAGGTTCAACAAAGAATGTTTGGAGATTCAGAACTTTTCCACCGAAACAGCTATCATGAGGCTCAGTAATGGCCTCAGAGAGGTCCTTTCTTACAATCCATCTCAAAAAGGCACCCGACTTCTCTGTACGAGGTCCAAGAGCAAGTTGATAAGTACATCAACATGGAAGAAACTACATAACTGAAGAAACCGATGTCGGGACAAAGCAGTCAACATCAGTCTAGAGAAAAAGAGAAAAAATCAAAGAAAAAAAAAGAGTACAACTCGAACAGGCCTAGAAGATACCATTCCTATATGGTGCAGATTTAGAAAACCACAAACTAACCGGTAAGTGCACTGGGTCGTATCAAGTAACTCCTTAGGTGATGAGTGAGGGTCGATCCTACGAGGATTGATGGACCAAGCAACAATAATTGAATGATTTACTTAGTCAGACAATCACAAAGGAGTGTTTTGGGTTCAAATTGCATTAATCAATAATTAGAGAAATTAAGAAAGTAAACAGTGAATTGAGGTGTGAAAATTATATGAGAAAATAGTTACGGTTTTGGAGATATTTACTTTTTCGGATTAACAATTCTTATAAACCACTTTGATTATGCAAAGATTCAATTCACAACAAACTTTAAGTGATTAGATTCTAATTCCTTGGTAATTTAATCCTCCTCTAACTCAATCAACTGCCAATTCCTTAGTCACTTAATCTAATTAAAGGGTTTACGTTCAAATCTTAGTTTATAAGCCACATAAAACCCTAATAATCCAAAGACGATATGTTTATATGTCACGTATCACATTAAGTTCAGATAGTTAGAGAATTACGAGAATTCAGTTTCAAGTTATTATTCAGGTAAGATAACTTTTTCAAGATTCAACAAGAATTCAAGTTAGAAAAGAGTTATTTTTCAATATACTCTAATCCATAGGATGAAGAACGAAATCGATTCTTAAATGTAAATTAATGCCTAAATCAGAAGTAGAAAACAATAGTTATTAATCCATCTAAATAAACATAGCTCCTAACCTTAACAATGGAGGTTTAGTTGCTCATGGTGCAGAGAATCCTAAAAAATTGTACAAACTGAAAGTGCGGAAAAAGAGAAGAGAGCCCACAGGTTGAGATATCTTCTCTTTTATATATGATCCTAATTGATTCAGAAATTAAATTCAAAAACTTAATTAATATCTTTTTCTAATTAAAAATAAATTAAAATATAATTTAAAATATACGGACTTGCTTTTTTGAGAGTGGGGGGCCACCCTGGGTCTAGGTACTGGCGCCAAACGCCGAACAGGCCAGGTGGCGTTTGGCACCACATGAAGCAATTGGGTGGCGCCATACTTGGAGATCCTGGCGTTTGGCTTGAAAGGCAATTGATGGTGCCAAACTTGGAGATCATGGCACCATACTTGAGAATCATGGCGCCATATATGTACTACAGAACAAAACACATAGAAATCACCTACAAAAGAAAAACAAAAAAAATATACTTTAAAGAAGTCAGGCATTACTACAGAAATGAACCCAGGCATATCTAGCCATGATCAAGATCAACATAGACCAGAAAAATGGCCTTAACACACATAGTTTCAAAATGGAACCATCATCAAGAGGAGATAATGGCACTATTTTAGGGGCAAGACAAAACCACTAAATCACAAGGTATTAAGCATACTATTGCAGAAAAAAATGTATTACACAGAGAAATTTAACTACATAATCAGAATCCACTCCAAGAAACTCAGGAGCATGAATTTACAATAAAATTGGCATTCTAGCTATTCACAAGCAAGATTTTACAAGAAACAGTAACTATAGAGGCAACATTGTTAAAAGAAACATTATAAAAAGCTCTAAAAACCTAGGAAAATCACATCTAGCACTCTTTTTACAAAAGAGATTACACAAAAGATCATAACTACAATGAAACAGAAAATGCAAAAACAATAAAAAGGAAGAAAAAACCAACATTGCAGATGAAGATTCGGTGAAAAAAAGCTATGCGCATAATGCAATCCTTAATAAAGGAAAATTCCAAAAATTCACAAGAAGGAGGCTCCGAAGAAGGAATCGTCTTTCACCAATGTTAGAGATATTGTAAAATAACTTGAGAAAGAGAAAATGGTTTCACAGTGAAAGTGATAGAAGAGTTTACACAAAGATAAAGAAATGGAAAAAGAAGAAGGGAATGAGGCATGCTTATACAGATATAAATAGGGGGCAAAATTGTGAAATTCGCTACTTTAAATAACGTGTGCGGTTACCAAGGTAACTGAAAAGACGCGTAATGTTGCGGCAATTTCAAATCACGTCGAGAATTCTAACCTGTCCCCTCAGATGTTGAGAACCCAACTTGGTCAAACTGCTCAAGCAACAATGGCGAGGCTCGAAGAAATGACTTGATTGAATGCTCGAGCCCGATCTATAAGAAATCGACCTCAAGTAGGGAAACTATTCATATCCTGACCCAGATATAAAAGCCAAGCCTAAAGTGAATAGAGCTCAAATCAATAAAGGCTAAAAGGTCTAAGTCCACTCTATCAGTGTGTCCGACCTCTGCATAGAATCTCAACTGCACTGACAAATATGCTCATATATTTAAATATGAGATCTCAACAATTCCTAGATAAAATAGGAGAATACCCACCTACCATGATAGGTGGATAAGTTACAGAAAGATAACAACTTATCTTTCCTAAAATATAAATATCCTATCAAACTCAGATATTTTTCAACTCTAATATATACAAAACTTGCCTAAAATCTCTGCTAACTTAATCATTGGAGCCCCTTGCAGGTACCACTCCCAACCTCTCCGAAGAACTCAGATGGCATTGCTTCGCCAGAAGAGACATCAGAGTATCCTACCAAAAAAGAGCTTGGACCTAACGTTTAGGCCCAAATCAAACTAGTTTCAGATAAACCTCAAAACGTAACTCTTATCATAAATGGGGATAAAAATAGAGTTCATAGACCTTAAGTATGTAATTAGCAATTTATATAATCAAATCTAACATTAACGACTCAAAATAAAAGGCTATTGTTTATACCTTGGCCCAATAAATAAAAGCCAGGTCCAATAAGAGATTAAAGGCCCATCAGGAAAGGTGGCATTCTCTATGTACCCGACCTCTTTAAAGAGGTCAAACACCAGTAAAAAGGGGCAAAGCTTTACCTGCTCAAAGCAGGTAACTACCCATGGAAATCTTGACTGGAATTTTTATCTTCCCTGATAAGATAAGTCCTAACAAACTCCCAAGATAAAGGGAACAGTTATCCATAATAAAAGATGGAACTACTCCAATAAAGGTGGTTATCGACTCTACTATAAATACACTGACACCCATCAGGTACCACCCCCACCTCCTCACGAAAAACTCGGACAGGCGGCACCTCGGCACCAAAGAGGTCGGACGCTGCCATACTAAGGGATCTGGACCTCACGTTCAATCCCAAATCAACATTTCAGGTAACTCTTGGAACATTGGCGCTGTTGCCGAGGACTTGGAATTTACCCTCTAACAATGGCAGACCACCAGCATGAAGACGGCCACACGGCATCTAAATCTGAGAAAGAAGCTCAGCTAGAAGGCTAGACCATCATGCTTCCACCTCCACCACATAATCCTCAAGGGTTCACAGCGAATGGACTTCAGGAAATCCTCACCGAAGAAGGATCCATTCTGAAGTCCATCATCTCGAGGATGAGAACCTCTCTCATACAACCGAGATCCTGGACCTGGTTCATGGCCAGGGGGATCGACTACAACAGCTCAAACATGAGGCTGAACGACAAAGGGTAGCAGAATGGGAGTTACGAAGAGAGGTGAGACGACGAAAGGAGCTAGAAGATAAGCTCCGGAAGCTGGAAGCTTATCTACAAAATAGGAATGACCGGGTGGTTCATGGTGAAAGCCCCTTGGGAGGAGAAGATCCGTTCACAGAAAAGATCATGAGGGCTAAAGTTTCCAGAAATTTCAAATCACCCGACATGGATCTCTATGACGGAACATCCGACCCAAGCCATTACCTCAACAACTTTAAAAGAAGAATGTATTTGGCCGATGCTTCCGACGCCACCCGTTGTAAAGCCTTCCCGAATACTCTAACGAAGGTAGCCATGAAGTGGTTTGATAACTTACCACCCCGATCAATAACCAGTTTCGACGACCTTGCTAGAAAGTTTTTAACCAGATTTTCTATCCAAAAGGATAAAACCAAGCACGCCCCAAGCTTGTTGGGAGTTAAGCAAGAAGTCGGCGAGACTCATTGTGACTATATGGAAAAGTTCAACAAGGCCTGCCTAGAAATTCAAAATCTGCCCACTAAAGCCGTGATCATGGGCATAGTCAATGGTCTAAAGGAGGGACCATTCTCCCAGTCAATATCCAAACGATACCCGACTTCTTTGAACGAAGTTCAAGAAAAGGAAGAAAAATACATTAACATAGAAAAAAATTCCTGACTTAGGAAACCTTTCTCACAAACAAACCTGCCCTACTACCCTCAAAAAAGGAAAAGGAGCCCAAAAAGAGAGAAGAAGAGAACTAGAACATAGAAATCATAACTACACTCCTTTAAGGGTTTTCCTGGTGGATGTGTACAGAGAAATATGCCATATGGAGAAGCTCCCACCTCCTCGTCTGATTAAACACAAGAAAGCTGAAAGTCAGACAGAATATTGCGAGTATCATAAGCTCTATGGGCATTCCACCAATGAATGTTACGACTTAAAGAATATCATAGGAAAGTTGGCCAGAGAAGGCTGACATGACAAATACTTGGCCGACAGATCGGATGACCCAAGGAAAAGAAGACGAGATAAAGAAAGAAGATAACCAAAATGCCCTCCTCACACCCCAGAACGACATATATACATGATCAATGGGGGTTTGCAGGAAGAGGAATATTAAAATCCTCATGAAAAAGACACCTCAAGGAGGTATATCAAGTCAGGGAAGACAACCAATTGACTGACCTGCCCACTATCTCGTTCACTAAAGAACATGCTAAAGGAATACTACCTGCACATGACGACCCTGTGGTGATAACTATGATATTGGCAAATGCTAACCTCCACAGAACCTTGATAGACCAAAGTAGCTCGGCTGATATCTTGTTTAAATCCGCTTTTGACAAGCTCAGGTTTGAAGAAAAGGATCTAAAGGCATACCCAGATAACCTCTTCGGACTGGGAGATACCCCAATCCGACCTCTTGGTTACATCTTATTGTATACTGGTGCGCATGTACGCAAAACCCACACTATTTCGTACAACAGCAACAGTACTAGCAAGTGCACTGGGTCGTCCAAGTAATACCTGAGCGAGTCAGGATCGATCCCATGAGGATTTTGGCTTGAAGCAAGCTATGGTTGTTTTACAGGTCTTAGTCAGGCAGAATCAAAAGGTCTTTGGATTAGAGGAAACTATTCATAATTTGTATTTGTAAAACAAGTGTTTTCAGGGATAGGAATAGAGTTGAGAGTTGGAGTTGCTTTGTCTTTCTGAACTAACTCTGGTACTATTATCTTCTTTGCTTGTGAATGATCTTCTTCTATGGCAGGTTGTAAGTGATCAAAGCCATTGCCAGTGGTCATTGATCTCCTCTGCTACAGAATGAACACGGCCGTGGCCATTAGCCGTGGTTACTCAATCTGACGAAGGGCGAAGCGCATAGCAGTCCATTCTCTTGGCGATTCTACTCAAAACGCCACAGACAAGGTCGAATCTTCCGGATCAGAGAACGCTGCTTCTTTGGATTCTATCCTATACCTTGGAGACCCTAATCTCCCTGGAGATCAGCTGAATTGGTGTCTCGAGAAGTCTCCAATGAAATCGTGGATTAACCGTCTGAGAGATGTATAAACATAGCTGTTGGCTCGTGCTTTTCTTCCAGGTATTCACACGAACCCAAGTAGACGCGGGTGTTTTTCAGGCACGTTCGTCTTAATGTGATGAACAGAGCTAATTTATCAGATCATCCTGCTCACCACGATGAAGATCGGAATATATATCTTAGAGATAGATCAAACACGGATCGAAGAAGAAACAATAATACTTTTTATTAATTCAAGGACTCAGCAGGGCTCCTCCCCTCAACCTAGGAGGTGTAGAAACTCATACTGAAGGTAAAAACAATAGAAAAACGTGAATAATGAGAAAAGTGATGTCCATTCCCCCCTAAATTACATAGATCAAATCCTTTAAATACTAAACAAATGACTAGTAAGGTTAAATTAGTCTATCTAGTGCTAAAATTCACTTCTGGGGCCCACTTGGTGAGTGTTTGGGCTGAGCTTTAATGAGATCCACGTGCTATGAGGCTCCTTGGGTGTGGAACGCCAGATAGGGGGTCCTCTCTGGGCTTTTGGACGCTGGGCTCTGCTCTTTGGGCGCTAGACACCTGGAAGGGGGCAGGAAGCTAGCGTTGGATGCCAGTTTTGGGCCTTCTAATCCAAAGCAAAGTATGGACTATTATATATTGCTGAAAAATCTGGAAGTCAGCTTTTCATAGCCATTGAGGGCCCTCCATTTGGACTTCTGTAGTTCCAGAAAAGCTCTTCCAAATGCAGGCAGGTCAGATCTGGACAGCATCTGCAGTGCTTTCTCTGTCTCTGAATCAGACTTCTGCTCCAACTCCTCAATTTCATCCAGAAAATACCTGAAATTGTCCAAAAATACAAAACTCATAGTAGAATCCAAAAATGTGAATTTAACACTAAAACCTATAAAAACTACTAAAAACTATATGAAAATGATGCCAAAAAGCGTATAAAATATCCGCTCATCACAATACCAAACTTAAACTGTTGCTTGTCCCAAAGAAACTAAAAATACAGTAGGATACAAAAGAAAATTAAGATACAATAAATTTCTAAGTTTCAAATGAAGCTTAGTTAAAATTAGATGAGCGGGACTTAGTAGCTTTTTGCTTCTGAATAGTTTTGGCATCTCACTATCCATTGAAACTCAGAGATGTTGGCATCCTTAAGAACTTAGAATCCAGATGATATTATTAACTCTCTTAGTTAAGCTTATTTTGATTCTTGAACACAGCTTTCTGAGTCTTGGCCGTGACCCTAAGCACTCTATTTTCCAGTATTAGCCCCGGATACATTCATGCCACATACACTTTACCTGGATGAACCTTTTTCAGATTGTGACTCAGCTTTGCTAGAGTCCCCAGATAGAGGTGTTCAGAGTTCTTAAGCACACTTTTTTTGCTTTGGACCACGACTTTAACCGCTTAGTCTCAAGCTTTTCACTTGACACCTTCACACCACAAGCACATGGATAGGGACAACTTGGTTTAGCCGCTTAGGCCAGGATTTTATTCCTTTCAGCCCTCCTATCCACTGATGCTCAAAGCCTTGGGTCATTTTACCCTTGCCTTTTGGTTTAAGGGTTATTGGCTTTTTCAATCTGCCCTCCTTTTCCTGCATTTTTGGGAAGTAATGGATTTTTCTGCTTTTTATTTTTATTTTTTTTCTTTTTTGCCATTTTTTTCTTTCTTGCATGCATATAAATTTTTTTTTCTTTTGCAACATGCTTTTTGTTTTGCTTTTTGATGCTTTTTCTTTCTTCAAGAATCAATTTTCAGATTTTTCATATTATCAATAATATTTTTCCTTTTTCCTTATTCTTTCAAGAGCTAATATTCTAAAATTTCAACTTCAAATATGCACTGTTTAACTCAACCATTCAGAAAACAAAATCAAATGACACCACATAAAACTAATTAAACTAATCTTATTTTAAACTTGAAATTCATGCACCTCTCAGTTCTTTTCAGATAAAAATTTTTATTTAGGCAAGGTGAGAGATATATGGAACATTTTACAGCTTAAAGACATCAAATGAAAATGATCATGCAACTAGGACAAGAAAACAGATAAATAAATAGACAAAAAATAGAAAAATAACAGGAAAGGAGTAAAAGAGAACGAATCCACCTGAATAATGGTGGCCAGTGCTCCTTCTTAAGGATCCCACGTAGTGCTTGATCTCTTCTATGTCACTCCTTTGTCTTTGTTGAGGCGGTTGCACAAGCTCATGTGCATGCTCTCTAGTTTGCTCCATCCTCTTCTTCTATACTTAAGAGTGGTAGAAGTCACAAAGCAAAGCTTTTGCAACACCAAACTTAAGAGTTTTGCTCATCCTCGAGCAAATATGATCAATGGGGAAGAAGGTGGGGGGTAGGTGGAGCTTCTGTGGGACCTCTTGGTCTTGAGAGGCTAGGGAATTCCAGATTTCTTGCTTCTCTGCACTGGCGTTTGAACGCCCAGTGGCTGCTCCTTGGCTGGCGCTCTTTCCGAAGTGTTCTGTTTTCACTGCTGTGAATTCTATCTCTGGACTGATGCACATGATCATGACTCTAAGACAGAACAAAAAATAAAATAAAATAAGGTTCAGTAAAGTTAGGTTGCCTCCCAACAAGCGCTCTTTTAAAGTCACTAGCTTAACCTTCAGCTCCTTAAGAAGGTGAGTAAGGGCTCAGATTTTCACCCCTTACAGTGAATTTTCTGCTTGTCCTCTTATAAATGAGCTCTACATGCTCTAGAGATAGGACACAACTCACTGTATGTGGCAAGACTGGATTCTTAGTGAAGACAACTCTCATGCTAGGTGAGAGGCCTTCAGTTGGAACTTTCTTGCTCCTCTAGCCTTTAAGTACTTTCTTTTTAGTACCTCTGTGCTTAGATCTTGTTGAGGGCTACCCAACACCAAACTTAAAATTGATATCTGGGGGCTCTGCCGAGCTCTGCACAGAAAGAGAGGGTTGGCACACTAGGTGTTACACTGTTATCTCTCTTTTAGAGGGAGAGCTAGGATGAGGCATCTTGAATAAGATGTGATCCTCCCCTAACTTTAGGGTTAGTTCTTGATGGTTTAGAAGTTATAATAAACTCTCGTTGCAATTATAGTCACTAAACCAAGCAATCAACCTTTCTTACAAACGTTTTGGTTGTCACAAGTAACAAACCCCTTTAAAATTGATAACCGAGTATTTAAACCTCGGGTCGTCTTCTCAAGGAATTGCAGGAAAGTATGTTCTTATTATTGGTTATGAGTCTTGTAAATTGGGGGTTTGAAAGTAAGGAACCAGTATGTTAAATGATAAGAAAAATAAAATAGAAATAATAAAATAAACTCTTGGCAAGGTATTAGAACTAGAAGTCCTATCCTTATCAATTGTGATGAGAATTGGATCTTAATCCCACTTTGTTAACCTCTAACTATGAAAGTAATTCAAGTGGATTAATTAGCTTAATCCTCAGGTCCTAGTCAATTCCTATGGAAAGACTAGAGTTATTGGAGCAACTCCCAATTTCAACCACTGCTTTATTTGACAGCTCAAGCGTTACCAATTACTTAACTAAATCCAAAAGGAAGAAAATATCTAAATTAAATTAAAAGCATTCATAAATAGAATAAAATAATCATAAACTGAAATACCTCAAATTATTAATTAAGAAAATCCTAACATGAAGGGTTCATAAGCCAGTTGGGCAACATAAGTCAAATACAAATAAAAAGCATTAGAGTATATAAAAGTAAAAGAGAAACATAAATTAAAGGAACATTGAACCTGTGATGAACAAGAAATAATCCTAAATCCTAAAACTAAATCCTAAGAGAGAGGAGAGAACCTCTCTCTCTAAAAACTACATCTAATCCTAAAAATTATGAATTGTGAGCTTGTTCTCATGAATGAATGGATTCTCTCACTTTATAGGCTCTAATCTGTGCTTTCTGGGTCGAAAAATGGGTCAGAAATAGCCTAGAAATCGCTGGTTGCAAAATCTGCCACGCTGGTTTTTCGTTACTGCGACGCGTCCGTGTGGAGCACGCGTTCGCGTCACCTAGCGTCAGGGAAAATATGTCATATTATATATTAAATCGAAGCCTCGGACGTTATCTTTCTAACGCAACTGAAACCGCATCATTTGGATCTCTGTAGCTCAAGTTATGACCGTTTGAGTGCGAAGAGGTCAGGTTGGACAGCTTAGCAATTTCTCCAACTTCTTGTATTCCTTCCACTTTTGCATGCTTTCTTTCCATCCTTTGAGTCATTCCTACCCTGTAATCTCTGAAATCACTTAACACACATATCAATGCATCTAATGGTAATAAGAGAGGATTAAACATAGGGAACTTAAGGCCAAAGAAGCATGTTTTCAATCAAAGCACATAATTAGGAAGGCAAATGTAAAACCATGCAAATAGTATGAATAAGTGGGTAAAGAGTTGATAAAAACCACTCAATTAAGCACAAGATAAACCATAAAATAGTAGTTTATCAACTTCCCCACACTTAAACATTAGCATGTCCTCATGCTAAGCTCAGGAGAAGCTATAATAGAGTGAACAGGAATGATAGAATGTATGAATGCAACCTATCTGTATGGATGCAACTACATGAAGAATGCTTTTTTTTTTTCTACTTGGTTTAAAAGTAAATAAATTCTCCAAGAATAAATATGAACTGGATTTCACTAATTCAAATCATATGAAGTACAAATAGGCTTGTAGAAGAAAATAGCTCATGAAAGCCAGGAACAAAGAATCAAACATCGAACCCTCACTGGTAGTGTATACACTCTAATCACTCAAGTGTTTAAGGTTTGATTCTCTCAATTCTCTACTAACCTTGCTTTCTAAGGCTTGCTCTTCATCTAACAATTAACATAAATTTAATGCACAGATACACATATCAAGATGTCTTTTAAGGGTTGTAATGAGGTTAGGGTCAAGGTAGGATTGTATTTGGCCAAGTGGACTAAAATCTGAATCCTTAATTAACTTAAACTTTCCACCTAACTTAGACAATCCATGTAATCATAATACAAAACCTAACTGTCCATTAACCATGTTTTTCACATATTCATGCATTCTAATTTTAAGTACAGTACATATGCATTGCTTTCACCACTTACTTTGGGGCATTTTGTCCCCTTTTTGCTTAATTGCTCTTTTTTTTTCTTTTCTTTTTCTCACTTTTTTTTTCTTTTCCTTTTTCTATTTTTCTTTTCTTAATAAATTTAAATTTTTTTCTTTTATTTTTCTCAATGCATATGATTAAATTATTGGATGCATGAATCATGTCCTAAGCATTTTTCACATTTTCGGAAAATTCTAACATACTCAATTCTCAAACCAAATGTTTCCAAATTCACTTCCCCACACTTAATTCATGAGCACTCTCACTAGTCTAAGCTAACCAAAGATTCAAATTAAGGACATTATTGTTTTCCGCTTAGAGTTAATGATGTGCTAAAGTAAAGAACAAAGGGGTATAATAGGCTCAACATTGGTTTGCAAAGAATAATGAAAGGGTAAGGCCATATGGATATGTAAGCTCAGTGAAACAAAGGCCTCAATCATGTAAGTGTATGCATACATCAAACCATGAAAATATAGAATTAAGCAAGACAAAGATCACAATTTTAGAGAGAACAACACACACCACAAATAAAATATTGGTTGGTAAAATGCAACCAATTCAAATAAGCTCAAAAATCTCACAGGTTTTGTGTGTTCGAGCTCTAAACCATGTTCCAGTATAATATTTCTTCAAACAAGTTTAACATTAAATTTTATTCAAATTAGTGAAATGCTCTAAAAGGTTTCTTGAAAGAGAAAATATTACTTTAACCAAGTGGAAAAATATGCACAAAATCAAATAATCATGCAATCAAACATGCAAATGCAACAACTAACAAGGAAAATAAACCATTGGTGTTGAGATAGAAGAGTAACTAACCCATGAAGATCGGTATCGACCTCCCCACACTTAAAGATTGCACCGTCCTCGGTGCATGCTGAGATGTGCGGGTGGACGGGTTGTTCCAACTGATGCTTTTCTTCAAGGATTGTGCAAATGGACTCGTTTGTTTTCCCTTATAGAAGTTTTTCCCTTTTTCCGTCTTCGGTGGCCAGCCTAAAAGAAGAGAAAAAGAAGAACAGTAACCCAGAAATAAAGATAAAATAAAATATGGTTGGGTTAATGCCAGATAATGAGGGTCTCAATTACATGGTAGCTACAACATGCAAAGTACATGGCAAATCAAGAGTGCAAAAATTTGCAAAAATAGGGAAGAGAGTGTGGGTAAGGAGAGATAATATAAATTCATGTCAATGTAAAAGTAATACAGGTATAAAAGATTGGCATTGATATAAATAATATTACCTATCCAAAACAAGTCACTAAGTATCCAAAATAATTCAAGAGAAGATGCAATAGTTAAATAAGAAAATTAACACCAAAGCAAAAATAATGAATTTAGAAAAGAAAATAAAAATATGCACAGAAGTAAAATATAATAAATAAAAGTATGTAAATAAATTAGGTAAAATAGAATGGAAGTGAAAAAGGATGAGAAGTTAAAAAAGATAAAGTAAGAAAGAAAGAAGAAAGAAGAAAAGATGGAAGAAATTAGGATTGGGGAAGAAAAGATAAGATATTTGGCTGATCTGGATAAGCTGTGCGCCGCATGTGACGTGGACGCGTGAGTGACGCGGTCGCGTGGTGCGCGATAAGCTCAGGTTAGACGGATGCGTGGGTCACGCGATCGCGTGGCCTGATTTGTGCGATTAGTGCGAGTGCAACCTCGCGTTCGCGCAACTCTCTGTTTGAAACTCTTTTGCCAAATTTTGGGTGACGCGGTCGCGTGGTTGGCGCGAACGTGTCAATGGCCATTTTCTTAAAATGACGTGGCCGCGTGGGGCACGCGGTCGCGTGGGGCACGCGGTCGCGTGGTAGGGCTTGGGCTTCCAGCACGAGTCCAGCCCAATTCCAGCTCAACTTTCAGCCATACTCCTTTTTTACGTCGATTTACAGGGCCACGCGGTCACGTGGGTGACGCGGACGCGTGGGAGGCATTTTTCCCATATGACGCGGACGCGTCAGCGACGCAGTCGCGTGGGTCAAATTGTGCCAAAGGCACGCCTCCAGCCACGCTCTCGCGTGACTCTCTGTTCGATTTCTTTTCTTCCCAATGCACTGGTGATGCGGACGCGTCAGCAACGCTGCCGCGTCATGTGCATGTTTTTTTTATATATATATAAAAGTATGTAAATGCAGATGCACGAAATGTACTAATAAAGAGAAGAGTTATTGAATAGGAAAATTAAAAATAAAGAAAAGAACAATCATACCATGGTGGGTTGTCTCCCACCTAGCACTTTTAGTTAAAGTCCTTAAGTTGGACATTTAGAGAGTCCTTTGTTATGGTGGCTTGTGCTTGAACTCATCCAGGAATCTCCATCAATGTTTGTAATTCCAGTAGCCTCTGGGATCCCAAACTAGGCGCAGAAAGCCTTCAAGCAGGTTAAAGCAAGTGACAAGGTCCCAAGAGTGTTGATTGCCAGAATGAATTCTGGGGTCCCAAATCTTGCTTTTGCACCCATCTTCTAGTTGATTATCATGATTCCATCTAGGTGGTTCAGTCTTAGAATTCTCACTAAAGCGTCCAAACAACTTCTCAGACCCATTCGATTGAGTTCTACACCAACCTTTGCGTTTAAACTTAAAGCTTCCAACCATAATGAACCTTGCAAGACAATTCTTACCACTGGCCATCTTCCTCTTACTTTTAATGCCACAAAGAGCTCTAAGTTGACCATCTGTCTCCAGTAGACCATATTCAAGTGGGATTAGAAAGCTAAGGGATATGAATTTTACCCACTTGAATGTTGTGAAGGATGATGGCAACTTAGGGGGAGGTATTTCTAACAAATTTGCAAGCTCCACTCCCTTGGGCTCTTCTCTGACAACTTCCACCTCCTTGTAAGCTTCTTCAATTTCAACCTCTTCCTCTTGGTAGCCTTCTTCCAATTCAATCTCCTCTTCACTGCTTTCCAAGGGCATGGGAGGTTGTGCTTCTTCTTCTTTAATCTCCATCTCTTGACCAACCTCTTCCAAGTATTCAACTATGATATACTTTGGAGGTTGTACACCATCCTCAACATCAAATGCAACCATCTTGGAAGGAGGCTCTATGACTGGACTTTCCAATGGAGGTACAGCATCTCTTAAGTCTGCAACCACTTCTTTCTTTTTAATAATTGCTGCTTTGTCCAGTTGTTTAAGTATGAAATCGTACTCATCCTCGATGATTTTCTTTCCATGACAACTCCTTTTAACTACTCTTTCATCTTCAAGGGTCTCTCCTACCTTTACCCGTAGGGCCTCCTCTAGCTCTTTATGAAGTATGGATTCGCGAAGATGATTCCTTCTTTTCTGTTCCATATCAATAGCATAATTGGGATCATCTTGCTCTTGGATTGATAGATGTGGGTGCTCTTCCATGGAGGGTGGTGATGGGATGAAAAGATCATTATGTGGTTGAAAAGGAAGTGCACTAGAGCTTGAAGGTTGAATATTGGAGGTAGAAGGTTGGTTCATGCGGGATATAAGATTTTGGAGTGTAGAGGTGAGACCAATGATGTTAGAGATGAGTGTATTGTTATCCAATGGAGGTTGGGGTGGATCTATGTATGGCTCATTCGGTTCATACGGTGGTTGGTACGGTGGATGTGGGTTAGGGTCATATGGAGGTAAATGGTGTAAATGGGCTTGTGAGTTTGGTGGTCTAAAGTCATGTTGAGGAAAGGGTTCATATGCATATGGTGGTGGTTGTTGATAGTCCATTGGAGGTGGTTGTCGCCAAGAGGGTTGATCAAATCCTTGTGGCTCCTCCCATCTTTGATTGTTCCAACCTTGATGCCTGTTCTCATTGTAATTTCTTCTTCCTGCAACATAATTGTAACTAGACTCATAGCGATGGGGGTGAGAACTCATGATAACAAATAAAAATTTAAAAACAAAAAATAAAAACAAATTTAAATTAAAAGGTTATTGAAAATTAAATTTTGAATTTTGAAAATTTGAAATTTGAATTTTGAAATTTGATTTTTGAAATAAGGTAAGATAAGATTTTGAAAAAGATATGATTTTTTTTTTGAAAAAGATTTAAATTTTGAAATTTTTTTTCAAATTTTGAAATTTGAAATTTGAATTTTAAATTTTTAAATTTGAATTTTGAAAATTGAAATTTTAAATTTTTGAAATTTTGAATTTTAAATTTTTTTTTGAATTTTTGAATTAAATGAGGAAAGAGAAAAACAATAAAATAACACCGAACTTAAAATTTTTAGATCAAAACGAAGAAAACAACTAAGAACAACTTGAAGGTCAAGATGAACACGAAGAACAACTTGAAGATCAAGACGAACACGAGGAACAAATTTTTGAAATTTTTTTTTAATAACTAAAACCAATAACCTCTTAATTTACGAAAAGGCAAAAATAAAAAAAATAAAAACAAATAAACAATCAAAAAGCAAATATTTACAATAACCAATAATAAGGTACACGTTTGCAATTCCCCGGCAACGGCGCCATTTTGAAGAACTGAGGATTGATGGTTTAGAAGTTATAATAAACTCTCGTTGCAGGTATAGTCACTAAACCAAGCAATCAACCTTTCTTACAAACGTTTTGGTTGTCACAAGTAACAAACCCCTTTAAAATTGATAACCGAGTATTTAAACCTCGGGTCGTCTTCTCAAGGAATTGCAGGGAAGTATGTTCTTATTATTGGTTATGAGTCTTGTAAATTGGGGGTTTGAAAGTAAGGAACCAGTATGTTAAATGATAAGAAAGATAAAATAGAAATAATAAAATAAACTCTTGGCAAGGTATTAGAACTGGAAGTCCTATCCTTATCAATTGTGATGAGAATTGGATCTTAATCCCACTTTGTTAACCTCTAACTATGAAGGTAATTCAAGTGGATTAATTAGCTTAATCCTCAGGTCCTAGTCAATTCCTATGGAAATACTAGAGTTATTGGAGCAACTCCCAATTTCAACCACTGCTTTATTTGACAGCTCAAGCGTTACCAATTACTTAACCAAAGCCAAAAGGAAGAAAATATCTAAATTAAATTAAAAGCATTCATAAATAGAATAAAACAATCATAAACTGAAATACCTCAAATTATTAATTAAGAAAATTCTAACATGAAGGGTTCATAAGCCAGTTGAGCAACATAAGTCAAATACAAATAAAAAGCATTAGAGTAGATAAAAGTAAAAGAGAAACATAAATTAAAGGATCATTGAACCTGTGATGAAGAAGAAATAATCCTAAATCCTAAAACTAAATCCTAAGAGAGAGGAGAGAACCTCTCTCTCTAAAAACTACATCTAATCCTAAAAATTATGAATTGTGAGCTTGTTCTCATGAATGAATGGATTCCCCCACTTTATAGCCTCTAATCTGTGCTTTCTGGGCCGAAAATTGGGTCAGAAACAGCCTAGAAATCGCTGGTTGCGAAATCTGTCACGCTGGTTTTTCGTCACTGCGACGCGTCCGCGTGGAGCACGCGTTTGCGTCGCCTAGCATCAGGAAAACTATGGCATATTATATATCAAATCGAAGCCCCGGACGTTAGCTTTCCAACACAACTGAAATCGCGTTATTTGGACCTCTGTAGCTCAAGTTATGACCATTTGAGTGCGAAGAGGTCAGGCTGGACAGCTTAGCAATTTCTCCAACTTTTTGTATTCCTTCCACTTTTGCATGCTTCTTTTCCATCCTCTGAGTCATTCCTGCCCTGTAATCTCTGAAATCACTTAACACACATATCAAGGCATCTAATGGTAATAAGAGAGGATTAAACATAGGGAACTTAAGGCCAAAGAAGCATGTTTTCAATCAAAGCACATAATTAGGAAGGCAAATGTAAAACCATGCAAATAGTATGAATAAGTGGGTAAAGAGTTGATAAAAACCACTCAATTGAGCACAAGATAAACTATAAAATAGTGGTTTATCAGTTCTCCCTTAGCCACATCATCGATAGCATTAGTTGTGGCTAGAAAAGGTCTTCCAAGGATGACACAGTCATCCTCATCCTCTCCTATGTCCGAGACAATGAAGTTTGCAGGGATGTAGTGGTTTTCAACTTTAACCAAGACATCCTCCACTAAGCCATATGGCTTCTTCATGCTCTTGGCTGCCATCTCTAAAGAGCCGTGTGCAGCTTGTACCTCAAGTATGCCTAACTTCTCCATTACAGAGAGTGGCATGAGGTTGATACTTGACCCTAGGTAACATAGAGCCTTTTCAAAGGTCATAGTGCCTATGGTACAAGGAATCAGAAAGCGTCCAGGGTCTAGAAGCTTCTGAGGTAGCTCTTGCTGAACCAAAGCATGGAGTTCTTTGGTAAGCAATGGAGGTTCTTCCTCCAGAGGCTTTGTACCAAATAGTTTGGTGTTCAGCTTCATTATTTGCTTATAGGAAACGAGCAACTTGCTCTTCCCTAGTGTCTCATCCTCACTTGAGGATGAGTGGTCATCAGAACCCATGCACTACAGAAGTGCATTCAAAGGAACCTCAATAGTCTTTATGGTTTCCTTTGGTTCTGGGCTAGAGGGTTCTTGAGTGGGCTTTGAGCACTCAAAGGGTGTGCTATGACTGGAGTTCAACGCCAGTCCCTCTAGCATTCTGGGCGTTAGATGCCCAGCAGGGACATCCTTGCTAGCGTTCAACGCCAGCTTCCCTGGGCTGGTGGGCGTTGAATGCCCAGTGAAGGCTTCTTCGCTGGCGTTCAATGCCTTCCCATTCTCCTCCAATTCGGCCTCAACCTCCATGGTTATGGCCTTGTACTCTTCTCTAGAATTAACCTCAGTATTACTGGGAAGAGTGTCAGGAAGGATCTCAGGGATCCTCTTGCTTAGTTGACTAACTTGTACCTCCAAATTTCTAATGGAGGACCTTGTTTCTTTAATGAAACTATGAGTGGTCTTAGTGAGGCTGGAAACTAGAGTGGCTAAGTCAGAAAGGCTTTGCTTAGAAGTCTCCATATTCCCTTGAGAAGATGGGAATGGTGGTCTATTGTTGAACCTATTCTGGTTCCTACCACCTTGATTGAAACCTTATTGAGGTTTCTGTTGATCCTTCCATGAAAGGTTAGGATGATTTCTCCATGAAAGGTTGTAAGTGTTTCTATAGGGTTTTCCATGTAATTCACCTCCTCCATGGTGGGTTGATCAGGATCATAAGCTTCATCTTCAATAGAAGCTTCCTGATTACTGTCAGCTGCAATTTGCATCCCAGTGAGATGTTAAGAGATCATGTTGACCTGTTGGGTCAAGATCTTATTCTGAGCCAAGATGGCATTTAGAGTCTCAACTTCATGAACTCCTTTCTTCTGAGAGGTTCCATGATTTACAGGATTCCTCTCAGAGGTGTACATGAATTGGTTATTTGCAACTATTTCAATGAGCTCTCTTGCTTCTGTAGGCGTTTTCTTTAAGTGGAGAGATCCACCTACAGAGCTGTCCAATGAAATTTTGGATATCTCAGACAAGCCATCATAGAACACGCCTATGAGGGACCACTTTGAGGCATGTCAGGAGGACATCTCCTGATCAGTTGCTTGTATCTTTCCCAAGCTTCATAGAGGGATTCTCCTTCTCTTTGTCTGAAAATTTGAACTTCCACTCTAATCTTGCTCATCCTTTGAGGAGGAAAGAACTTAGCCAGAAAAGCATTTACAAGCTTTTCCCAAGAGTCAAGACTCTCTCT